>NC_140968.1:95757370-95804870 GCF_056783735.1 Eptatretus burgeri | reverse complement strand
TTAAGTCCCCACCCCCTGGGGAATGAATCGAGGGTCAACTCTAAAAAAAATTGTTCTATATTTCATGTTTTCTCAATGTTGATTCCACACAAAGTTTCACTTGAAAATGTGCCTACAATTTCATTTTTTGGTCTGTGACCTATCATCCTTCCAAGGTCGGAAAAATGAGTGCCAGCATGCTGGCACACTGTGTCGGAGTGGCGACCCATTCAGGATTGTGCCCAATAGCCAAGGAGACTGCTTAGGCAGCACCAACGCTCTGCACAGAGTATGGTCCCAATCCCCTCCTCCTCCTCCTCCTCCTCCTCCTCCTCCTCCTCCTCCTCCTCCTCCTCCTCCTCCTTTTGACCCCAGCCCAGGGGGTGGGTCCAAAATTGTACTGCTCTTGTATATTCTGCCCACATGGTGATCATAACTTCCAAGTTTGGTGAATTTCTGCACAACCATTTAACAGGAGACAGCATGACAGACGGCGCTGATTACAATATCCTCCTCCCAACCCCCTACCCCATTCCTGTTTTTTTTTGTTGTTAAAGCATGGGGATACAAAATTGCGAATATTTGCCGTCCGTAACATGTGTAAGCTATGCTGTTCAACTGCCTTCAGCGAACCGACGGGTTCAATGCTATTACAGTATTGCATACCCAGGCAAAAATAACATTCCTTTCCTGTAGTAGTTCTCTGCAGACTACTACAGTGTACGAGTACAACTCTCATGTACTATAATTCTAACTGTAGCATTTTTGCCTGGGTATTGTCCCTCCTCCTCACGCCCTGCCCACTCACCTCTCCTTTTCCAAGCGCTTTCCATAAATGAAGAATGATGCTACTGAGCTTGTACTGTAATTGTTTCTGAATGAGTCGGACCTTCCACAACGTACATCCTTTAATCTTACTATTTGAGAAGTGTCTGTGTGTGTTTATTTTACTTGTATGAGCAGCTGGACAGAATGAGTTGAAAACTGGCCGTTGTACTCTGTGTGCGTGCGCGAAGGTTGTAGCCGGTTAAAAAAATAATTACTCGTCCCAGGGGTTCAGGGTGAGGGGAGGATCCCAATTCTCTATATGTAATTGTGTATCATGTTGCACCACCTGGTGGGGACCGGTTTTAAGTCTTAATAAAATGCCCGAGACATCATATGAGTGGGGGAGTTAACACCTCCCTTAGGACAGGTTCCTAACTTGTATAAACCCAAAGATGGCAAGAAAGTAATTTCGCAGCTTTTGGTCCTTCTTGAAAAAATTGTTTTTCGATATTTACTGCATCCAATGATTATTGATGACACCTCATTTTGTACATAGTTTACACCTGTCTTGTATTGTAAAGTTTATTTGTTTGTTTATTTTTTGGTGCAACGATATTACACACACCCATCTTGTTAAGCGAGCAATGGTCAGCATTTGGTGCCCTATTGTGCAATCCAATCAACCTAGCCACTTACACACAGGTCTCCAGCTTGGACACAGAATGGGTGTCACGTGTTAACGTGATCCAGCGGCGTGGACGTGCCGGCCGTTGCTGCCCTGGATTCGCTTATCATCTGTTCAGCCAAAATCGACTCAAAGCGTTGGATGAGTTTGAAACGCCTGAGATATTGCGTACACCACTCGAGAACCTCGTTCTGCAAACAAAAGTGCACGTTCCCCACATGCGTGTGAGTTTGAATCCCCAGCTCATTTTATTTAATACAATCCGGTAAATCGAGACAATGGCGATCACGCACTTGTACAAGTAAGCATGGATTGTTGCGGCGACTAATATTGGGTAACTTTGCCAGGCCTTGGAGTTCTTGAGCCAGGCCTTGGAGTGTCCTCCTTTGGAAGCGGTGCAAGACGCTGTGACCAACCTGCAAGATCTCGGTGTGTCCCTATCATATGCACTTTCATATTTAAAGGACCTTTTGTGTGGCGGTGGTTACGGTACGATATATCGTATGGAATGCAAATACTTTTGCATGGAGTTGCCTCGAGATCTGCATCATGTTGGCCATGAATTGCAATGTTGAAATCAGACTTTTGAAAAAGATAAATACATGTTAACTTCCTTCTTTTATTTTTGAGCAAAAACATGGTGTTTGTAATGTACAGGTTTTCCAAATGTATGCTTTGTGATGAATGCATGTTCTTGATCATTTTTCCTTGTTATCCCCACACTTTCAAAAATAAATGCGGGGGGTGGGTGGGGTATTTTGAAATTGGCTCTCTGTCTCTGTCTGTGTCCGTCAATCTCCTCCTCCTAAACGGTTTTACATAAATCACCAAACTTGGTAGTCATCACATGGCACGAAGATGTGAAAGCAGTATAATTTTTGACTTTGCCCCTGCGACCCTGAGTTGAGGTCAAAAGTTCAAATTCCAGAAAATGCTATTACGGACACATTTTAAAACATTTTTGAAATAGAACTTTGTATGTGCAGCCACATTAGGGGATGCATGAAAAAAAAATTTAAGTTTTTATAATCCAGTACCCCCCCCCTCCCAGTTCATGCCCCAGGCAGTGGGGACTTAGGTTTTTGTTATAAGACTTTGGTCAGCTTCATTCTAGTTTTTTTTTGTTGCTGTTGTTGTTTTTTCATGTCCATAGAACTGCTCGACGACGATGAGAAGCTGACTGCCCTTGGGCGGCGTGTGTCGCATGTGGCAGCTGAACCACACCTGGCTAAGGCTGTAGTACTGGCCACCAGCCTGCGGTGCCTTCAGCCTCTGCTCGCCATCGTTGCCTGCCTCACTCATGATCCTTTCCGCAGTGTTCCTAGTGAGCGTGCCATCCTCAACCAGGTGATGCCTGCTGAATGTTTTTTTGATTTCCTAAGTAGATTGATGACTTCCGTCATCTGTTTGTGTGTTTGTTTGTTTGTGTATGTGTTTGTTTGTTTGTAGTCACGATAACTCGAGAATGGAAGAAGCTACCAATGTCAAATAACACCACGTGATTCAGGAGGGTGATGGCTAGCGCTGATTAGATTTTGGTCAAAGGTCAAGGTCACAGTGAGGTCAAACATTCGATTTTTTGATGGTTTGGTGCAGAATCATCGTAGAAACTTCTGGTTTGTGTCGCTACCTTCTCGAGAGACAGCTTTTATTAGACAAGGTCAGAGGTCAAGTTGACGATTTTGTAAGTACCAGTCTATGACTGCTTGTTTGTTACTTACGAAATCTAAAGATTTTGTAAGTATATTGATGACTTCCGTCCTCTGTTTGTGTGTTTGTTTGTTTGTGTGTTTGTTTGTTTGTGTGTTTGTTTGGAGGCACGATAACTCGAGAACGGAAGAAGCCACCAATGTGAAATTACACCACGTGATTCAGGAGGGTGATGGCTCGTGCTGATTATATTTTGGTCAAAATCGGTCAAAGGTCAAGCTCACAGTGAAGTCAAACATCCAAAACATTCGATTTTTGATGGTTTGGTACAGAATCATTGTAGAAACTTCTGGTTTGCGTCGCCACCTTCTCGAGAGACAGCTTTTATTAGACAAGGTCAGATGTCAAGTTGACGATTTCGTAAGTACCAGTCTATGACTGCTTGTGACTTACGAAATCTAAATATTTCGTAAGTATATTGATCAGTTCCGTTTCTGTTTGTATGTTTGTTTGTTTGTTTGTTTGTTTGTAGGCACGATAACTCGAGAACATAAGAAGCTACCAATGTCAAATTACACCACGCGATTCAGAAGAGTGATGGCAAGTGCTGATTAGATTTTGGTCAAAATCGGTCAAAGGTCAAGGTCACAGTGAGGTCAAATATCCGATTTTTGATGGTTTGGTACAGATAACTCGAGAACGGAAGAAGCTACCAATGTAAAATTACACCACGTGATTCAGGAGGGTGATGGCTAGTGCTGATTATATTTTGGTCAAAATCGGTCAAAGGTCAAGGTCACAGTGAGGTCAAACATCCAAAAAATGATAACTCGAGAACGGAAGAAGCTACCAATGTTAAATTACACCACGTGATTCAGGAGGGTGGTGGCTAGCACTGATTAGATTTTGGTCAAAATTGGTCAAAGGTCAAGGTCACGGTGAGGTCAAACATCCAAAACATTCGATTTTTGATGGTTTGGTACAGAATCATCGTAGAAACTTCTAGTTTGCGTCGCTACCTTCTCGAGAGACAGCTTTTATTAGACAAGGTCAGAGATCAAGTTGACGATTTCGTAAGTACCAGTCTATGACTGCTTGTTTGTTTGTTGTTTTTTATTGTCAAGGCATTGTGTAATATATATATATATATATATATATATATATATATATATATATATATATATATATATATATATATATATATATATATATATATATATATATATATATATATATATATATATATATATATATATATATATATATATATATACAGGAGACTAGGCATAAGTCGTCACCATCGGGACCGAGAAAAAAGTGACGACTTAGAAATGTGACGACTTACGCGGATGCGAACATTCATGATGACTGTGGGGTGAAGGATGAAGTCGCGCGTGGCCTGGACACATATGTGTGAGAGCCAGCTATTGTACCAAAAGGAAAACACAATCCTCGGGGCATAGGTGGGGATTCATTGGTGAGTTGGAAAGTGATCAAACAAAGATGGAATTCATGAATCAGTTTATCAAAAGTAAAGATAATGAACAACTGTAAGACAACAACTTCACCTGCTTATCACCATGATGGGATTGACCAACGAACCCCAGAGACTTTTCTGGCAGCATCTGCCAGAAAAGCCCAGTCTCATTGGCATTGTACACGTCCCGAGGCTGATACCCTTCCAAGATGTCTTTCAATTTGCCATCTTTCCAGTCGTGCACCACTGCCGAATCCACGCTGCCTGATTCGCCGCACTTCTTGACCTTGCCGATTCCCCACCTCACTTTAAATCTGTCTGTCCAGTGCATCGGCAAGGTCTCGGCATCATCATGCCCGAGGTCCGCAGCGAATTGACGTGCCTTCAGCAGCAACATTTCACCGTCCAACCGAATATTTGGCTGAGCAGACATTTGCCGAAACCAGATGATGAGCGCGCCATCGACATCTTCAAAGGACACACGTTTCACACTTACCACCGGCCTCGCGATCTTCTCCACTTGTCCAAACATCGTGCCCTTATTCTTCAAGATATCGTTCAATGTCTGCCGTTTGATGTCCAACTTCTCAGCTATGGCTGTTTTCTTCATCAGTGGGTTTGCCTCGCAAAACTGGATAATGTCGTATTTTTCTTGGTAGGTTTTAGTTGTAAACTTACGCTTAGTCGCCATTGTCCTGCCTGCAGTGCGATCAACGTGTGTACGCAGTTATAAATAGCCTATCACTGGCGGTGTAAACCAATGAGCGAGCATCACGATTCCATGAAATCGGGATTCTTACGAGGCAGCAGTTCTGTGTGACGAGTTAGGAGTGGTAATTTACTTGAGTTTCCATTACGTGGGAACGGACAACATCTGACGACTTAAACGAAGTGACGACTTAGAGATGATGACTTACAGAGGGATGACCCTTTATTCATAGGGACTTAACATGAGATAAATTCGGGACTTTTTGACGCTGCCGACTTAGGCGAAGTGACGAGTTACACGCTGCCGACTTAGGCGAAGTGACGAGTTACACGCTGCCGACTTACGCCTAGTCTACTGTGTGTATATATATATATATATATATATATATATATATATATATATATATATATATATATATATATATATATATATATTTTTTTTTTTTTATTTATTATTATTTATTTATTTATTTGTTCCAAAGCATGTTTGAGGTTTTGCATATTGACTCTCTTTACCTTATGTACGGATAATGTGTGCACAGGTTAAAAGGAACTTGGTGCGGGGTCGCCGCAGTGATCACCTGGCCTATGTGCTGGGTATAGAAGCCTGGGAAAGATCTGCACTGGGCTTTGGGAAGTTTAGCAGCTTCAACAGGATGCAACAGGAGCTGCTGCTTCACCCACCTGCTGTAAGGTTTGTGAAAGGTATGGGCCTGACCTTGTGACCTTCCCTTTCAAATTTGTAGTGCATCTTTATTCCTGCAAATGAACACATTGTCCAGATTTGATTATATCGACAGTTGACTTGTGTAATATGAACCACCTCGCCTCAAAGAAAACAGCTGGTTCAACCACTTTTCCCAACCACAATTGTGGCTTGCCGCAATGAAATGAGTCTGCAGTCGCAAATAGTCATCCTTGATGAATCTACATTTCTTCAATAAAGCAAATGAGTTTTAAAGCGACGTCAACTAAGTGATAGCACGCGTGGTTCTCGAGTTCTCGACAAACATGTTGAATGTTGTCAGCGGGGACTGTATTTGAAAGTTATTACACCAGCCAGAGGAGAGGGTATTGCATTTGGGTCCGTTTGTATGTTTGTCTGTCTCTCTTTGTTTTGTTTATCCACACAGAACATATGAGGCCCCGCGAGGAGGAGTGATGTTAGCGACATTTTTTAATGATATGATGATGATAGGGTAAGGGTTAAAATAGTGCTTTCTGGCATTAACTCCAAAATGGCCGATGTGTCCCTTGCATCACTCCTCCTCGTGGCGCCTCGTATGTCTATTAATTACATACTATTGAAATGATAATGTTGCATGGTGTTAGTGATAATGATAATGAAAACTACTAGCAAGTTGCCCGTGCCCACACAAGATTCTAAACGGGGCAAGGATGGAAGAAGCAAAAATGCAAATGGTATCCCCCGTCATCGACCCTGTGAACTGGAAGCAACAACTCACATTTATTGCCACATCTGATACAATTTAAATCCTCGAATGGCGGCGAAGTGCTCCATTTGAGACTGTTCGGTATTTGTAGATTTTTCGCACCGAGTGTCCGTAATAAAAATTTGTATTGATGTCAAAGCCATTGAGCAATTGCAAATTAATAGTATGAGGATAATAAAATATAAAAAATGACCGTTTCTACAGCCATTTTTCCCTACTCTGCAGGGGTTAGGCTTTTTCTTGAGGCAATGTTTTATAGCCGGATGCCCTTCCTGACGCCATCCCTGGTCGCCTCTTACGACACACAGGGATATGGTGCACCTATTCTAACCGGGCATACACCGGGACCAGTACACTGGTACTCACTTCGCCGACCTCAGATGGATGACAGGCTGAGTCCACCCCCTGGTGTTAATTCAGCAGCCAACGGGGCTTGAACTCAGGACCCTGGGATCCCAAGCCACCACCCTAACCACTAAGCCAACACCAGGCTATAGTAGGAGGATAATGATAATGATAATGGTATCGTGATCATAATAATGATTGTATATAATAATGTTTACAATAATGATAATGGAAGGTACATGATAATGATGCATAACAATGACAATGGTACATAATGAAAAAAAAACTTCTTTAACAGCCACCTTTCTTGTGGGGTCTGCCGGGGAAAGCTCACAAACCGGCTGGTCAGGCTTGACGTTTGACTAATAAATTATGGCAGGAATTTTTAATTTGTTCATGGTGTCGGCGACAGCTCAACTATTCGCGAAGGACACCATAGGATCTTTAACATCCACCAACGAATACTGGCAGACGGAATGCCCGGTTCAATGTCCATCCGATGGATGGCGCATGCATTAATGAATCGCTTTGCCCGTGAAGCACTGACATGATAGTTACCTCCGCTACCGGAGGTGAAGGAGGTTATGTTTTCACCCCTTTCTGTCTGTTTGTGTGCAGGATATCTCAAAAAGTTGTGGACGGATCCAGATGAAATTTTGTGGACAGGTTGGGTGTGTGACAAGGACGAACTGATTAGACTTTGGTGAAGATCCGGATCTGGATCCGACTACTATAATTTTTTTTGTGATTCTTCACCATTGAGAGATTGGGCCAAAAATGATATATAGCATGATATCTCAAAAAGTTATGGACGGATTCGGATTAAACTTGGTGGACACGTTGTTGTGTGACGAAGAAGAATTGATTCAGTTTTGGTGAAGATCCGAATCCGGATCTGATAATTGAAGTGACTCTTCACCATTGAGAGATAGGGCCAAAAACGATATAGTACTGTGTATCACATGATATGTTAAAAATGTAATGGGCCTGATATGTTCTCATGGATCAGGCATTACGTGGCGGAGGTATGTGCCTGACCGAGTGCCCTAATAGTTTATAGCTGGGTTGGGATTCAAATCCAGGCAAGACAGCTTGTGGCAAGTGTGTGTATATAATAATAATAATAATAATAATAATAATGATTATGATAATGAAACATAATGGTACCTAATTAATTTATTCGTATGCAGCCTATGCCTGCTTAGCTGCATAATTTTCTGGGGGCACATCTGTGCCACTATATCAGTACACTGGTACTCATTTTGCTGACTTCAAAAGGATGATAGGCTGAGTCAACCCTACCTGGTGTTAATTCAGTGGCCTGACCAGGGCTTGAACTCATGACCCTAGGATCTTAAGCCAGTCAACTAACCATTAAGCCAACACCAGGCTTGTGATAATGAACATGATCCATAATGCTAATAATAATGACAATACTGAAAATGATAGTGAGAACAATGATAATGATAGCGATAATAATAATGGTACATAAGTACATTGATTAATTATATATCATTGGAACGTGAGTACAGCACGTCTAATTACATACCACTGGAACAGGAGTTTGTAGATTAATTACGTACTAATGAAATGTGAGTACATCTACTTACTACGTACTGTTTGAACGGGAGTTCAACTGTGAGTACTTGTATTAATTACATCCATTAATGACGTACTATTGGATCATACCTTTTAGACATTTCGACCCCTTCTCCACCCTCCGAAACCTTCGACCTAAAGTCATTTTTAGACATTTTACGACACTTTCGACCTTCACACCTTTCCAACCTTTTAATACCCTTTGGACACATTCGATCCTTTTCCAGACATTTTGTGCCTTTTTTTTCACCAGACCTTTTTGTACCTTTTTTTTCACCAGACCTTTTGTACCTTTTTTTTCACCAGACCTTTTGTACCTTTTTTTCACCAGACCTTTTGTACCTTTTTTTTCGCCAGACCTTTTGTACCTTTTTTTTCACCCGACCTTTTGTACCTTTTTTTTTTTCGCCAGATCTTTTGTACCTTTTTTTTTGCCAGACCTTTTGTACCTTTTTTTTTTCACCAGACCTTTTGTACCTTTTTTTTCACCAGACCTTTTGTACCTTTTTTTTCACCAGACCTTTTGTACCTTTTTTCACCAGACCTTTTGTACCTTTTTTTTTTTGCCAGACCTTTTGTACCTTTTTTTTCACCCGACCTTTTGTACCTTTTTTTTTTCGCCAGATCTTTTGTACCTTTTTTTTGCCAGACCTTTTGTACCTTTTTTTTTTTTCACCAGACCTTTTGTACCTTTTTTTTTCACCAGACCTTTTGTACCTTTTTTTTTTCGCCAGATCTTTTGTACCTTTTTTTTCACCCGACCTTTTGTACCTTTTTTTTTTCGCCAGATCTTTTGTACCTTTTTTTTGCCAGACCTTTTGTACCTTTTTTTTTTTTCACCAGACCTTTTGTACCTTTTTTTTTCACCAGACCTTTTGTACCTTTTTTTTCGCCAGACCTTTTGTACCTTTTTTTTCACCCGACCTTTTGTACCTTTTTTTTTTTCGCCAGATCTTTTGTACCTTTTTTTTTGCCAGACCTTTTGTACCTTTTTTTTTTTTCACCAGACCTTTTGTACCTTTTTTTCACCAGACCTTTTGTACCTTTTTTTTCACCAGACCTTTTGTACCTTTTTTCACCAGACCTTTTGTACCTTTTTTTCACCAGACCTTTTGTACCTTTTTTTGCCAGACCTTTTGTACCTTTTTTTTTTTTGCCAGACCTTTTGTACCTTTTTTTTTTTGCCAGACCTTTTGTACCTTTTTTCACCAGACCTTTTGTACCTTTTTTTTCACCAGACCTTTTGTACCTTTTTTTTTCGCCAGATCTTTTGTACCTTTTTTTTCACCCGACCTTTTGTACCTTTTTTTTTTCGCCAGATCTTTTGTACCTTTTTTTTTGCCAGACCTTTTGTACCTTTTTTTTTTTCACCAGACCTTTTGTACCTTTTTTTTTCACCAGACCTTTTGTACCTTTTTTTTTTCGCCAGATCTTTTGTACCTTTTTTTTTCGCCAGATCTTTTGTACCTTTTTTTTCACCAGACCTTTTGTACCTTTTTTTTTTTTTTGCCAGACCTTTTGTACCTTTTTTTCACCAGACCTTTTGTACCTTTTTTTTTTTTGCCAGACCTTTTGTACCTTTTTTTTTTTGCCAGACCTTTTGTACCTTTTTTTCACCAGACCTTTTGTACCTTTTTTTTCACCAGACCTTTTGTACCTTTTTTCACCAGACCTTTTGTACCTTTTTTTTTTCACCAGACCTTTTGGTCCTTTATTTCACCAGACCTTTTGGTCCTTTATTTCACCAGACCTTTTGCTCCTTTTTTTTCACCAGACCTTTTGGTGCTTTTTTTTTTCACCAGACCTTTTGCTCCTTTTTTTTTTTCACCAGACCTTTTGCTCCTTTTTTTTTGTTATTTTTTCCAGACCTTTGTGCCTTTTGCAAACCTTGGTGCCTTTTTTTTTTTCTTCTTCATATTTTCAGGCTTTTGCCTTTCCAATTATTTGCCACACAAAACAAGTACTGGTAGTTAGGAAATTTTAGGAAATTGTATTGACCATCTGTGAAAAAATTGCTTACCAAAAAATTTCTTCACTAACTTATTCATCTAGGTGTCTATTAACACCTATCAATTAGTGCAAACCCAAATCCTTGTGGAAAATTCTGGGGAGGCAATCAAAGTTCGGGTGCTCTCAGAGGGCCTGCGCAAAAAAATCGGAAAAGTAACTTTTGCCAATATTGACTTGTGGGATGTCTAACTAGGGGATTTTTGGGGTGCTGAATTGATTCCAACCATTATTTTTGAGAGAAAAAGCACTCCTTGATCATGTAAAATGTATTTTATTGACATTTTTAACAGAACTCTGCTCAATGGAAATGTTGCTTCTTCAGCTTTTCAACCTTATTCAACAAACTCCCCAGTATCTTCCTCACTCCTCTTGTCATCCAGCTGGTTTATGTTCAGGCAAGAGTTACCATGACAGATGCCGCAAGCAGAAATACACTTGACTCCTTGCTTTTAACAGCAGCACCTGAGTGAGCTGCAGTCCCCCGCACAGTTGCAGCTGGCAAACGTCAGGAGGTAGTCTGGTGCATATCCTTGCTCAGTGAGTTGCCATCCATAGTCCCGGGCATCCAACGATGGACTTTGAGGCATCAGCGAGTCTCTAGTCTGGAGGTAAGCTCGGAGAGAGTGCTGTGCTGCAGCTCCTGTTGTCGGGGGGAGTTTCTCAGGTTTTATGCTCCCAGTAGCACCTCGCTTGCTGAAGATGTTGAATCTCAAGTCTTCCAAGTCTTTGGAGGATTTCCCATGGAACATGAGCTTGAAAAGATCACAGCCTGCTTTAATGATATCACCTTTCTCAGCTCGGATGTCCATAAACATGTCCATTGCCCTCTCTGCTTCATCAGTCTTGCAGAGCTTGCTTAGCAAAGTTGGTTTGCTGAACCCAAAAATTGCACACACTGTATCGCAGCCAGAGAAGCTGTGCAAGAAGATGAGATACCTCCGGTATATCTCTTAGAGGGCCTCCCAAATCTTTCCGACATCGTAAGATGTTTCTTTGGTTGTCGTGAGGAATATCGGATGGTCTGCAACATGATGAATCAGCATAACCAGGACATCTGTGTCCTCAGCCCTCACCTCGACAGGGGACTCTCTTGCCTCATCTGGAGCTGCGCGGACGATGGAGGTGTCGGCATCATCGGAGCATTGCTGTACATTGATTCCATTCCTACTAAATGTCTCAGCAAGGAGCAGAACGAGCTGGGCTTTGTTGTTCTTGTTATCGAGGAACTTTTCTCTTGCAATAATGATTTTGAGATCCAGATGAATCTGAATGTCACAGCATGCATTCTTTGTTAGTCTCAAATGGTCATGGTCCTTGGTGGAGCTGCCATATCCGTCAAAGACCACCGTTATCCGGAGGCGATGGCTCCCCATGGACTTCACAACCCGGAGGTAGCTCTCGGCAACATCCTTCCAAGTAAGGTTAGCCTCCCACTTGACATTGTGCAGGAGCCACCCACCATCAACCACAAGGCTTGTGCAGGGGGGTTGTTCGACAGGTGCCACACATGCCTTCAGGGACCTTGCTCGGGCAGCCTTGTCTGGCTTTCGCAACCTTTGATTTTTGTCAAACAGAGACATCGGTTTTGGCGTCAACTCAAAGCGCAGAGCTTCTTTGGTCTTGACTTCACGCTCACTGATGACAATGAGGCGGTTGAATAGCTTCAGTGAGTCAATGACCAGCTTCTCGCCATTGACTTTGGGTCCAGATCTGAGGCTTGCAAGTGATTTGACCTTGTGTTTGGTTAACATTGCATCCACAACAGTTTCCCCATCCATCTTAGCCTGTATGGCTCTGCCAACTTCTTCTGCTTCATCAGCGTTGACTTGGTCTTCGGGAGTGCTGCTGAACCCAGTTGAGAAGGACACCAGAGTCTTCTTGTCCCGTTTGGCATCGAAAGGGTTGACTTCCTCCAACCACCTAACTATGGTGTTGACAGCATCGTTATCTTTCTTCATTTGGGCTCTTTTAATGTCTGTGTGGACAGGTACCCCACATTTGACCATGCTTCTTTCTAGCTCTTGGTGAATGAATGAGAAGTGGTTCAGAGTCTGAACCCAAGACTTATGAGAAGACTCATTCCGAAAGCGGCCTCTGTTTAGACCACTGGAGGATTTTGCCCCACGCATGAGTGTGGTTTCTATCGTGATGTCGGTCCATGTGCCGGACCATTCATGGTCTGAGAACCTGACTACATGGTTGCTGTACAAAGTGAACTTTGATAGAGTTTCCTGGAACATGGGACTCTCCTGTCGCTGATGCATCAGCTGTACATACAGCCTTGCTCCCTTTGCGTACTGATGGTGGCCCGCTGCTGCGAAGGTATTGAGCATTCCAATAATGCAGCTGAGATGACCTGTGTGGTCTGGGACACGCTCACTCCTGATGAATACCTTGATGAGGTCGATTCTGCCATAGTACCAGACCCACAGTGCTGGTGTCCTTCCTCCTTCAGCTAAGATCTTCAATCTCTCTGCCATCCTCTCCTCGAAGACAGTGACTATCCTTGGTGCATATGTTAGATTAGAGGAATTTTGGTTACCTGTTGTCTAATCTTTTGCAGTCCTGATGAAGTCCTCCATGTCTTCGTACTCCTGCTCACTGAAGACACCTCTCAGCACGAACTTAGCAATTCCTGCAGATGCAAGAAGGTGAAACCGAATGGCCTTGGCATAAGCCCTGCCTGAGAGGATGTGTTCTGCTGTGGTGCTGCCTGGATAAACTAGCTGTATGATCTCTTGCAGCCCACAGTCAGCCATGACCATCCCGGTGGACCCTAGGAAGCTTTTCAGGAGGTGAAACCCACCTAGTCTTGTGATGATGGGCAATTCAGACTGGAGGACTATCTGCGTTTCTTTCAACCATAGAGGCAGGTCGAATGTTTTCAGGGCAGGAGATGGACAGCGCTGTAGGCATTCCATTTGCATGGTGTAGATAGTGCTGTACTCGTTAGGGTCACCCTCGATGATTTGAAGAAACTCAATGAGGGACTTCTCCTTGCATTCAGGTCTGTATAATGACTTCGTGAAACCATTCCAGTTGGCATGTTCGAATGTCGGGTTGAGATTCTTGATAGCCCATCCTGCCATCCAAGCGATGTCCCCTGGCTGCAAGGCTGGAGGGTCTACATGAACATCTGCAACAGGAACAAACTTAACGTCTGCCAATCCTACTTTCGTTTTTGGAACAAAGGATTGAATCTTAACCTCTGCTGCTTTGAGGGTTGCTGCCTTCTCCTCAACAGTTATCTGCCTTCTTGGAATAGTTGCAAGAAGCTCTTCTTGTCTCTTTGCAGGTGCCGGAGATGTCATTAAGATGACGCCCATAGCTTGGAATGCTGTGTTCCTGTTTAGTGACACAATGTTCAGATCTATATTATCACCAACACATTGCTGAACTGTGCTTTCTTCTGGAACGAAGACGGCAAAACCCTCATCCATCTCATCACTATTCTCCTCTTGCTCTTCTGCCTGTTCTGGAGATAGGACAGCATCGACTTCTGCTTCCTCAATCTCTATGGCTGCTGCTTCATCTTTTTCTGTGACCATGATATCCTCCTGATCAATGCTCCCAAGTCCGTTTTTCCCGTTCAAGTAACAATACTTGTAGCGATGGAGCTCAGCATATGACTCAGAGTATCCTAAGTGATGACAACGGTCAATCAACCACTTGGATCCAAACATGTGGTCAAGTTGTATCGTGAGTCCGAGTTGAGAGGGCATCACTCCTGATCGAGGGCGATAGGCTTTCAGTAGGTTCTGGCCCCAGACTGCTACCTTTTCATCTGATTTCACGATTGGTTTCAGTAGCTTCTGTCGGCTGTTGGGAATCAAAGCAAGCTGGTTCTGTGTATTGGTCATGCTCTCCACCGAAGGGTACTGCTTCTGGTCAAGTGGGACTCTTGCCAAGTCTCCGCAGATCAGGTTGATGGCAGATGAAATGGTGAGCTCTTTCAGTTCAACATCGTCCAGGGTTTGCGAGGGGTTGAAGACCTGCTGACGGTAGTCTCGAAGGATTGCGTTTGTCATGTCTCTCAGACACACAATATCTGTTCTTCTCTCATCTGATGTGAAGTAGAGAGACTCCTCATACTGTTGCTGAAGCTTTATTTTCAGATACCGTGGACTGTATGCCAGACTTTTGTCCTCGCTGGGGTCAAGCTCTTCCATCTTCCTGTGGATCTCTGCAAGAGTTGTAATACCGTGCTCCACCCCTTCATCTATCCATAAGCACAGTTTCTCAAACAGCAACTGTCTCTCTTCATCAATAGGCCATCCGACCTGAGGACAAAAATATCATTGTTAATTAAGCCGAACTTATCATTTTCATTTTCATTTCATAAGTGCATTGCTATTATAATTACCTCAGGGTTTGTAAACGAGTGTGCGAATAGGGCCCTGCACCGAAGATGATAAAGCGCCTCTTCTGCTACCAAGTCTATGATCCCAGATAGACGACCGGCAACCTCACGTCCCCAGGCATCTCCTCGTCTCACAGCTGTCTCCATCAAATTCCTTTTCAGTCGGTCCTGGTAGCGATTGTCAGGCGCACGATACAACTTCCGGGCTCTGCCTGGATGATGCCACATATATGCATGATTAAAGTATTTGACTCTGAGTGGGAGAGTTAATAGAAAAAATAATTGAAAAATATACATTTGAACTTGTGCAGGACTCAGTAAACGCGCAACTTAAGGCGCTGTCACACCTTGACGATTTAGCCAGCAATGGCAACGTATAAAAATGTATGTGAAACGTTGGCGTATGCTGAAATTTTGATGTCGTTTTTTAAGTTTTGGTCGTATTCATAACGTGTTGGTCGTATGCATAACATATAAGTAACGGGCACAGAACGTTTCGTTGTCTTATAGATAACTTATACCAACGAATGCTTCGCGTGTTGTCGGCGTTCACAACCTCTGCCCAACGATAGTTTAACTTAGGCATAGCGCGCGGCACGTATCGCCGACAAACTCGTGGCGTAGCCTGTTAAAAACCTGCCGCACGCCGATTTAAATCATAACCGCCTGAAAATTGAAAGTGTCAACCACGCAGTCACACCTTGACGATTTAGCCAGCGTATGCCGACCAATGAAAAATTTGCCGAACCAAGCTGGCATACGTCGAATACGTTATGGGTAAGTTGTGTATACGTTAAGAGCACGCTGAAAAACGATGAAGTACGCTGTCATATTTCGTGGTACGTCTCGTACGTCGTGAAATTTCAAGCATGCTGAAAATTTTACGACATACTCGCCGTATGGCTCACACGTTCCACTAGGCTGGGAATAAGTTAGAGGCACGATATGCGATTGGTGACACATGTCGACACAAGTTCCTTGGAAGTTACTCATAAGTCGAAACACGTCGAGGTAATGTTTAGCATACCCGAATCTTATTTTCTCCATCAAGGCACATTTTCTTTTTTTCTCCTTGGCTCCGTGAAGGCACGTGACGAAATATCTGATGTTGTTGTTGTTGTTGTTGTTGTTGTTGTTGTTGTTGTTGTTGTTGTTGTTGTTGTTGTTGTTGTTGTTGTTTTATTATTATTATTATTTTAGTCTATCACGAATTTTAAAATATATTCGGACATTTGCTTTTAAGTTTCGACGTCGACGTGACAATATCCTCAAACAGAAAATATTCACAGAGGAGGAACTAAGAATAAGACATGAGCAAACTGAAGAGGCAATCGGACCTGACGTAACGACACGTGATGAAATATTGGAAGTTATTGTTGTTGTTTTTTAACGCTGCCAATACGCCATTATACGGTAGCTGTAAATTAGAAACACGTTCAGTAAGTTCTGTGGTCGTCCGGAAGACGTCAATCAAATACGTCAATATGCGTTGGAGGTACGTTACACATAGGTTCAAAGCACGTTACTCATAGGTTAGAAATAAGTTTTGGGTACGCTAAGCATTACCTCGACGTGTTTCGACTTATGAGTAACTTACAAGTAACGTGTGTAGACTATCGCATAACGTGCCTACAACTTATGGCCAGCGTAGCGGAATGTGTGAGTCATACGCTGGCATACGTTGTAAAATTTCAAGCATGCTAAAATTTGAGGACAACCGCAACGTACAACGATGAAAGCCAGCGTACTACGACGTATGGCAGTGTTTTTCAGTGTGCTCTTAACGTATACAAAACTTACCCATAACGTATTCGACGTGTGCCAGCGCTTTAGACAAATTTTTCATGTCGGCATACGCTGGCTAAATCGTCAAGGTGTGACAGCGCCTTTACCAGGGTTTCGTTCCAATGTTCCAACGTTGATGCCTTCATCACAGAGTATGCAAACATCACGGTAGATAAGATGCGCTGATGGACTGATGGTGTTTGGGAAGTGGAGCTGGAGCCAGGTGAGGTACTTTGCCCAGATGATATCCGGCGTTTTTTCGTCCTGTCTGAGCATCGGCCCTCCTCATCTTGTTCTATGGAAATAAAATTATTGTTTAGAAAGCAAATTTGAGATTATTATTGTCGTTTTTATTTGCAATGCTACTTCCTTTGAATGATGAATAAAAAAAAACTTACGATGAGCTGTTTCAGTTGCAGTGGATATACTTCTCGCACGACTGTACAACTCTGTTTTACAATCCGCATGGTATCTCAACTTGCTGTCTTCTCCGTTGTTCCAGTCCTCATTTAGTCTCCCGATCAACGCCGCATCACCCACAAACTCAGAATGTGATAAGATCCCTGGGTGGCCTTTATTGGAGACTTTTGAGAGCGTATGCTTTTCAATCCCGGAACCACCACAGCTGAAACACCTCAAGCCAGGTTCAGTCACATCCTTGTCCATACTGTCCTAAAAAATAAGACATTTTTTTGTAAACAACAGACAGGACATGAAATTTTGACACAAAACAGACAGAACATACATGCAGTGATGTGTTTTAACATTGAATATATTCAACGTCGAGTGGACCTATTAACTTCTATTGAGTCCGGTATACAATAATTTTATAGCTAAAAGCTCTTAGCTAACGTCAGCTAACACAGCGAATTCTACTGAGCATGAGCACAAGTATAACCAACAATATAGCAGTGGTTTCAAAAATGTTGTATGCTGGTTTCAGCACAATTTGAACAATCTGAATCAATTGAGCCAAATTACCGCAAAACAGTCTGAGATATCTAAAAATGTATCATATCAATATTTTACGGCCAGGGATTCATTTTTCCTCAAATCTAATGGTTGAAATCAATTCAGCACCCCAAAAATCCCCTAGTTAGACATCCCACAAGGCAATATTGTCAAAAGTTAATTTTTCCGATTTTTTTTTTCGTGCAGGCCCTCTGAGAGCACCCGAACTTTGATTGGCTCCCCAGAATTTTCCACAAGGATTTTGGTTTGCACTAATTGATCGGTGTTAGTAGACACCTCGATGAATATAGTAGACACCTCGATGAATACGTTGGTGAAGAAATTTTTTGGTAAGCAATTTTTTCACAGATGGTCAATACAATTTTCTAAAATTCCCTAACTATGGTGAGGATCTTCACTCTGTTTGCTCTTTCAAGTTTATAATACAGCTATCTCAAAAAAAAAATTGCACATGTGTATGTGGTACCTCGCCCTCATTTCATCAGAAGGAGTCACCCCAGTTATTCGGTGTTTATTGATTGTCCAGTTCGATGACTTCGGTATGGATTTTCTTTTTTTGGCCCTGTTCTTTTCATGTATTCACACTCGATTTGATATTTTTATTTCTACACATGAAACCTGGTGTTGGCTTAGCGGTTAGGGTGGTGGCTTGGGATCCTTGTGTCCTGAGTTCAAGCCCCGTTGGCCGCTGAATTAACACCAGGGGGTTGACAGCCTGTCATACTTCCGAGGTCGGCGAAATGAGTACCAGTGTAGCAACCAAAAGGCTGCACATGAAGGGAAGGGGTATCAATGGATTTTTAAATCTGGAATTTGTGTGGCGCAGGCATGATGGCCGATTGGCCTCCTCCTTTGCATAATTTCCTTGTGATCCTTGTAAACCAGTGGCTCGGGATTGCTATGTACTGCAATCCCAAACTAATCCAAATTGCCAATTATCATTGATCAAGACACAACTTCTCACCTCGTTTGGAGTAAGGGTTGCAACATCGGCCATCGCTGAAATTGTCCTTGTGTGTGATTCACCGATTTAATGTGAGGGGGTGCCCTCTTCATGGTACACGTTAGGAGGAAATCGAGGAGTGGTATAATTCTGTGCACCCAATTGAATGAACTGCTTTAATGTACACTGTACAGCGTCGCTCAGTACAAGTTTACCGTTTGTGTGATTTATTTATTTATTTATTTATTTTTTCAGTGAAACTTCTCAAGTCTTCTGTAAACATAACCCTTTCCTGAAGGCTGTTGATAATTGAAAGCTGAGTTTTTACCAACGATCCTATGCAGACTTGTTGGCGTCTGTTTTCAGATCCAAATCTTTGCTACTCTTGCGTGCAGCAATATTTCAACCCCTCGACCTCTGGGGGATGCCAGTTATCACCACAAGGAAATGTACTCTTTGCCTTAAAACAATCTCCCAGCTGATAAACCTTAAAAGAGAACACAGCTGTCAGCTCCTTCATGTATAGGGGATGGCTTTCCATTCTTTGACATGAAGCCACATATGCAATGACTTATGGTAGATAATTGTGGGGCCTTTCAGGTCTCATGCAGCAGTTTGCGCAGAACCTACAAGAGGCTGGACTCGTCAGAAACACGAAGAGTTGCTTACGTCCTGATGCTGAATACAACAACATGAGTCAGGAACATGAGCTTGTCCTGGGTGTGCTCACCGCTGGTCTTTATCCAAATCTCATCCAGGTAGTTTGTCTGCCAGACTCCAAATCAATCATGATGTTTCACTGCTGTTTCTTCTCAATAGTGCTTGGTATTTATTTAATTAATTAATTATTTATTGAAGTTACATTATGTGTGCAGATCAAGCGTGGAACTGTAACCAACAGCAAGTTCAGGCCTAACGACCTGAGTTTCCATACCCGGCGTGGCCATGTCATCTTGCACAGTAGCAGTATCAACAGGTAGGCTGTAGCGACCTGCACAATTTGTAAAGATTAGGGTGTAGGGGAGCCTGGGGAGAAGGGGTCAAAACTTCCACTATTTTGCATACCTACTATATAGATAGCCCCTATTAACCGACAAGGATTTATCCCAAGTCAGCATCTCCTCCCTCTCCCCTCCCCCACCAGCCCGCATCCTTTGCACTGACCAAAAAAATAACTTTTTCATTTTCTTCTGTCCTCAGGAATGAAGAAGTATTTCATTCTCGTTACCTCGTGTATCACACTGCAGTCCGTTCTAACGGAAAGGTGTTCATTCGAGACTGCTCGATGATCAATCCGCTCGCTCTGCTCCTGCTCACCCATGCCCCACTTTATCTGCGAGGTGAGATGGGTGCCCACCTCCTTGGACAAACTGGACCTTTCTTTCCCTGCCATTGTGCTTAGTTTGTCATTGCTGATCTTGCTGGTTACAAAAGAGCGATTAATGTTTTGAAAAGTTTTACCAACCTTTATGGAATAACCTTTCCAACTGCGTAAAGGTGGCCACATAAGACAATTGTGTACTTGTTCAGGTTATTTAGCATGATAGCATGTCAGTATATGCATGTGGCTAGCTGGATCGTACTCGTTTTGCTGCGTTGGTCTGCACTCGTTTGTTTTAAACTCGGAGGTCGACACGTTCGTAGATCTCGACCCTTTTTGTTGCACTTGCCTGTCCTTTCACAGAGTCCCAGGAAGGAGTGTTGCTGGAACTGGGCGAAGGAGGTTTTGTTGTCAGATTGCTTGCTTCGCCACCGGATACACAGCTGCTGTGTTGTTTGCGCAAAGCCGTGCATCGCATGCTCGTCGAAAGGCTGAATGGTCCTGTAAGCCCTACGGCTCACGCCCGCCACACCGCACTCCTGAGGCTCCTGGTTGCTGTGCTTAATGCCCCGCAGCAGTCATTTAGCGAGGGGGTTACTTCTTGTGATACGGGAGACAAACCGATGCTGGTGGAAGAAGGATTTTGCTCCAATTAGCCATCGTACTGAGTGAGAATGAGGTTTCACCGTGATATGGTTCTCTTTACATGCAGATTGAGTGGGGGGTGTGTGGGGGGTTAGGGGGGGGGATCCTTCACTGACAACGTCACCATGGAACATTGCATCTTCACTCAAGTTTTGTTGAATATTGGCCTCTCCATCACTTCAGACAAATTGAGCACTGCTTGGTGCGAATGCAGAGATGCGAAGCTATTCGATTGTAAGATGGCTCATGGACTGTTCCTCACACTTCGGTTATTTAACGAGTATCGGAACATTTGCACAGGCTTTTTGACTCCACTCTGGGGCTTGTAAAGACTCTTCGCTTTTTCTTTTGTGTTTAAGACTCAAACAAGGGAAAGAGATTTGAGATTCCTCATGTTGCATTCCTTGTCCATATCTGAAGCTGCGTGGAAAACGGTTCGAGCACTTTACCTTTCGCTGAAAGGCATTAACCAGTACCTTTTGACCGCTGCGACAAACAAAAGGTGTTCGTGTCTGATGGAGATTTGCAGCCTGGCTTGGGTGGGTCGTGTTACATGCAAACTGTTGTTGTTTGTGATTGTTGTTTCCCAAAGTTGCAACAAAAAAGGCAAGTTCATGATTTTGGAACCTTTTCTGTTTTTTTTTTTTTTGTCATCAAAACGTTTTGGTGATTGACATTTGAATTAAATAATCTCACACACTGAGACATAGGTGTGGTGTTGGTACCAAAAGGTAATCGACAAAAGCTCTTGGAATGTACAAAAGGGATTGTGAATACCTTCCCCCTCAAGCCTTACTCATGTTACTTACCCCCACATCCTTTTTTAATTTATTTTTAAAGTCTTTTTACCTCCATATGATGCACATGTTAAATGTAATCTTAAAATGATATGTGGATCAGGAGGTCAGGTCAGGTATTGAAGCATGCGCCAGAGTAGCGCGTCGCTGTGTCCATCGTCCGCCGGTACTCCCAGGGGCCTCCGTCTGGCCATCCCCATCTCCTTGAGATGCTGATCAACCTGCTGCAACCACAAGGCACGTGGTCGGCCCATTGGCCTCCTCCACTCACGAGGCTCCCTCGCTGAGAGAATCTCATGAGCAGGATCAGTGTCAGGATAACGAGCCACATGTCCATACAGCCGCAGGTGACGCTCACGGACTACGCAGGTTACAAATCTCATTTGAGTCTCTCTCAACAACTACTCGTTAGACTCAAAGTCTGACCAGCGATAGCCAATGATTCTCTGAAGAGACTTGGAACCAAAGGAATTAAGTCGCCGTCTCAGATCCCTGATCAGAGTCCAAGTCTCACATTCGTAGAGCAAGACTGGAAGCACCAAGGAGACTCGGACTTTCATCCTCCTGCACATATACTGACAGCACCACTCCCCAGGCCCAACCCAGACATCTATTCACCTCTGGCTCAAAACCAGCAGAGACGTGAATATCACTACCAAGGTAAGTGAATCTCTCTGTGACCTTAACATCCTCACCACAAACAGGTACAAACAAGATGGCTTAGTTTTGTCCCAGGAAACCCATAATCCCAGCGGCTCAGAATCCTCATTCAGAACCTCGAGGGCCCCAAAAAGGATCTCCAGTCTCTCTGCAAAGATGACTGCATCATCTGTGAAATCAAGGTCAGAGATCTTGACATTCCCAAATGATGTACCGCAGCTTGATCTCTGACGTTCTCCCCAGAATCCAGTCAATACAAGAGCTGAAAGGTGTGGGGTCCAGTACACACCCCTGAAGAACTCCAGCAACAACTGGAAATAAGTTGGAGATGGCACCACCACATCACAGCACTCTCAGTTCCAGAGTATATTTGAGACATCAGATTGATCAGTTTTGGTGGCACCCCACAAACATTAAGAATCCTCCAGAGGGCATCCCGATTCACTGAATCAAACGCTTTGCAGAGATCAACATCGGCTGGGTGGTGGGCTTGTGGTCCTATGATCCTGAGTTCAAATCCCACTTTGCTGTTGAATTAATACCAAGTGGGGTTGACTCTGCCTCTCATCCTTCCAAGGTCGGCAAAATGAGTGCCAGCTTGCTGGTATCCTGTGTCAGAGTGGCGACCCATTCAAGATTGCACCCAATAGCCATGGAGACTGCTTAGGCAGCACCAGCACTCTGCACAGAGTATGGTCCCACTGGATGGATGGAACACAGGATGCAAGCAGCCCTGCCAAAACTCTCATCTGCATTCGGTGAGGACCCGAAGGGCAAGGATACGGTCAATCGACCTCTTTGGTGTAAAGCCTGACTGCTCTGGACGCTGGTGCTCAAGCAGATGGTGGTGAACCCCATCAAGAATTATCCGAGCAAAGACCTAGCCCTGCACTGAGAGCAGCGTCACCCCTCGGTAGTTGTTGCAGTCTGGACGATCACCCTTCCCTTTCCAGAGAGGGACAAATGACCCCTCTTCCAGTCAGTTGGGATGATTCCTGTGTTGCACTCAACAGAACTGCATGCAACAACATGAGTACAGCATTTCCACATTATCTCAAAATGATAATCCACAGATCCGAGGAGCTTTACCCCATTTCAAATGGTTCACCGCAGCCTGTGTTTCCACAAACAATGGTGGATCACAGTTGATTGGAGGGTCAGCAATAGGGATAGCAACAACCCTTACACCAACTCAACAGCTGGTAGATCAGCCTGGTACAGTCGCTCAGTCACCAGCCTGGCGGGCCTTCACAAAGGACTCCTCTGTCGAGAGCCCACCACCCTCTGCTCAAACTGCAGTACACTGAGGGACGGGCTTGGATGAATGCAATGCGCGAATTCCCCTGTAAGCAGGACGAGACTCACTTGACCACAGGTGATGCTCTACCCCCTCATCGATTCCTCACACATAGGCCTCTTTGTCCACCTTCAGCACATGTGCAGTTTTATGCCTCAACTCCCTGAACAGCTCAACTCTGCCATTCAGCCTGGCCCTGCGACTCTGGTCAATGGTATCCAGTGTCCCTTGAGACAAAATTCTTCTTCGCCCTCCAGTGAGTTATAAGACATCCACCGGCAACATCAAGGATGGTCGTCTTTAAGGCACTCCACAACTCTTCAGGATTCCCCAAAGCACTCAGAAATCCCCACTCAGCCTGTTCACAAACTCCTCAGCTCCCCTCTCATCCTTGAGCTTGCCAACATCCAGCCTCGGCTTGGATGGTACCATTCTCCCGGATTTAAGCTGCAACTTAGAGTTCCTACCACAAGCCTGGAGATGGAATTGAGGATATGAGCACTCCGGTAGACCCTGCAATTCTGGATCATCCTCCGCGACCAACAACGAGCACATGGTCAATCTCCTTTGCCACACCGCCAGCGTTGGAATACCAAGTCCAGCGATGAGCTTGTGGGCGCTGAAACCATGAACCAGCCATCCGAAGTCCACGACTTCTTGCAAAGTCAAGGTATTTGGTGCTATTCTGGTTCACAGTTCCAGACCCATGGGGACCAACACATGTCTCATAGACATCCCTATCAGTTCCAGTCGATGCATTGAAATCCCCCAAGACTAGAAGAGTATTTCGCCTGAGGCACTGATCAACCACAGACTCGAGCGTAGCATAGAATGCATCCTTCATGGTGAGATCACTCGCCTCAATCGGGGCATATATGGAGACCAGGGAAATGACACCGAAGGAGTGACGAATCCTTAGTCTCATAATACGCTCGTTGACAGGTGTTACCTCAGTTATCATTGCAATCAGCTTATTGTACACAACTTCAGCAACTCCTTGAGCATAGTAAGCATCAGAGCGACCACACCAATAGTAGGTGTAGCCACCTGCCATGATGTCACCGCTATCCGGTCTCCGAACCTCAGAGAGTGCTGCAATACCAATGTTCAAATGCTTGTGCTCAGATGATGACAGACAGGTGATCATCCTCTCTTTGGGATGGGACATTCCAGGCACCCACCCAAAGGGACCTCCTTCGGGTAACCCAAGTGGACTACCATCTGGTGGATGACACCTCAGCACCACCCCAACACACACGACCACAATCTGACCCGGGAAGGTTACCCTGTGGTTTTCCTCCTATCATGAAAGAGTGGGGGTCCTGAAGAATTTGTCCCAATCCCATCATCTGGTGAGCTGCCCTGTGGAGGGCAACTGCACTCCCACGGAGTGGGTTTTCAATTTTCTTTCTAGATTTCTTGTGTTTTGGCAGAGTGAAGGGTTTTACGGTGGCTGGAGTGCAAATCCTGGCCCCAACCTCCAAGAAAAAAGTAACCAAACTGCAGGAGGACGTCCGCAGACGCAGTTGGGCACTCAACCTGGATGGCTGTTGGCTCAGAAGGAGCTCCTCGGCCCTTTGACAGGTTTTGTTCTTCATCCTGCTAGGTGTCCATGTCATACACCCTCCTCGCCAGAAAACCTGGTGGGGGAGACGGTTTAGTCGCCGACAACCTGACTATGAAACAGGTTCGTACAGGTTTACATGGTACCTGTAGCAAGTCACAGATCTGATCTGGCCTGACCTGACAATAAGGATCAGGAGGTGCTCAGACAAGAGCATTAAGAGAGCTTTATCATTTAATCTCTGCTCAACAACGATACTCAACCAAGAATCAAGTTCCAACTTATTCTTTTTTTAATATACTCGATGGTGATGAGTGTTGTAAAAAAAAAATTAAGTTATTCCCTAAAATAGAACATAAATATTCATTGGTTCACTGTTTGAGTGTCGTGAAAATATCTTAATACTGAATTGTAAATTTATTCTTTTGTGGAAAAAAAATAACATCAGTAGTTCATTAAGAATTAGTTGAGAGATGGAGAAAATTCAGAGATTTTGGTTGTCGGTCAATAAGTTTCCTTAAATTTTTTTCCCATTCACTTCCATGTAAATTTTTGTTGTGTCCAAGAACTCCTAAAACCCTATTATACCCCATGTTATAAACTCCTAAAACCCTATAAATGTAAACGTGAGAACCATTCACAATCCTTCAAGTAAGATGCCATTCCAGCACATAGCTTAGCATGTATTACTGCCATGTATATGATGATAGTTTTTCACGGTAATCTTGTTTTTCTGTGACTCATGCGCTTGGTATGAACATTCTTGTGGATATTGAGCTTTAGCCTTGACATGCACATGGCCTTGAGGTCGTTTTGAAGATTGGTACTGCCTGTCCATATCTTCCTCCATTACTTGCCATCCATCCATCCATCCATTGGGACCATACTCTGTTCAGAGCATTGGTGCTGCTTAAGCAGTCTCCTTGGCGATTGGGCACAATCCTGGACGGGTCGCCACTCCCTCACAGGATACCAGAAAGCTGGTACTCACTTTGCCGATCTCAGAAGGATGACGGGCAGAGTCAACCCCACCTGGTGTTAATGTAACAGCCAAGGGGGATTTGAACTCAGGATCATCAGACCACAAGCCCACCAACCTATCCATGAAGCCAACACCAGGCATATTACTTGCCATACTTTTTCTCAATCTTTAGAACACTAGTAATAGGCATCCACAACCATTGGCCATGTTCTGGAACATCGGCAGAGGCCCTCACTTTTCTTTTCTTTTTCTGCACTTGCTTTTTCACCTTTATCACCTCCACCACTGAAGGTGGGACGGAGGTTATGTTGTCAGCTCTTTGTCTGCTTGTCTGTGAGTGGGATGTCTCAAAACGTTCTGGACATATTCAGACAAAATTTGGTGGACAGGTTTGCTACGTGACAAGGACAACATTATTCGATTTTGGCCCATCAGTGGGATACAAAATGTAAACCGTTCAGTCTGGCGGAGATGTGTGCGCTACCGAGTGCTGTTCTATCGTTTGCTTTTCAATTTGTTTTCTCCCCAACCACTTGAGCGATTGGCATGAAACTTTCAACATGGGAGGGCCTGCCCATGGAGATGTTTTTTGTTTGTTTGTTGTTTGTTTTTTTTAACAAAGATGCGTGATGATTGGATGGAAAATGCAGCCGGCGTTCCAAAAAGTCTGTCTTTCTGTAGGCGCGAGTTGCAGGATGTTTTACGTGCCAGGAATAAAGGGCTTCCGCTTTGCTCTGCCTCGGCCGAACAACAAATCGTGAATTCTCCCATGGTGTTGCAGCCAAATCCCTTGTGACAATTTGGGGTTTACCTGCCCAATCTCTTCGATTCACAACCAATATTTCACCTCCACCACCGAAGGTGGACGGAGGTTATGTTTTCACCCGTGTTTGTCTGTCTGGTAGTAGTCTATCTCAAAAAGTTAGGGACGTATTCGGACGAAATTTGGTGTTTCGGTTGGGTGTGTGACGAGGATGAAATGATTTGATTTTCGTGAAGATCCAGATCCGGCCTATTGGTGGGATACAAAACGTAAACTGTTCAGCCTGGCGGAGGTATGCACTCTCCCAGTGCTGTTCCAGTTAACCCATGTTAAAAGGCAATTGTTCCACATTTACATTATCTATTTTCCGACGAGAAATCAAATGATTAAAGTAACATAACCTTCGTCTTGGAATTGGGGGCTGCCGCAGTCTGGACCCCAAATTATTTTTCAATCGCCAAAATTGCAAGCTCTTAACACCCATGTACATGTGGTGTCAGACCATTGGCAGACTCAAATGTATATATATATACATGAAATACAAGGACGTTAGTAAACAATGCATCAATCTATGGAGTACGACATTGAATTTGATATCTGCTCCTCATATTATTGTGTGTATAATATTGCATCATATTACCGGTTGGGCACACTTGCCTTCCACAATGACTTCCAAGCAAATAGACAGGACTAACCCTGGTGATGATCAACCTGGAACCCAAACGAAGTTACAAAGCCAAAACTTGCATTCACCATACTCAGGTGTTCTGATTGATGTACCAAACTCTGTTGCAGAGCATCAGCGCTGCCGAAGCAGTTTCTTGGCAAGGTCTTATGCTGGGTGGTTTGCCATTGCCTTCCCAGCAGCAGTTATGGCAGGAATATGGAATTTGTTGAGAGAGCCAGCAATAGCTCGTCTACTCTTCACAATATGACACCGTGGGAATCTTTAACGTCCACCTACTAATGGCGGCAGATGGAACGTCCGGTTAACATCAATCCGAGGGTTGACACACACAATGATGAATCGCCCTCACTGTGAAACACCGGGATGACAGTTTATACCTGGGTCAGGATTCATACCCAGGCTAGACATGTTTCAGGCGATTGTGCCTTCCTCTTGGCCATCTTGCCAGCCCACTCACCTGTACTTGGTTACATGCGTGCAATTGCTTCTCCACTTCAAAGACTTGACGGTAAATGATTAAAACTCCAACATTTGCAATACATGATGTCGAGAGAAAATAAACAGTGATTTGTCATTAATTTATTTATTCCCATCAAGTATCAGGTTTCCATGTAAAGTGATTGATGACTCCCTCATAGAGCTCAGTACAGTACATCGACATCACGGCAGAGATGAACACATTCGGCACAAAAAAAGCATAAAGTAATTTATGGTTTGAAGTTGAACATGCACATGCGATGGAAGCAACGAGATCACGCTACAGGTCATTAAACAACCTGATTATAAAACTCTCATCCAATTGAAACATTTTATGTGGAATACAAAGCTTCATGCACCACCACCATGAAAATACAACAGAAGTTTCAGCACGAGCAACAAGTTTAAAATCAACTACAACTTTACAAAAAAAACAACAACCATGCACTATTAAAGGGGTTTGTGGAAGATGAATCATCATCATCATCATCATCATCATCATCATCATCATCATCATCCTGTTTTGGTCTTGGTGGAGACGTCTTAGTCATGGGACTACCAGTGGACGGGTAACGCCTGATGAGGGAGATTCGGACACTGCAAACTTCCTAAAACTTCCCCAATCCTGAAGACTATGCGATTACGATTCCAACAGTTGGCTGCCAACAGTCACTCCCCCCCGCTCCTCGCCCCAGGGGGGAAAGAATACTTTTAACCCTTTTCTTCTACTCGATCTCTGGGGAAATCCGTTCGGAGTGACCGGCTTCCTTTGGGACTGTGGGCCTTCAATGAGGATGCTTGGGGCTGATGATGATTGATGAATTGATGAGCCTGTTTTCAGTCTATAGTAAGGTGAAAGTCTCCCTCAATTCACATTGGGGTATTGATGTTCTCACCACATTTACCAAGTGTGGGTGGGTGAGAGTTTTCGTAGGAATTTTAACTTGAGTCATGGTGCCGGCGATGGCACGCCAACTCTTTACAAAGGACACTGTGGGATCTTTGGCATCCACTAACTAATGCCGACAGACGGAATGTCTGTTTAATGTCCGCCCGAGGGACAACACGCACTGACGAATCACCCCGCCTGTGAAACGCCAGTTTCTATATGAGTCGGGATTCGAACACTGGCGAGACAGCTTCGAGGAAGTTGTGCATAGCTCGAGGCCATCCCATCAGTCATAATGACAATCACATGTTTATAAAAGGTTTTTTTCAAGAGAAGAACATCCATAATACAATCCTACTACAGTATATTGAATAAGGCAATTGTATCTGTGTGCATGTCCATCGAAAAATCATGAAAAAAAGACAGAGCGAGGCCGATCTCCACCAAATTCTGCATCCATGTTGGTAGTACCCACAGTCAGGTCATGGGCACAAAGAACTAGCCGCCCCCCCCCCCCCGATTTGGGATTCTCATCTGGACACGTGCCACGCTGCAAGTGGTTTACTGACCCCTTCTGAAAACAGGGGATTATTAGCCCCGGCACAAAATATATTTGCCCCAGCTTCCCAACTATAACAATTGGTTTACAAAGTTGCACTCAACTCAGTTACGTTTTGTAACGGTAGGCACATCCATGTTAATTACACGACCAAAAAGATCTTTCATCCTGTGCTGCCCTCTCATGTAGGGTAACAAAGCTGGCTGGCAGTTTGCAGTTCAAATCAATTTGCTTATAACGAGTGGAAACCCTCTGAACTCATTTGATTCTGAAGTTTATTTTACACAAACAAAGGAAAGTTGACAAACTAAACTGGCGTCTCGAGGCAGGTACTGTTCCTTAAATGTCCATTTACTCCGCAGGTGAGTCAAGTAATCATTGCTGAGAAATCAAGTGCGTTGTCCCAGGTCCGTGATCACGATGAACCTTTTGTCACTGGTGCTCCGAGATGGCCGTGACGTTTATCAGAGTAGATTGGAAGCTGCTTGAGGATGTGTTATTCCCAACCCGAACGGCAATTTTACATGTTCACCTCCTTGATTACAGTGGCCTCCAAAAGTATTCACCCCCTACCAATAACGCCACATTTAGATGAATTACGAATTGTGCAGAAACAGCTTTTCGAAATGAACTTTGTTATTAATAACTGAAGAGATCAAACTAAACACTGTTATAGTTGAATGAGGTTACACGTCAGGAATACCTGAAAAAACACAAACAAATCAAAATTCACTGGATGTAAAAGTATTCAACCCCTGAGGTTAGTACTTGGTGGAAGCAACTTTTGTAGCAATGACTCCCGTGAGACTTTGTGGGAAGGTCTCAACCAGCTTTGTACAGTGAGATGGTGAAATCTTTGTCCAATCTTCACGTGAAAATTTCTCGAGTTCTGCCAAGTTTGATGGGGATCGTCGATGGACTACAATCTTCAAGTGTCGCCATCAATGTTAAATTGGGTTCAAGTCAGGTCTTTGACTGAACCACTCAAGAACATTTATATTCTTCTTATTCAGCCACTCCAGTGTGGATTTAGCTTCCTGCTTCAGATCGTTATCCTGATGAAATGTGAACCTCCTACCTTGTTTCAGATTCATGGCTGACTCAAACAGGTTTTCGTCAAGGATGCTCCTGTACTTTGCACCGTCCATTGTCCCTTCTATCCTGACAAGCTTGCGAGTCCCTTCTGATAAAAAGCAGCCCCATAACATGATGCTGCCACTACCATGCTTGACAGTATGGATGGTGTTGACTAGGTGATGTGTAGTGTTAGGTTTGCTCCAGACGTAACGCTTTTAACTTAGACCAAAAAGTTCAATTTTTCTCTCGTTTGACCACAAAACTTTTCTCCACTTGTTTGCAATATCATCAAGATGCTTTTTCACAAACTCCGTACGAGCTTTCAGATGCGTCTTTTTCAGTAATGGCTTCTTTCTTGCCAACCGTCCATAGAGGCCAGCTTAGTGAATAGTCAGCCAGCCAACAGAGGCTATCATTTCAATAGGTGGCAGCTCTTTGTTACAAGCAAACACACTAGTCAGACACATTCTATTTGTACCCATTAATGACACCAGGGTGAATGACATTCCTGCCGTATCCGTTTTCGTGTCTAAAATGGCGGCCAAAATGCCCCCATTTCAAGAAGTAATGTATGCTCGACTTTCCCTTAAACAACACTAATTTCCTTGATCAAGGGATCATTTCATAGGTTTTCTGGGTCTGTGATGACAATGGATACATGTTAGAGGGTGTAACGTCAATAGTTGAGGAGCATATCATAAATTCACCATTTTTTTCTGAAAAATATTCTGAAAAGCAGATATAATGATCTTTGTCGGTGCTTGAATTGTGTTTGGTTTTCATCAATATTCCAATGGTATACATTAAGTTCTATTTTTAATCCATTGTTTGAAGCAATCACGTGCTGTTTTACGTGGTTTGCTCTCATAATTCCAGGTCATACTGAATTTATTGTGATTCCCCCGGAATAGTTAGAGGTCGTAGACTAAAGTCGCAATTCCGAGAAACGGCAGGGTGTCGCTTCTCGGAGTTGTGATTTATTCCAATCCTGAAATTTAATTAATATAGCGATTGTTTATGATCTCTTTACGGGCAGACTGGATACATAGCTTAGTAGACTGACTGGTGAACCATGGAGCATGTGGCTGTATTGAAGTGAAAGCGGAATGCTCCTGTCCCATCTCAAACTGCATGTTTGTTTTGCGAGGAAAAAAAAATCGCACAGAGGAGAAGTTACATTGAGGAAAGCTACAAAACATGGAAAGGAACGAGTTTGGCAAGTTGTAGATGAACGTATTTGTTTCGGAGATACAGAGTCAGCAGACCTATTGCAGAAGATCGCAGAACTGACTGATGATGAATGATCCGAAGATGCGTTGGTTTGGCATAAATCGTGCCATGGCGATTTGAGAACAAAAACTTCACTCTAACGACTGCTTCAGAAATTCAATGCAGATGCCACCAAAGCTGAAGGTTCAGCATTGGAACAGGGCCAAGCATCATTGCGGCAATCAAGATCATCCTCGATGATGAACTGGGAACTGTGCATGTTCTGTCGGAACTCTGCAAAAAAAGGTTGGTTTGCGAAATGCCTCCACATTCAATGTGTCCCAGGAAGTCCTTGATATGGCAGTCAAAGATGTCATTATGCGGGTTCGGTTGGCAGGAGTCGAAGGAGACCTTTGCGCAGCAGAAGACAAACATCACTTGGAATGCTGGGTAAGGTTTGAGCGAGCTAACGAGAAAGTTCAAGGAATGAACACTGAAAGCATTGGAGACAACTGCCTGGATGAGTTGTGCTCTGATATGGTACAAGGATGATCACAAGGACATGTCTTATGATATGTCGCAAGTGTGGAACCAATATCAAGACATGTGCTGTGTAAGCGGACATGTTATTCGTCCAAAGTACCTATCAAGAAGACAGAGCTCCTATGATGATGTGAAGAACATCATCGGGCCAAGGTGTAGTACTGTTCATCCACTGGACCCAACATCACCATTGCTGCTGTACCCTCGTGACCTAAAGAGGATGGCCATAGTACATACACTGGAGAGCACTAATATGGCAGACTCTGACACCTCATCCATCACATCAGATGAGATGCCTGCAAAATTTGCTCCAGAGGACACACCGATGCAAGAGATCATGCATACAGCTCTCCAACTATGTCCAGACTTGCAAGATACACAAGGGCATAATGTATGTTGGCATGGGATTGACAGTGATCATGTTGCAAAAATAATCCCAAACAGCCTGTTTCTGAGTGTTCTGTTCCGAGGGCATGCGGTACTCGAGACAGAGGATGAACAAGAAACAAATGATGGCTTATAGGCAAAGATTTGCAAAGTTGCTCAAGATATTCTTAATGCATTTGCTGGAAAGTGTTCAGCGAACACCCGCAGCTTCTTAATGGAGTTGGCCGAGATGGTCTACTAGGACTAGATGACATTGAAGAGTTCATCTGCTGCATTTACTCGGATGTTGACCACAATGCAGGTGTTAATCAAGCTCGACTTCACATGTTTTGGAAAGGAAAAAAATAAATGGAAAATCTTCAACAAACAAAGGATGCTCTTCAGTTACACTACGCAAGAGCTAATTACCAGGCAAAGGTGTGACTGAGAGCTAATGAGTGTAACCATCTATCCATCCATTGGGACCATACTCTATGCAGAGCGTTGGTGCTGCCAAAGCAGTCTCCTTGGCTATTGGGCACAATCCTGGACAGGTCACCACTCTGATACAGGACACCAGCAAGCTGGCACTCATTTTGGCAACCTCAGAAGGATGACAAGCAGAGTCAACCGTACCTGGTATTAATTCAACTGCCAAATGGGATTTGAACTCAGATTCCTAGGATCCTTGAAGATCCCAAGATTCTCAGATCCCAAGCCCACCACCCTAACCATTCTCAGATCTCAAGCCCACCACTCCAACAATTAAGCTAACACCAAGCATCATCAGTGTAACAATCGGCAGAATGTTGGATTGCCATCATCGACGGGAACGAAAATAATCTGGAAATGGACAGGAAGTCGTCTGGATGATTCTACCTGCTGTGCCTGCAGTTTGTGTCGAGCTAGTATCTTGTAACTGCAAGAAGTGCAGAACTGCTGCCTTGCAAGTGCACAAAATCACAACAAATGTGCATCCCTGCCTGTGGGTGTGATGTGGAAGGATGCTGCAATCTAGTAGGAAGTAGTTGAACTATCATGCTGCAGTCGTCTCAGACTGAGATAAGAGCAAGGTGGCAGTCAGGAACATAAGGATATTACTCACGTTTTCAAATGTGTGATATACTGAGTGTGTGTATATATATGTGTATATATATATATATATATATATATATATATATATATATATATATATATATATATATATATATATATATATATATATATATATATATATGATGTTATGTTTGACAACATTTTTGTATTAATTGTAATTAAAACTCAGTTAAATTGTAATGGTTTTGTCATTTCCTGAATCACTGACCCTGAAGACATATAAAATCATGCAAAAAGTACTGAATCAATGCTTCTCTAATGGTTCCTATGAACTCACATGGTGGCCATTTGGAATGGTGTCATTCATACGATTTAGGGCGATCTGGGAAAGTGTCATCCACACAGATTATGATCCTGAACACGTTACCATCAAATTTGAGCATTTGGTTTGTTTGTAACAAAAATTCCATCTGGCTAAAATTTCATCATCTTTCCATAGGTTGGCTGGCTGACTCGAAGGAAACAGGATGTTGTTGATTGATTGAATACTGACCCTCATCTCAGACATAAAGCCTTGCAGATCTTTCAAAGTCATTGTTGAATTTACAGTGACGTCCTGCACCGGTTTCCAACTTGCCCGGTTGCTGAGTTTGGATGGGCGACCTAATCTGGGTAGAGTCTGTGTGGTATGATATGTCTTCCACTCCTTAATGATGGATTTCACCGACTCAAAGGGATAATGAGTGACTTTGGAACCTTCTTATAACCCTCTCCTGAACGGTGCTTCTCCATCACTTTACGTCTGACTTGTTTGGAAAACTCCTTGGTCTTCATGTTTGCCTTGTTGGTTGATAAAGTAAGTTGTGCCTTAAAACTCCTTTGATAAGTAGGTGACTTACTTCGTAACCCTTCAAACAAATAATTTGCTCCTGAAGTGATTTAGGGTTAATTAGGCAAAGGGTTTTAATACTTCCGTAACTGAGAATCATCTGATTTTCCTCTGTTAATCAAACTTATTCACAATTTAACTGCATTTTTTTAGTTTTATCACTTTGGAGTAGTTTGTAAAGACTCTATATATTAAGTTTGAATTTGATTTTACATTGTCATGAAATAAGCTCAGGTGGTATCAAAATGTGAAAACTTTGGAGGTGGGTGAATACTTTTGCAGGTTACTGTTGGTAGATCGCCATAAATCTTTCATCAAATTCCTATAGGTGACACTTATTCACAACGTGATGAATAGTCTGATCTGGATCACCATGGTCACATGCTGGGCTGTCTTTGAAATTTCATTTGTGGAGGTGGTGTGATGTCCTTGCATGTAAAGTGCGGATCTTGATGAGTGAAGACCAATGTTTCTGAGGGAAGTCGAAACCTCGAGGCTTTCCTGTGGAATCACTCACCGGTTCTTTGTTAGCAATGTTGCTGTCTGTCCAGAGATTGCACCACTCGTCCTTTGTATCAAACCCTACATCACTTAAAACATTAATTTGCAGAGCCCCGGAAAGGTTTGCGTGACTTGCGTCCTATATTTGGCTGATTCTGCAGGTCTTCATGGATTGGAAACTCCGGATTGGCTTTGATGCAGTCAAACTCTCAGCATTCTTGCCTTCAGGCGCAGATCAGGGGGTGGCATGTCAGACAGGAGTGGGACCCACTGCATGGGTGTTGATTTCAGTGTACCGCTGATTATCCACATCAGTGTTTTCAGGACAGTGTCCAAGTGTTTTGTTTGGCTGCTCTCTGCCCAAATAGAAGAACAGTATTCTGCTGCAGGATACACAAGAGCAAGGCTAGCAGTGTGAAGAGTGCTTGCATTTGATCCCCAGATGGTGCCCACTAGTTTCCGGATCATGTTTACTCTTGTCCTGATCTTTTCTGTGATCAGTTTTAGGTGTTCATGGAATGTAAGGCTGTGATCAAGGGTGACTCCAAAGTACTTGGAGAATAGTTCGTTCTTGATTGATTTTTTTTTCCACAAAAGGAAACCTGGAGTTTACTGTTAGCCAGTTGGTTGCTGAGATGGAAAGCGGTAACTGTAGTCTTTCTTGGGTTTGGGTAGAGGTGCCAGTAGATGAATTATTGCCCCGTTACCTTTAAGTCCTGGGACAGGGTACTGCTGAGATCTTCAAGGTTGATTGCTTGAGTAACAAGGGCAAGATAATCTGTGGAGGCAAACTTTCTGGAGGTGGTACAAGACAGGTCGCTCACATAAATGGTCGCATCCTATTGCTGTCTGTGGTCAGTCGTATCATGTTGATTGCTGTTTGAAGTCGCATCATCATCACCAGAGAACCAATGGGATTGTAATCAGGAACTTAACCACGTCCTTTATGCATTTGTTGTTTTTTCATTGATTGTACTTTGTGCCTGGACGATGCTCACTTTGCTGGGTGCTTTCTTTTCTCGATTTGCCCAAGTGCCACACCTGGATCTCACATGTCTGTAGTCAAACTTTTGCTGCGTTACCTGTACCTGTACACATGTTTGCAGACACCGTGTTAAAAGTGTGCACCCTTGGTGTTAAATGTAAATGTTAACTTCTTGTTTTTCTGCAACAAAATAGAAATTAAGTGATCTAGGATGTTGAACTTATTAAAAGTGCTTTTTAAAGTGTTATGCTTTAGGAAGGTGCTTGTACACATGTGGGGTGCGTATATTAAAGATGATCACATGTGGTGGGTGCTAATGAAAAGTGCTTACATGCCGCCCACTGCCAGGAACGTGCTTGATGTTGTCTAGTGACCCGCACTTGGACTGCACGTGACTAAAATCCATCTTCTTACTGAAGATCTGCACATCAAAGGGTGTGGTTAGAAATTGTGATGGAATATGTCTGCACCGTCTTGAATGCACTTTTGTTCCTCATTCGTATTAAGGACCTCTTGCTCTCTTTCCACTGCTCTCAAACTCCTGCAGGACACTCGTGGCCTTCCAGTAACTACATCTGGGTTAAGCTTTCAAGATCTCGGCTTTCTGTGCACATCCGATCGTTTGTTCCTCTTTTCTCACACATGTGGGATCAACTCTGTGAGACAGTTTAATCACGCTCATTCCTCTCGGAGTCTAGGGCTTCAGAATGGTCATCTTCCATCCTGACCGACCTCCATTAATCCTCTCCAGACCACATCCCTCTTACTCATATCTACAGATTATGATCCTCTTTTTCTCACGCATCTCCTCTTTTCTCGTTAGTTTGCCCTTCATAGAAAGCAGTGCTCTCTAACCTGGGTGGTCTGTGTTGGTAGTGGTTGTGGAGGGATAGTGGTTAAAGGGGGTTGGGGGAGGAGGGGAGTGGGAATGACAAGTGGGAGGGGAAGGGTGAGGGGTTACAGACAAGATACTGTCCCTCAGAATGGGAGTGCAAGGTGGTTTTTTTTAATATTGTTTTTCTATTAAAATAATTTATTGCTCAGGAGGGGTGCCACTGACTCCATCCCCACTGTTTCTAGTTACTCATCCAATACCAACACTTTTGAAAGGACATAATCCACCCCAAAATGCTCGGTGCACATGCGCAGAAACCCCTGGAAACTGGTGTGTTTGGGGCAAAATAAAATGTATTATGTGTCCGGGCTAAAGATAATTTCATGGAATGGATCACCAAGCTTCTGAAAGAAGCCAAAAATACTTGTAAGAATATGTGAGACAAAGAGCTGTGCCTCTGCACAATGAAAGACTTGGAACTTTCTCAGCTCTCCGAACCGGCACCTCCTCACACTGCAAACTCCCGACCAGGTGGGTTGGTGCAAGGTTCAAGTGGAGGGACGTGTCCTCCCCCAACCCCCTGACAGATCGTTACTGCTGAATGGCTTGTGTATCTGGATTAGATTCTTGTGAACACCGAATGGAATGACATATCCGAGGCTTGTGGATGTACAGGGTAATTTTAAAATGATGATATTTACTATTAATCATGTTTGGAATGAGGGGTGGGGGGATTGGTAGCTTTGAGTGCAAAATATATTGTTGTGGTTGACGAAATTCGCAAACCACCATTCAGGTCCCTTAGGTGAGATATCTTTGTAAGTATATGTGTAGTTAGGCCCAAACCCGTTGTTTCGAGGGAATAAATGTCATTCACTCGGGCTGCGACCCTTCTCGATACCCGTTTTTCTTTTACTATCTTCATTTTGGACCAGCCGCCATTACTACCACCACCAACCACGTCTCAACAGCCATCACACAACAACCACCAACCGCAATGCCGCTTCACAACAACAGCCACGACCTTTACCGTCACAACTCGCCCTCGCAACCATCGCATCACCGTCATTCCCACGCCGCTTGTGGGCACCGATACTGGACTCGTGCAGGGCGCGCACCGAGCAGGGGTGCAAAAGCGCCGGCCTTTACGAAGAAAACGGATCAAAAACGACTCACGCCCACTTCTGTTCCGTCCTATCGGCGAGCGTGGGGCGATTTGGCCCCGCCTCCAGGTGCGTTGGAGTAATATCGCTATATGCAAATTCATGGATCAAAAAGCATTCACGCCCACTTTTCCTCGGTCCAATGGGGAGCCAGTTAGAGGTGAAGGGTCGGAGGTAAAGGGTCGAAGGTGAAGGAGCGAGGCCACGGGGCATATAAGGGGCTGCGTTCGTCAGTCAAGTGAAGTTAAGAGTTGGCAGTCGGTGGAGTTGGGAAAAGAAGTTAAGAGCAGTTCAGAGGGGAGGCAGTGAAGAGTTCGGAGTCAGTGAAGAGTTGGGACGAGTCAAGAGAGGAGTCGGAGAAGGCGGTTGGACGGAGCTGTGGAGAGGTGGCGGCGGCGAAGGCGGTCGAGGGGGTGCTCGTGTCGGAGTCGGGAGCTGCGGAGGCAGAGGCTGGCGGCGCGACCGAGGTCGTGGTGGAGACGCTCGTCGCGGGACCCGAGACAGGGAGATATCCTCCTTCCCCCGAGCATCAACAACCCCCTCCTGTTTCCCCCCGCGCTGAGATAGTGCGAGAAGGGGGCCCCGTTCCCACCCCCTACCAGACACTGTCCGCGAGGCCCGCGGAGTCGGGGCGCCACCGCCATCTTGCGGCTCATCATCAGACGGGTAGGCCCGACGCGGTCTCGGCCCCAGGCCCGCCTACCCCCCTCATCCTTGAGGGTGGTCCTTTTCTTTTGCTTTGAGTGTATGTGTTGTCGGCGCCGTCTGTGGAGTAAAACTGTATAAGTGTTGCCGCGTGCTAGGTAGTCGGTTAGATCTGCATTGTTGCATTTGCTTTTTGTGTATTATTGTGTTTCTTCTTCTTTTACATTTGCTTTTGGTGTAATTGTGTAGGTGTGCTTTCCGTTCATCGCGAAATAAATGTGCTTCATGTTGAACTGTTTTCCCGTTTCGCTTCGTCTTTTCCTTTATTGAATCTCCATCTTACTTCACGTAAAGGGTTGGTCGTGGGCTAAAACGCCCGATAATTAATCGAACCGTCGAGGCCGACGATAACACCGCTCGGTTATCTCGATAGTACGGAACGGGTCGCTTAAAGTGGCCCGTGTCCGAAGTCGACCTGCGGCGAGGTGCGATCGCCCGGTCTACCCTCCGTGTGGGTACTTAGGTAGGTCGAATTTGGCGAGCAACCCTCTACCACGCGGGGGCCGATTGGCACGATCGTGGTGAGGCCGAAAGGTCCACCCGTGACTAGTTCCCGGCGTTAGTCCGAGAGGGTCATGACGGGATTGTCCGTCCGGAGGGCGACGTGCCGCGATTCGAGTTACGTGGCCGCTCGCACGCTGGCGGGCGCGAATCCGCAACACTGGTGTCAGGAGTGGGATATAAACTCATCGCCCTCCTCGCGGCACTGGTATCAGAGAACGGGAAAACGGGCTCTCCTGTCTCCAGCTAAATTCACGGGAATCGGTCCAGGGGTGAGAGGAGCGACCCCCGATTCCCTCCAAATTACGAGTGAGCTAAATTAACCCTTTACGATAAATAAGATGGCGTCTCAAGGCGAGCGGGAGCCGGGGGTATTAGGTATGTGTCGTCATGTAGGATCCATGGCCCAGGTCGGTTCTTTTTATAATTATAACCCCACCACTAACTGTGGTCAGTGGGAGCGGCTTGAGCACGAACTTTGCCGGCAAACGGAGTCGCACAATGGCAGCACGGAGCGGGCTGATATTAATGGCACAGCACGAGGCATGAGCTCCCAGTCACCGGTTCAAGGCATGTGGTCACAGCATGTGCTATGGCAGGCGTGGCAGGATGACTATGCGAGCATTGGCAGGCTTCAGGCACAATTGGGGGATGTCTTGGAAAAGGTGAAGCGTTATGAAGAATATATCGAGGAGGTGCAACGTGGAGTGGACGAGTCACAACGGCACGCAGACGCGCTTCAGAAAAATTACGTGTACGGGGGGACACAGCGATTGGACGATTTACTGGAACGAATTCGGTGGCAAAAACATGACTTGGCCAATAGAGTCGACAAATTACGTGGGAAAAAGAATTTGGTAGTGTTTTATACCCGCCAGTTGGAATATGCGAAGAGCAAACTGAACAAAAGAATAGAGGAACAGCAGATTGGTATCTCCCAGGAAAGGAAACAATGGGAGGAAGAATGGAAAACCGAGCTCGAAAAGAAACAAAAGGAGCACGACTTGGAAGTAAAACAATTCATGGAAAAATTATTGGAGCAAGCAAGGCGGTTCAAAGAACTGGAGGAGAGAGTGAGGGAAATACAGTTGGAAGAGAAAAAATGTGAACACGATGGGGAGTAGGAACAATTGAAGGAAGAGATAAGAACAGGCAATCAGGAAAGAGAAAGCCTAGAATGGAAGATAAAAAGAGGAGAGAGACAGCTGGAGGAAAGGACAGAGGAATTGCTGGAAAAGTCAGAACAATTCGAAGAACTGCAGGGAGAATTGAGGGAGGAAGGAGAAAGGAAAACAAAGCTCGAAAAGGAAAAACGCGAACAAGATGGAGAATTGGAACTACTGAAGCGAGAGGTAAGGGCAAGCCAGTTTAAAAGAGAAATCCTGGAAGGGGAGATAAGAATGGGAAAGGAATGGCAGAAAAAACTAAATGAATACAGTAAAAAAAGGGACGAATTGAGGAGGGAAGCGGTGGAAAGAAGAGATGAAATGAGTGAAGAAGCATGCAAATTGAGGGAGGAATTACAAACAAAAACTTCTGATTTACAGAAACACCAAAACAAAGAGAGGGAATTACAAAACGAGTTGAGGATGGTGAGAGAAGAAAGAACGACAACAGAGAATGAAACGTTAAGGAACCACACTGAGCAGATTGAACAATTAGAAGCCAAAGCAAAGTCGGAGTGTGCGGAGATGAGAAAGGAATTGGAAAAGAAAGCTTCTGAGTTACAGAAACACCAAAACAAAGAGAGGGAACTACAAAACGAGTTGAGGATGGTGAGAGAAGAAAGAACGACAACGGAAAATGAAACGTTAAGGAACCACACTGTACAGATCGAACAGCTGGAAGCGAAGGCCAGATTAAAGAATGAGATGCAAGAAAGAGTAATGATGGAAGAACGAATCAGACAGGAAAAGGAAGTCAGCCAACTGAAAGAAATAACGAGATTGCAGAATGAGGAACAAGAAAGAGTGCTGAAAGAACAAGGAATGAGATAGGAGAAGGAAATCAGCCAACTGAAGGAAACCACGAGATTGCAGAATGAGATGCAAAAAAGAGTAATGATGGAAGAACGAATCAGACAGCAGAAGGAAGTCAGCCAACTGAAAGAAATAACGAGATTGCAGAATGAGGAACAAGGAAGACAGTGGAATAGGAAATACAAAGAACAAGGAATGAGACAGGAGAAAGAAATCCGTCAATTGAAGGAAACTATGAGATTGCAGAACGAGGAACAAGATAGACAGTGGAATAAAAAACTGAAAGTGTATGAATTTGAAACTGAACGACAAAAGGAAAAAAATAGGTTGGAATACGAGGAGAAGTTGAAGGAGCAAGGAATGAAGCAGGAAGGAGAAATCAGGAGATTGAAGGACACAAGGAGATTGGAGAGGGAAGAACGAGAGGAACAATGGAATAGAAAACAAAAAGAACATGAATCTGAGGTTGACCAATTGAAAGAAAAGCTGAGGCTGGAGTACGAGGAGATAGACAAAGAACAGCGAATGAAACACAAAATGGAGATGAACCAAATGAAGAAAACCATGAAACTGGATAAGGAAAGACAGGAGAGGAAACGAGGAAGAGTAGTGAGAGAACAGCGAATGAAACACAGGAAGGAAATGAGCCAATTGAAAGAAACAATGAGATTGGAAAACAAAGAGCAGGAGGAACAGTGGGAGAGAAAACAACAACTATACGAGTGTGAAATTGAACAACTAAAACGGAGAGCGAAACTGGAGTCAACGGAGATTGAGGAGCTCCGGAGGGAGAACGAACAGCTAATGGGGCTCAGAGAGAAAGAACGACTCAGATGGGAAGGAAAAAGGAACCAGGAAGAGACAGAAATAAGGAACCAGGAGAGAAAATGTATAGAGACACGGGAGACAAGAGACGAGGTGAAAGTAATTGGGAGGGAGAGAAAAGAACAATTAAGACGGAAAGCAAGGATGAGGTACGCAGAGATCGTGAAAGAGCAAGGAGTGAAAAACAGGGAAGGAAGGGAGCGACTTAAGGAGAAAGCAAGGTTGACCTACATAAAGATAAGGGAAAGACGCCAGAAAGAAGCAGAGACTAATAGACACGAGGGGACAACAGAAACTGATAAATGTACTGAGACACGGGAGATGGGAACGATAGAGGAAAGACTACACGATGAAAACGGGGTGGAAGAAACTAGAGACGCACACACACACACGGAGGTAGTGGAGGACAATGGGGGTGAGCTCGTGGACTGGGTGGAGACCCAGTGCGAGCAGCTGGATGGCCTCCTCCAGGAACGAGGGGAGGGAGTATGCCCCCTTGAGGCGAGTCACGACCAGGTGGGTTCGGTCGTGCTTTGCGAGGTTGAGGGGACGGGTGCTGTGGACAGGTGCACGGAGAGCTTGGGGGGTATAGAGGCCCCGGAGACCCTTGTGGGGACACGAATCCCTAGTGTGGTTGTCCCGGTGTGTGTGGTGTCGAGGTGTGTGTTCACGAGTGTGGCGAAATGCGTGCTGCAACGCACGCATAGCGTGGGTGCAAGGGCGTGTGTGAGAGCGACCGGGTGGGTGACAAAGACCCCGTGTGTGGAAGCTACCCCGTGTGTGAGTGGTGTAGTGGCAAGTGTGCCAAAGGGCGTGCTTCCCAGCATGCCGTGTGTGGATGAGGCACCGTGTGTGAGTGAAACGGCCAGTATGAGTGAGGAACCGCGGGTGAGTGCCCCCGCGTGTGTGAGTGAGGCACGGTGTATGAGTGAGGCACCGCGGATGAGTGCCCCCGCGTGTGTGAGTGAGGCACTGTGTATGAGTGAGGCACCGCGGGTGAGTGCCCCCGCGTGTGTGAGTGAGGCACGGTGTGTGGATGAGGCACCGCGGGTGAGTGCCCCCGTGTGTGTGAGTGGTGTGGTTTGTGTAAGGGAAATGGCACGAGTGAGTGGAAGGCCGCGAGTGAGTGGAGCCACGTGTGCGAGGGAGATGGCATGCGTGAGTGAACGGCCGAGTGCAAGGGAGACCGTGTGTGTGAGAGAGCGGTATGTAAGGGAGATGTCGGTCGGCATGTGTGAACATGCAGCCGCGTCTCCCGGTGTGAGTTTAATGGTGAGGTGTGTTAGCGTCGTAACAGTGCGTGTGTGGAATGGCGACGACGGCGACATGTGAGGAAAGAAAGCCGGGTAGCGGCTGTAGTTGTTTCGGGGACCGTGCCGGGTTCACCCAGCAGTGAGCACGAGGTCCGTGCTGTGCAACGCACGAGGCCCCCACGTGCTCGCTTACGAGAGTGAAGTCCCGGTCCGGAAACGCACGCGGTGGATTTGCCGATCCCGCGGACGGACAAAGTTTAGGCAGGATAATGGATTTGGACCGGACGGGTTCTCCACGCGATCGTGTGTGTTAAGCTCCAACGGGCAAAGCACATGTGTTCGCATGGGGAACCCCTCGAGACGTGGGGCTTGTTTTGTTATGCGCACGGTGACGTCATGGCTGCACGTGGGGTTGGAATCCGGCAGGAGGGGTATCCCTGCCGGATGGTACCGTCCAAGGGGGGACGAGGTACACGTGCAGCTGCATGACGTCACGGGCAGGTGCAAAGTGCGCGAGCTGTGAGTTACCATGCTGGTGCTGCGCAATTAGAAAAAAAAAAAAAAAAAGAACAGCAAGCCTCACTTTCGGGTGCACAGGATTCCTGGGCAAGGGGTGGAAGACGCCCTTGACCAGGGCACAGGATGGAAACTAGTTAGGGGGAAGGGTTAGCTTAGCTAGACCGACTTCATGGGGCAGGGGTAAGTCCTCATGGAGTCCGTGGAATGGATGAGTTAGAGGGATTGTAGCGAGATTTAGGTTGGGAAATTGATTAATGGGATTATTTGGAGACAGTGACAGACTTGTGGATGTGTAGTGGGGACGTAGTTTAGCTACGTAGTGTTAAAAGGAACGTGCTACTAGTTTAAGGGACGACGTGGGAGCACGAGTTAGTTAGGGGAGGTAGTTAGAAGGATGGCAGAGTTCAGCGGTGAGTGTGTTGAAGAGTTGGTGAGTGAAGTGGAAGCATGTGCTTGGTGAGTGAGTGAGGCCAGCGGGTCTGTGTGAGTGGAGCGAATGGGGAATGCATGGTGCGATGAGTGATTGGGGGGAGGAGTGACTCCCGCCCAAGGGACCCCGGGGTCAGTGTCGACTGAGTTAGGTGGTTAGTCAAATTGAAAAATGGAGGTTGTTTTGTTGTTGGTGGGAAAGTAGGCTCGAAACCCGTTTGGAGGGGTGCAGGAGCCCTGTTGACGGGCTGGGAGCGTGGCTGCGAAAGGTGAGTATCGCTGAGTGGGTACCCCGGGCACCAGGCTAGTCGGCCGTGGTAGGCCAAGGGCCCATGGGGGGCCGGGATAGCGTAGTGGGCACGGGTGCGCCTGCTTGGTGCGGGGGCCCGGGGCGCCATAAGCGCGTGGGCAGTGTTGTGGGCACGGGTGACCCTCGGAAAGGGGCCTGGGAAGCCAGCCTGCCACGTGTGCGTTTCAGGGGAGGTGCCATGGGGGGCACTCCCCGGTGTTAGGGAGCTGGTAGGCTCGGAGGCAGTGTAGTGCCCGGGGGTGCCATAGCGGGAGATTCGGCAGAGGGTCGTGCCTGCCAAAGGGGGCCACGTGTCCCAGCCATGAGACCGTGTGAGGGCACGGAGAGAAAATTGGGGGGCGAGGCCCGAAATTGTGAGGACACCAACACAGGCGACGGGAATCTGGGTTGTTAGAACCAATAGTTTAAGCGAGAGGTGCTTGTTGAAAGCCCTGGGGTAGTTTAACAGTTAAATGGTTAGGGTAGATTAGGAAGTGTACCCCTCCGCACCATCCATCCCCTCGCTCTCGTTGTGGGCCGCTGGACCCACTTTGGTTATAGATCGCTGAACTCTGGGGAGGCCATCCTGAGGCTTTAATTGGGCCTCGGCACAGGACGTTAGCTCTCCCTTATTCCCCTCCGGGAAGGGAACGTAGGGGTTGGGAGTAGGCTAGGTGACAGGATAGGTTAGCCGAACAAGGACGATAAAGGGGGTTAGGGGACGATTTATAGTGGGGAAGTAAAAATAAAAAAATAAGTTGGGGCTAAATATATATATATATATATATATATATATATATATATATATATATATATATGTATGTAAATATATATGTAAACCGCAACCCTGACGCAACCCTGGACGCCTCTTACGACACAGGGATATGGTACACCTATTTTAACCGGGGTATACACCGGCCCAGTGCACTGGTACTCATTTCGCCGACCTCGGAAGGATGACAGGTTGAGTCAACCCCCTGGTGTATTAATTCAGTGGCCCAACGGGGCTTGAACTCAAGACCTTTTGGATCACAAGCCGCTGCCCTAACCACTGCGCCAACACCAGGCATATATATATATATATATATATATATATATATATATATATATATATATATATATATATATATATATATATATATATATATATATATATATATATATATATATATATATATATATATATATATATATATATATATATATATATATATATATATATATATATATATATATATATATATATATATATATATATATATATATATATATATATATATATATATATATATATATATATATATATATATATATATATATATATATATATATATATATATGTATATATATATATATGTATATATATATATATATATATATATATATATATATATATATATATATATATATATATATATATATATATATATATATATATATATATATATATATATATGTATATATATATATATATGTATATATATGTATATATATATATATATGTATATATATATGTATATATGTATATATATATGTATGTATATATATGTATATATGTATATATATATGTATGTATATATGTATATATATATGTATGTATATATGTATATATGTATATATATATATATGTATATATATATATATATATATATGCGTATATATATATACATATATATGTATATATATATATATATATATATGTATATATATATATATATATATATATATATATATATATATATATATTTATATATATATATATACATATATATATATATATATGTATATATATATATATATGTATATGTATATATATATATATGTATATATATATATATATGTATGTATGTATATATATATATATATATATATATATATATATGACGATCCTGACCGGCGGTTGTCACACGTGGTCGCCGGGCATGTGGGCGGTTCACGGTGCTTCCAGTCTCTCTGAGGCGCGTTCTCAGGCGGCTAATGGTGGAGTGGTGGACATTGAAGTGTGCTGCAACGGCCCGTACTGACGTCCCAGCATTCAGCATGCCAATGGCGCGCTCCCTCAAGATTTGTGACATCTGTGGCATGTTGACATTTGGCACCAGTCCACATTTTGGGGAGGCCTTTTATAGGGCAAGCTATTGGGAGTGTTTGTGTCCTGGTCACGCTCACTGACCATCACTCTGTCAAGCCCCATGGTGCTCATGGGAAGGATTACTCAACGTGTGAGTCCACACACTCAGAGTGGTCAATTTCAATGGGAACATCTGTCTTGAGCAAAACAAAGGAACCATTGCTCAAACATATCATCGGTTTGACCATTTTCCCATAATGGCAATCTTGACTTAGATATTTAGGTTGGTGCATTTATATTTTTGTTCAGTATATATACACATATATATATATATATATATATATATATATATATATATATATATATATATATATATATATATACACATATACATACATATATATATACATATATAGATATAATATGTATATATATATATATGTATATATATATATATATATATATATATATATATATATGTAGTTTGTCTGGATCTGGGGCCACAAGTGAAGAATAATTATTCGAGATTTTTGCATCTTTTGCTAAAAGTTGAAGTGCAGTTGCCCTATCGATGGCAAAGACGAGAATGTACGAACAGTAAATGGTACGAACCTGACTCCTCTCATCCACAGATATTTCTCGTATTCCTATATTCTCACGATATTTGCATTTAAGAACACAACAATTATAACCATGTTGAAATTTTACACTCTTTCGTCTAAATGCTGAAAATTATGTTTAAAACAACAATATAAATTACAGATTTTGCGCCAGCAACGGCACGTTAAAAGTGCCCGGCGAGCCGAACCGAGTCGGTGTAATCATGCACCAAGGCCTCATTTAGCATTCATAAGTCATTTCAAAAGTCTCATATTAAAAGGAAACTAAAACCTTGTGGCAGACAGATTCTTCTATATTGAGGGTTGGA
>NC_140968.1:95693814-95756870 GCF_056783735.1 Eptatretus burgeri | reverse complement strand
GAAGGTTGTGACCCGGGGTTGGACTTTGTGCACCCTCGAGGGAATGGCAGCACACACACATACATGTTAGTCGGTAACTTATTTAATATTCTTTTTAGAGCAAGGTGAATCATATTCATGCGATTGATATGCATTGCGCATGTAAGCATCACAAGGACCTGTGTCTTTTACCCCATTCCATTCCTTTCAATATCTCTATCTTTCTATCTCTTCCATTTAACACCATTATCTTACATTCACTTTCATTGCAACGCCTGCTCGCAAACCCAATCACTCAATTGCTTGCCGGGTGGCAGAGAGTAACACCAATGCCCTGGCAACAGGGTGACATAAGTTCAGACAGACGTTGTTTCAATCCCTTCATGCACCCGCCCCTTAAGGTGACGTGAATACGGCACTGCAAAGCCAATGACAAGCAACCAGCAAGGGAGAGGAACGGGGTTTAAAACTCAGAGCGCAACAATTTCTCTCTCTCCATGATCGCTTCAGCCAGAACAGTTTGAGAGCCTGTTCCCCAGAAACATTTTGCATCTTTCACTTTGGTCCACCACAATGGAGTTTCTTACCTTACTCGCCTCCTTTCCATCCCATCTCATGTCTTTTTCATTTATATTCACATTATTTTCCTCAGAATAACGCTTCTTCCTCTGACCATTTTTCTCCGTGGCTTTTCTGATGTCCACATGGCCCGGCACATAGTTTTCAACACCAAGGACAATTCAGGATCCCTCACCGTCAGCTCCCATCCTCAGAACAAGATACCCATAGTCACTGAGGTTATCGTGGTGGGTGAACGGAACTCCCGCAGTTTCCCCATATGATCCGGGCTCTGCCACAAAAGTGAGTGAGGGACCATGAGCGGACGAGCCAGACCCACGAGTCTGGACCATAACGCTGTGGGCAATAACCTTACCGTCGGTTGTTGAAGGTGCACCAGGGCATAACAACAAGTCCCATTTAGTTCATCAACCTCTGCATTCTCTTCTCCCCCCCCCCCCCCCACTCAACCCAATCTCTCTCTCTCTCTCTCTCTCTCTCTCTCTCTCTCTCTCTCTCTCTCTCTCTCTCTCTCTCTCTCTCTCTCTCTCTCTCTCTCTCTCTCTCTCTCTCTCTCTCTCTCTCTCTCTCTCTCTCTCTCTCTCTGTCATTCCTAGTTGATGCATTATTGTAGTTCTGTGTTAAGTGATTGTTCATAAGTGCTCCGGGGTCGGGTATGATCGGTAGTTGAGAAGGGAAAATGTACATGTTTCTCATAGTGTAAATTGCTTGCCATGCATGTTCCTTGTCTCCCCGCCATTTTTGTGTGCCGAGTCTCCCACAATTTCTCATTTGAAATTCCCCAACTGCCATTCCTCCCATCACTTTCCGCTCTTTTGATTGTTTCGCTTGCTGTGCAATAAATTATTGAAGTGTTGAATGTGTCCGTTTATCCTGCTTGGGGTTGGTCCAATTAGCATTCCCGGTGGGCAATTGGTCTGAGTTCCCATTGGTTATGGTAGCCCACGTAATGCAGCAAGTAGCGTTCGTTTATTCGGCCAAATAATTAACCGCAGCGTCGCCACAGGCACGATCGATTTCCCCGTCTGCCATGCTTAATTCACTGGCATGGTAAAGCGACTTTAGGCGCGTGGATCTGGCCTGAATTAAGGGTTGCAGTTTGGATTTGTGGTCTCTCGGGACATACCGCTCTCTTGGAGTTATCTCGAGGCACGTATTCGCGGTAAATAAAATGCGACCTGCTTCGACATTCGCGGTCCTCTGCTTCACGTATTCGCGTTTTTTCACCATTTTGATTTTCCCTCATGAATCACGAACCGCCGAGAACCTATCCCCGTTTTTCCATTGACACAATGCCCCGACATTCACAAATGAAACATTCGCGACATTTTCCAGAAAAAGTATCCCCCGTGAATAGTGGGGTCCAACAGTATACGTATATAAAAATGTGGTGAGAATGTCATGAGGTTAAGGTTATAACAATGTATTTAGGGGAATAACACACATCTTTAGTCGTATACATTTTTCTTGTCTATATATATATACACACACACACACACAATATACTCAGGTTTGTGATTTGTATCTGATTTGAGCCATAACCACCACTCACCAAATATTGAAATGCTAAAATGCCCTCTATCACATGGAGTCGTATATTTACCAAGTTTGCTCTCTGGGATTGCTGAGCTGCTGTTACTGGCAGGCTCCTGATTGATGCTGGAGTCCATGTCTTGTTCTTTAGAAAAGCCCAAGTTTGTGGGATAACTGCTGATTATTCCATCTGTTCCTCCATCTGCCAAATCGCAAGTGCTTTCAATAACTGTCAGTCGTTTGTCTGTTTCGTCAAATCCACACCCCTCTTCACATTGAGCTCGATCATCACCACCCATTGCCTTGTCTAAACCTAAATCCGATCTTTGGATCTGCAGTGACAGTTCGGGTGTCGTTTCTTGATTCTGAGCTTGCTGCAAAAGAGCAAGACACTCCATGTCTAACTTCTGTAGCAAGGACAATTTGACATTCTGTTTATCCTGATGCTCTTCGATACTGGGAAAATGTTCGTCACCTTCAAACGTCAATTCATTGGATTGTTTTGAAGTGGGTATTTTTTCCACTTGCTCGACAATTCTTACATTTGAAATATTTTCATCTTCATTCAAGTCCTGCATAATATTTCCACTGGTTTTCAGCGATGCTCGGGGTCCATGTAAGGTGACGTCCAGTGGTTCTTCAGGAATATCTCGGTGCTCTTTTTCTATCGTTTTAATTGCTGAAGCCACGGTGTTTTGTTCGTCGTTTTCACATACCCCACTGCTTGCACCTGCTTCTTCGCTATCATTGTCACTTCTCGTTTCTACGCATTCTCTGAAAATGGTGATCAGCTTCTCCTCAACCTGTGTGGATTGTTCGGTACATGCGGGATCACCGAGTGATATGTTCACAAAAGATGCAGTATCGGAGTTTGCAGAATATACAGGGCTTTCAAACTCCTTTTCAGCAGCATTTCCGATGAGGTTTTCATGTGACTCTTCATCTTGCATTTCCACTGCACATTCACTCTGCGTTTCATCATTGGGAGATGTCGTTTGAGAGAAGTGTGCATTTCCTCTTCTTGGCATCACTCTGAACAGACCTGCGGTGAGATTGTCATGAGGTAAAGGTTATAACAAAGTATATTGGGGAATAACACAAATCTTTAGTCGTATTCATTTTAATCATATCCAAGCCTGGTGTTGGCTTCGTGGTTAAGGTGGCTGGCTTGGGACCTTAGCGTCCTGAGTTTGAGCTCCTGTCATTGTTAAATTAACACCAGGTGGGGTTGACAGCCTGTCATCCTTCTGAGGATGGTGAAATGAGTACCAGTGTACTGGGGTAATAACCATTTGGGATAATGTGTCGGAGTGGTGACCCATCCAGGACTATACTCTTTGCCAATGAAACTGCCTTAGCAACCCAATGGGTCTTTATGGCACGAAAATGAATGGTGTCAATATTATTACTACTTGCAGATACCCATCTACGACGCGTATGGGGGACAGGACGGATCGCAATACTCGGTTACAGTAGTTTCTTTGGATGTTTTGCACCACATTCAACAACTCAGTCCATATTGGTGGCGTGTCTGGGTGCCCATGGTAGCGTTTGAGACCGGTCGCTTTTGATTGTTGGCCTTGACACATAGTGCTGGATGAGTAACACGAACGATTTGACATATTCATCCTTTCTATATTATCTCCATCAACAGATTAACAATATGGCAGGATAAAAGTTGTAAATGCTGAGTTGAACAAACGTCCTGAACTCAGACTTAGTTAAGTAAAGCACGTCGTCTGGGACCCAGCAGTCGGTTTGCTGCCGAACGCTGGTGATTGTGACGTCATCGATTCCCTCTTTGAAAATTATATCTGCATTCGATTTTTTGAATCCGCTATCACCTGCGTAAATACATGGAACACATAATGTCAAGATTTCGGAAGTATGAACAGAATATGTTCAGAGAAAAGTGTGTTCGAAGTTCCAGGCTTACACCCATTATATTATGATAATACATTTTAAATCGTATACATCTTTCATCGGAGCATTATAAGGAGACAAGTTCAACACAATCACACATCCATGAAGAAATGGAATTGTGTGCTGCAGGAATGTTTTTAATTTTGTGAAGTGGATATGTAAACTTTGGTGATATACACCATTCGACCCTTAGGTCAAATACACTTCATTAACCACAACTTTTTCGTCAAATGCACCCTTCAATCAATACAATCCTTGGGTTAAACACACCCTTCAAACAACACAACCCTTGAGCCAAACACACTTTTATCAACAAAACCCTTTGGGTAAACATACCCTTTCATGAATACTGTTGTGTGTGCAGCCCCATAAACCGCTTAACCACAACTACAACCACAGCCGGTGCAGAGATTGAACATGGCTGAGATCCCTCCAGGGATGACGAAATTAAACGACGATCACACCCGAGCAGTGTTTAGCACGTCCATGGGTGTCGATCCCGGGAGGGGACGGGGGGGGGGGGACATGTCCCTCCCACTTTTTTTTTACCAGGGGGAACAGAGTATATTCTGTCCCCCCCCCCCACATTTCGAGTCCCATGCCTATTTGAAACAGAGATTTGGTGTCAAAGCCACCCAATGCTCACCTGTTTATACATTTATCGTTTTTAAAAGACTAGTCTAATAATATTTTTTATAAAGCATTGCAGTGAAGTCTGATCAAAATAATTTTAAAGCAATATATGTATTTGCATATTGCAATCAGTAAAAAATAGTGTCTTAGATAAAAACAGAAAGGAAAAAATGAAAACATGAACATGACAAAATCGTTTCACATCAAGGTATTCAACTCGTCATGATAATATTGAAATAAATATTGACTCGTGCTTACCATTTAAAGATAAATCTTCATCATTATCATTATATTAAAATGTTCCATATATACACACAATACATCATAAGCATCAATTCCAGTTATTGAATACACCCCCCTCTTTTTCATCATCAAAAGTTCCACAGTTTATGCATCACAACTTCATTACTATGACATTGTGACAACGGCAGTTCACACAATAGTTTTATGAGCAAGTACATTTAACTCTCGTGCTAAGCAGACAACACATCAGTTTACCAAATCTGATGTGACAAAAAGCACAACCTCCTGAACACTTTCACAGATAAATGCAATAAACATAACAAGTTCCAATTATAGAAACGTGCACCCCTCTTCATCATCAAAAATTCCACAGATCATCATTATTCATTAAGTTCAGTAATACAACGCCATAGAGGTTTATGGTGTGAGAAGTACGTCTCAAACACCCCCCCCCCCGCCCCATTCACTTCTTGAATTTGGAATATCGCTGTAAACATGGTCGATCAATGATCCATAATCTCTCGTTGGTAAACTGATTTTTTTTTTTTTTATCACAAGAATCCAAAATGCCAAGAATCGGATTATTCTTCCTTTTCAGCAAATCCACATTTAAATCTCCAAGAAGGATTATTTTCGTTGGTTTCCATTGATTAATCCTAGATTTTATATCTTGTAGAATTATCTTTTATCTTTTGTGCGCTTTCTTGTTGGTTGTTTGCTTTTTAAGTTCCTTTTCCTGCAACCGAAACAGATGAGACTTGCGCTTTTCTTGCTTGTGAATTTTCTGCACTTCCTTGTTGACTGTTTGCTTTTTCAGTTCCTTTTCCTGTAACCAATGCACATGAGACTTGCACTTTTCTTGCTTGTGAATTTTGTGCGCTTTCTTGTTGGCTGTTTGCTTTAAAAGTTCCTTTTCCTGCAACTTATGCACATCAGACTTGCGCTTTTCTTGCTTGTGAATTTTGTGCGCTTTCTTGTTGGCTCTTTGCTTTTTTAAGTTCCTTTTCCTGTAACTTTCACACATGAGACTTGCGCTTTTCTTGCATGTGAATTTGTGCGCTTTCTTGTTGGCTGTTTGCTTTAAAAGTTCCTTTTCCTGTAACTTCTACACATGAGACTTGCGCTTTTCTTGCTTGTGAATTTTCTGCACTTCCTTGTTGGCTGTTTGCTTTTTAAGTTCCTTTTCCTGAAACTTATACACATGAGACTTGCGCTTTTCCTGCATGTGAATTTTGTGTGCTGTCTTGACTTTGCTTTTTAAGTTCCTTTTGCTGTAACCTATACACATGAGACTTGCGCTTTTCTTGTATGTGAATTTTGTGCGCTTTCTTGTTGGCTGTTTGCTTTTTCAGTTCCTTTTCCTGTAACCTATAGATATGAGACTTGCGCTTGTCTTGCTTGTGAATTTTCTGCACTTCCTTGTTGACTGTTTGCTTTTTTAAGTTCCTTTTCCTGTAATTTATACACATGAGAATTGCGCTTTTCTTGCTTGTAAATTTTGTGCGTTTTCTTGTTGGCTGTTTGCTTTTTAACTTCCTTTTCCTGTAACTTATACAGATGAGACTTGCGCTTTTCTTGCTTGTGAATTTTCTGCACTTCCTTGTTGGCTGTTTGCTTTTAAGTTCCTTTTCCTGTGACCAATACACATGAGACTTGCGCTTTTCCTGCATGTGAATTTTGTGTGCTGTCTTGACTTTGCTGTTACCTATACACATGAGACTTGCGCTTTTCTTGCATGTGAATTTTGTGTGCTTTCTTGTTGGCTGTTTGCTTTTTCAGTTCCTTTTCCTGGAACTTATACACATGAGACTTGCCCTTTTCTTGCTTGTGAATTTTGTGCGCTTTCTTGTTGACTGTTTGCTTTTTAAGTCCCTTTTGCTGTAACCTATAGATATGAGACTTGTGCTTTTCTTGCATGTGAATTCTGTGCGCTTTCTTGTTGCCTGTTTGCTTTTTGAGTTCCTTTTCCTGTAACCTATGCACATGAGACTTGCAATTTTCTTGCATGTGAATTTTGTGCGCTTTCTTGTTGACTGTTTGCTTTTTAAGTTCCTTTTCCTGTAACCTCTGCACATGAGACTTGCGCTTTTCTTGCTTGTGAATTTTCAGCACTTCCTTTTTGACTGTTTGCTTTTTCAGTTCCTTTTCCTGTAACTTATACACATGAGACTTGCGCTTTTCTTGCTTGGAATTTTGTGCGCTTTCTTGTTGGCTGTTTGCTTTTAAGTTCCTTTTCCTGAAACTTATACACATGAGACTTGCGCTTTTCCTGCATGTGAATTTTGTGTGCTGTCTTGACTTTGCTTTATAAGTTCCTTTTGCTGTTACCTATACACATGAGACTTGCGCTTTTCTTGCATGTGAATTTTGTGTGCTTTCTTGTTGGCTGTTTGCTTTTTCAGTTCCTTTTCCTGTAACTTATACACATGAGACTTGCGCTTTTCTTGCATGTGAATTTTGTGCGCTTTCTTGTTGCCTGTTTGCTTTTTGAGTTCCTTTTCCTGTAACTTATACACATGAGACTTGCGCTTTTCCTGCATGTGAATTTTGTGTGCTGTCTTGACTTTGCTTTATAAGTTCCTTTTGCTGTTACCTATACACATGAGTCTTGCGCTTTTCTTGCTTGTGAATTTTCTGCACTTCATTTTTGACTGTTTGCTTTTTAAGTTCCTTTTCCTGTAACTTATACACATGAGACTTGCGCTTTTCCTGCATGTGAATTTTGTGTGCTGTCTTGACTTTGCTTTATAAGTTCCTTTTGCTGTTACCTATACACATGAGACTTGCGCTTTTCTTGCTTGTGAATTTTCTGCACTTCATTTTTGACTGTTTGTCTTTTAAGTTCCTTTTCCTGTAACTTATACACATGAGACTTCTGCTTTTCTTGCTTGGAATTTTCTGCACCTCCTTGTTGGCTGTTTGGCTTTTAAGTTCCTTTTCTTGTAACTTACACACAAGAGACTTGTGCTTTTATTGCTTGTGAATTTTCTGCACTTCCTTGTTGACTGTTTGCTTTTAAAATTCCTTTTCCTGTGACCTATAGGCATGAGACTTGCGCTTTTCCTGCATGTATAGCATCTGTACTTCTTTTTTTCTTTGATGTTGAAGCTTGTTGTCATATGTAGATATGCCAGACTTTTGATCTTGCTGGTTTTGATTTCTCACATTTTTCAAATTGTTCATTGCATTCTTCAACTTTGTGTGTATTGCTACTCGATCTAGGTTTTTGAGGTACTTTCTCTTCATTTGCAATTTTGTGTTTTTTTTTGTAACAGACTGTCCTTTGTTGTTTTCGCTGAAGGCCCTGTCACACCTTGACGTTTTTACCAGCGTATGGCAAGGTCTCAAAATGTCTGTAAAACGCTGGCGTACGCTGAACTATTGATGTTTTTCAAAAAGTTTTGGGCGTATAATAACGTGTTGGACATATGCATAACGTATTAGTAACGTACACAGAACGTTTTAATCACATATAGATAACTTATACCAACGAATGCTGAGCGTGTTGTCAGCGTTCACAACCTATGCCCAACGATAGTCTAACTTATGCATAGCGTATCGCCGATGATCACGTGGTGGAGGCTATTCATATGCTGTGGCTCGATGATTCAAATCATAACCGCACTCGACATCAAAGTGTGAAGCCGCTGTCACACCTTGACGTTTTAGTCAGCATATGCCGACGCATGAAAAATTTGCCGAAGCAAGCTGGCACACGTCGAATACGTTATGGTAAAGTTTTGTATACGTTAATAGCACGCTGGCATACGTCTTTGTACGCTGGCATACGTCGGAGTACGCCGAGGTGTTAGACAAATTTTCCATGCTTGAAATTTTTCGACGTATGCCAGCGTATGACTCACACGTTCCGCATAATGCTGATCATAAGTTAAACACGTTTCACGATCGTTGACACACGTTACTTGGAAGTTCCTCATAAGTCGAAACACGTCGAGGTAATGTTTAAGTCGAAACACATGAATGAATGTATTCATGGCAAAAAAAATTGTCAAAAAAAAAATTCCCCACCTTCCTACCCAATTTTTTTTGTCCATGCAATAGGAAACAAATGTTTTGTTTTTTTTCGCCTTAACTTGAGTGCATTGATTGATGTCCATGAATTCAAGACAGATTCAGTTGTAAACATTTTGAAAGTTGCCAAGTCTATTGGTCTGAACTTAAAGGTTTCCTGACACGCAAAAGTACTGAAATTTCATTTATACATGTCCTATAGGAGTTTTTCATCGTGATTTCAGATCTGACAATTTTTTCACAATACCCATTCTGTAAAATGTAAAATTAAAAAAAACAAACCTCTTCGGGAACACCCCTAAAGATTCTCCAGAAAGGGGCGTAACCCACATGATGTCAACTACAGGATAACAAAGGCTGCACGTAAATTACTCGGGTTGGTGGTCTACGTGATTCTATTGGCTTGCTGTGTGTTTCCACATTTGATTGGTCGACTCAAACGCTTTGTTCATTTCTGCTTTTAAAAAATCGAACATTTGGTTTTGAATAATGGATGGCATGGACTTTCATTTGTCTGGTAACTACAGTCAGTGTGTGTGAGAGAAATGAAGGATTTTGGTCTGAATCGCATGGAGAATTGTCGGATAACGTAGTCGCGGGAGGTGAAGTTCAGGCAGCTGGAAATTAAATACGGCCTTAGCAGTTCGAGCCTGAAGCAGGACAAACATAGGAAACTGGCTATGAAATTCCTGGAATTCATGATGATCGGGAGAACATCGAGGGAAGTCTTGGCAATAACAACTGGTTAGACTAAATCCTATTCGTAATTCAAGAATGTAAATTTGACTTGCATACTGCTCGATATCAGAAATATTTTCGTGAGGTGACGTGACCAGGGCAGCACAGCGGACATGTTGCTCTGTGGCGAATTAATCACAAACAAGGCCAGCCCATGTCATCGGCCATATCTCTCCGCGCATAAAACGAAGCAATCTCGCTGTCCCTATACGATGAAAACTTGTGTACAGAACACACCTTGTGACACAATTGTCTCGAGTCGTCTGATAAATCTGACGTTCTGTTGCATTTTTATTTATTTTATTAACCTCCGCCATCGAAGATGGATGGAGGTTACTGTTTTCACCCCTGTCTGTTTGTTTGTGAACAGTATTACGGAAAAACTCCTGGACGGATTTCGACGAAACTTGGTGGGGGGATTTGGTATGGTCCAAGGATCATGCCATTAGATTTTGGACTTGGTCCAAAAAAACATTTTTTTTTTTAATTTCCATTTTATTTGAAAAATATTTGAATTTTTTTGCATTTCTCCATGTTTTAAGTGATTTCCAACCCCCCCAAAAAAAATTTGTTGGAGAAAAAAAAACCCAGAAATTTTGCAACTTTTTTTCAAAAAAATTTCTATTTTTTTTTTTTTTTTTTTGGCATTTCTACATGCACGTCGAGCTCGTTTAGTTTATTCAATCGTGATTCAGTAGAGTCTGATCCGTTTTGACCTACAATTAATAGGATATCAGGTTCACAAAAGTGACCCAGCAGTATTGGCAGCAGAGGTTTTGCACTCTACCGAGTGCTCCCCTTCTAGTTCCTACTGTCATGTCACACCAGTAGAAAACAATGAAAAAAAGAGAATAATATATAAAAGCTACAGCACGTCAGATTTATCGGACTAGTCTCGAGTCTAGACTCTAGAGATCTCGAGTCAATCCACTCTGTGCGAGTTTCTGTGCGAGCGTCAACGCTGCGATTCGCTGAAGTCCATTTTTTAAGGGGCGGGGCACAGCAAGTTGTGAATAGCTCCAGAAATGATTGAAATACTGCTCTAATTATCCCATTTTTGATTTTTTTTAAAAAACATGGGTGATTTCTTCACTTGGAGGGTCAAGTTAATATATATATATATATATATATATATATATATATATATATATATATATATATATATATATATATAACAAGTTTATTTTGCATGTCAGGGGACCTTTAAAGGGTTCAAATTATACTTGAGTGATACTGCAGTCTGTTTGTTGTGTACATAATGGATTTGAAGTTGAAATTTTGCCTTTGAAACTTTGATCATTCCAAGATTTTTTGACTGGCTGCTTTTCTTTCAGTTGCTCATTATCTGTTTCCCATTGATATCATCTCGTGTTCTGTTTTTCCAAACAATTTTCTATCATGATGTGTGTTTTTCAAGTTTTTTGTCTCATGTTGTGCCTTTTCTAAGTTCTCAGGTTCTGTGTTTCTGGATGATTTTGTATGACGTTCTGATATTCTCAATGATTTTTTTGAACAAATATGGGAAACTTTTCTCTGAAATGTACTAAACTTTTTCTGGCACAAAACACAAAATGTACATTTATGGCTGGCTAAAGTTTTTTTCATCCGCATATATTTTAAAACACTTGTCACATTTGAATGATTGTTTCAAACAGTTGTGTTTGTTCAAGTTTTCTCTCCTGGTGAATGAAGTGCTACATTTTTCGCAGTACAAACACGAATGTCTCTGAAAATTGACTTGAGATTTGTACGTTTTTTCCCACTCATGTTGCAAAAATAACTGTTTCCATTATATGAATGGGCTACTTGATTTCCAAGAAGATATGAACAGGTTCTTTCCCCTGAAATAAAAAATAACAAATTCACAAATACCAAATAAACACACAGAGAAAATATTTTGTGCCAAAAATACTGAAGTACCTTCTATGAATTTACCAAAAAACTTTCAGTAAATGACTTTTTTGATAATTTATTGCAATTGAATCAAGACAAACAAATATTAATTAAGGTCACATACACATAGTGCCAGTTTTATTGGTTGAAGAAATCGGAGTGGTGTTGTACATCACTGACCCGCAGTGAGAAACTGGCAACTTTCTGACATTATGTATAAACACTGCAGGTATGCCAATTATATTGCAACTGTTGTGACCATGATTTAAACCCAGTAGGTGAGAAGCATGTGATTTGTGAGTAATAACTGTCAGAAAGGAATATGTAAACACTTCATAGAGTCATCAGAAAAATTAAACTGGTATCAATATTGTCATACAATATGTTGTTTTATAGACCAACCTATGGCCTGCAAATTAGTATGGCAATCTGAAATGAAGGAACTGGTATCAATATTGTCAGTAAAACAAAATAGGAAAAAAGGCTTATTTTTTCAACATATGTTGTGTTATATAGCCTGACCCATGGCTTGCAAATTAGTATGGTAATCTGAAATGAAGGACAACATGACCACCACCATCTAGAAGGATGCAAAAATATTATGGAAAGTGACATCCTTATTATGCTGAAAATGGAAAGTGACATCCAGAGAGCAGATCATGTTACAGTAGCAGCATTATTAATGAATAAGTCAAATTACCATGCAGTATCATTTTTAGCTCGCCTGTTCGAAGAACAGAGAGCTATAGCGATACCCCCGGCATGAGCGTCAGCGTGAGCGTGAGCGTGAAAATGTTAAAGTTTTTGGTGCAAGTTATTTCCTTTCTCGTGTTTCTTTCTTCCACACTATTTTTTACTGATTACAAGGTACAAATACATATATTGCTTTAAAATTATTTGGATCAGACTTCACTGCAATGCTTTTTCGAAAATATTATTAGACTCGTCTTTGAGCGTGAAAATGTTAAAGTTTTTGGTGCAAGTTATTTCCTTTCTAATTTTTTTTTTTGTCCACCACACTTTTTTACTGATTACAATACACAAATGCATATATTGCTTTAAAATAATTTGGATCAGACTTCACTGCAATGCTTAATAAAAAAAATTTTAGACTAGTCTTTTAAAAACGAAAAATGTATAAACAGGCGAGCATTGGGTGGCTTTGACACCACTCTGGTTAGCTCGCCTGTTCGAAGAACAGAGCTATAGCGAGACCCCCAGCATGAACATCAGCGTTAGCGTGAGCGTGAAAATGTTAAAGTTTTTGGTGTAAGTTATTTCCTTTCTAATTTTTTTTTTATCCACCACACTTTTTTACTGATTACAATACACAAATACATATATTGCTTTAAATTATTTGGATCAGACTTCACTGCAATGCTTTATAAAATAATATTATTAGACTAGTCTTTTAAAAACGATAAATGTATAAACAGGCAAGCATTGGGTGGCTTTGACACCAACTCTGGTTATTTGTAATTATGATGGCATCACAATTATTACAGTGCATGTGCAATGGTATTTATCAACATTATGCAATAATAAATTACCTACCATCAAATTCGGACTATTAGCCGCAACTTTTTCCCTCAACTTCGACCTCTGCGGCTAAAATAACGATGCGGCTTGTTTATGGATTTTTCTGATGTTGCGGGTTTTCCCGATGACGCGTTCAGGCCAAATCAAGTTGTTGTCATCAGTCTCCAGTCTATTTTTAGATTCACATTAGGTTTAAAAACTGGTTTTGACTCTTCATGAAGTCAAAACTCACTGTAAAAGTCCTCTTCCTGCAGAAAGTCAATTAATTTTCCTGACTCATCGCAGAGAGGTCTTCTTACTTGGATCGACGTCGTTATTTATCTATATGGTATTTATATTAACGTTTATTACCTTGCATTGTTAATACTACTCTCAGTATCGATCTTTCCACTCTCAGTTGGCATTCTTACTGGGTTTTTGTTGTTCAGCAATTCCTTTCACACTAAATATTTGTACATGAGTGAACAAATCCTTTATTTCCCCTTCTCTGAGGGACTACACACTCCTTCCATTCTGCTATTGATCCCTTTCTCTGAGTTTTTTTTTTTTTTACCGATTATTACACTTCAATATCCCTCCCAATTATTACACTTCAATATCCCTCCTTCATTGTTGTTTATCTGGGTCACAATCAATGCGCAATGTGTTCAGAAGGGAACGCCAAACAGGGCTACACACATCTCTTAATATCTCTTTAATTTCCTGAGAATTTGTATCAACATCTTTCAAAATCAATGTTTTCACGACAATCGTCAAATAACATGTGATGTTTGTGGTCATGTACATATTTGACTGCAAATCTTTGTATGCACAAGTTCATTAAGTTTGCCTTGTTTCGTGTTTCCATCTGAGCTTATGATGCTGGGATCCCAGGTTCAAATCCCCCTTCCAATGTCTTTGTAATTCATGTAAGTTTACATTAGCTGGTATATGTGTCGTGAGTTGTTATCTCTATATGCGGGTTTCAGAAAGTGGGAAAGGAGTCCTCCAAGGTTTCGAAGTATCCACCTCCATTTTGCTAAGGGATCATAATTCACGGACCAAGGTGTGACGTTTTATTGTTCTCAAAGTTTTGTTCCGAGGGCTCTTGTAAGGATCGTCACTGAGCCCCAGGCAGTTTACGACGAGTTCGTTCATGGTAATATTCCCAGGGATGGTTTTTAAGATCTCCATAAGGTTCTTCATTATCATTCCTGTTGCTCCAGTTATTACTGTTAAAATTTTGGCATTCTTCAGCTTCCAAGAAGAATGCCAAAACTGTTTTGATTTCATTATTGAGATCCTGGTATTTGGTCATCATGATTTCTGCATTGATTAGGCCAAAAAATCGCTGGTTAGTGACATCTCAATTATCAATGCTGCCTTTTCTTTTTTGTATCCTAAGTACAATATCTGGTTGCAATGCTTTGTTTTCTCTGTTCATGCTCGATGGAAGCATCAGGTTGTATGTGACCGTCACTTCCTTGTTTTCAATGATCATTTTTGGTTCATGCTTCCTTGAGTTTTGTGAAACTGTGATATTGAAATTTCTACAGATGTCAGTGGACTACTCCACAAACCTTGTTGTGCCTTTGTGTGTACAGTTGTTCTGATATGAGTTTTTACATCCCGATAGGAGGTGACTCATGCTTTCTGTTTCTACCTTGCAGAACTTACACTTGTCTGAGTGACTCAGTCCTGCCATTTTCTTAAAACCATTCGTGTAGTGTCCTTGGTCTTTGGCATTTATTATGATTCGTTCTCCGTCACAGATGAGCTGAACTCTTCTTAGCCATTACAATGAGCCTTCCTTGTCTATGTCAATTCTGTACAATTGTTTTTTCGACCTCCCTGCAATTTTGGCATTTTCCCAGTTGTCAGTGTACTGTATATCTGTTGATATTTTGTTTTGTATTTTTCTTTTATCCTTTTTTATTGCTCTCATCGGGGCTGTCCGTTGCTGTTTCTGTTTCATATGTGACATCTTCCATTTGCACCGGCTTTTGGAAATCTTTTGCAAGGTGTGTTTGAGATACCTTCTCTGGCTTGCTGTCTTTGTGTTTGCATACAAATTGGATTCGATAGTCTGTTGAACTTTTCACGTACTCAGCCAGTCTGACTTGTCACTGTGCACTTGGTTGAGTTACACCAGGCCGCTGCCTCCTTCTCGACTTGGCATGCACATTCTCAGGATGCACTGATTTTTGCGGAGCATTTTGTGGATGGTGAGGTGTTTTCTTGTTTTGAAATCTAATTTAGTGATTTCTGATTGTGGCCAGTTTGTTATTCCACGGCTGAAGAGGATCACTGGGACTGCAAGTTGGTTTATGGCTTCAATTTTGTTTCCTGGAGCGAGGCATGTTTTCAGGATCCACCTCATTCTACACAGGTGTATTTGGTACTGTAATTATTTTGCACATTAAAAGCCCCTTACTTGATGAAACCCTCACTTTCCTTGAAATCTTCAAAAGTTTAAGTATGTCTTAGTGATGTTTTTAGCCATCTCCATATGGGGGTATCAGAAGGTGGAACGGAGCCCTCCAAAATCTCGGTGTGTGTGTGTGTGTGTGTGTGTGTGTGTGTGTGTGTGTGTGTGTGTGTGTGTGTGTGTGTGTGTGTGTGTGTGTGTGTGTGTGTGTGTGTGTGTGTGTGTGTGTGTGTAACAGCCCAATTATTATTCAGGATTCCGTTGAGTGCTACACGTTGGCTAAGAGAGTGGAGAAAGTCAGTAAACTTTGTGTGGAGTTGGCCTTGCATACCATAGACAGAGTTTTGAGAATGCAGCAGGATGCCAGACTGTATCGAAAGCACGAGCTATGTATGTCCAGAGAGATGGCCCTGATCTCATGTCTGACATTGAGGGCCTCCATCCATTGATGGGTGAGTAGAAACAGCATACCCAAGGTAGAGGTGTCTACCTCTACCTTGGTCTGAATCCAAATTGATGAGATTGTGGGAGAAAAGGAAGGATTTCATATCGACTGTGATGATGGATTCCATGACCTTGCTGATTCGAAGAAAGCTGATAGATCTGTAGTTAAGGGGATCTGTTGTTGCACTTTTTAATGAAATGCAGTGATGTTATCAGATTTCCAAGTCGATGGAAAATGACAGGGTGAAAAGAGCAGATAGAGGATGTGCCAGAGCAGCAGAGCAGGTTTTCTTCTTCTTTTCTTCTTCTTTTCTTCTTCTTTTCTTCTTCTTTTCTTCTTCTTTTCTTCTTCTTTTCTTCTTCTTTTCTTCTTCCTGCATATGGCAGCTTGGCTGCCAGATAGCAATCATTTTGTTAGGGCGCGACTCTGCCGCTGATGCTGTGCCCCAATACCGGTACACTGGTACTCATTTCACCGACCTTAGCAGGATGACAGGCTGAGTCAACCCCACCTGGTGTTCATTCAGCAGCCAACGGGGCTCGAACTCGGGACCTTAATATCCCAAGCCAGCCACCCTAATCGCTAAGCCAACACGAGGCTTCAGAGCAGGTTTAAAGGACACGTGAGTGAATGTCATCCAGTCCAGTTGCAGAGTCAGAGTTAAGGGTTGAAAGAGCCTTCTCCACATTCTCAGGTGCAAAAAACACCGAGTATAGGAGCAGTTGGGTACGACAGGGAAGGATGGGTACTGAGAGTGAGGGGTTGTGGACACAAGATTTGGAAGCAAACACAGAATTGAGACATTTGACCTTGATGACAGTTGGCTGTGATGCCATTTTAAAAGAAGGAAAGGATGGAGTGAAGTATACACCAGAGACAAACTTAACCAGCTGCCACCAGGTTTAGGAGGAGGAAGACAAGTTTGAAAGTTCATTCTTGAGGTTTAACAGATGTTGTTTTCTGGTTCTCCTGAAAGTGGACACACACTTGTTGCAGGCTTTTTGGAATGCACTGAGATTCCCTTTGGTCGGATTAGCCTTCCAGGAAGAGAAGGCAAATTGTTTCAGAGCAACTGCCTCACCACAGGATTCAGTGTACCATGGCTGGGAAGAAGGGAAGGATATTTGAAGACGAGATCGAATGAATCTGTGCATGTGTGATAGAGAGATAGATAGATTGTGTGGAATAATTCCCAAGCTGAGTTATATTAACATCAGGGGCAGTAGATATGGGAGACCAGTTCTGAAGAGAGATGGCTGCTTGCAGTACCTGCCAATCTGCCTGAATGAATGGCAGACTCGCCACCATTGAAGTAGCTCTCTGAGAACAGCCAGAGATGTTGACTTTCACAAGCATATGATCAGATCAAACCAATTGGAGCAGAGGAAGAGCAGGAGACATTTGCGGGAAAGTCCTTCATCATTAAGACTGGAAGGGAGGATTTACCATCGGGAGAAATCCAGTCACAGATTAATTCAGTCCCTTGAAGTCGCTGAAGTGCTATGGCGAGTGACAGAGGTACCAACACCCAGCCAATTTGCATGGTGACAACTTAAATTGCCACATATGAGGAAGAGAGAGTTGGGATGAATGGTTAAAAGTTTGTCCATGTTGTCTGAGGGAGATGTAGATGGAGTCCTCACTGTTAGGATGGTACACAGACGAACAAGAGGTAGGAGTGGAGGGGAAGTCGGAGCCAGAGGTGCTCCTGGGGATTTGGGAGGTGGAAGATCAGTACAACAGCAGTGAGAATTGAGGTTTTGATGTAAAGTACAACTCCGCCGCCGGGGCGTGGTTCACAACCTCTCAAAATGGAGGAATCAATAACCGGGGAGAGACACAAAGGAGTCAAGGAGTTTACGTTTTGTATCCCACCGATAGTCTGGATCTGCATTCGGAAATTAGCCAAAATCTAATCAGCTTGTTCATGTCATCTACTCAACTTATCCACCAAGTTTCATCCAAGTCCATCGACAACTTTGTGAGATATCGTGCTATATATCGTTTTGGCCCTCTCTCTCAATGGTGATGAATCACTGAAAAAAATTAACGTATCCGTTTCTGGATCTTCACCAAAATCGAATCAGTTCGTCCTTGTCACACACCGAACCTGTGCACCTAATGTTGTCCGAATCCATCCATAACGTTTTTGAGATATCCTCCCTACAGACAGACAGCCAAACAGACAGAGGTGAAAATATAACCTGGTGGTCTGGTACCACAGAGTGATGGAGGTAAAAAAAATAAAATCAACAATTATTAAAATGCTTGAGAGTCACAACAAAAAGAGAAAGGTGAGAAGTGATGAGCAAAATAATGAGGTACAGGGATGTTTTATATATATATATATATATATATATATTTCTGGACACTTCTGTGCGATTAAAATAGCGATGAGTGTTCCGTCTGCAGACAGATCAATGCAAGCAGGTAAATAACTCGACTCGTCTCGGTGTGTGCCCGCACGCTTCTTACCATTACCAACACCCACGGATGCACCACCACCGTCAGCAGTCTTGGATCCTCGCTCTTGCGAGATGATAGCAATGGCCGCAGCCTTGGCCTTCTCCACAATCTGGAGAGATATTTCTGGTTCATGCAAACAGTGTTAGTTATTGAAAATTGTTTTTGGGAAAGTCTCTTCAACTCCATAAAACACTTCTCTTCGACCTAATAAGCTTTGGGAACCCAGAGAGGGCAAGACAAGGAGACATTATGAGCATTACCTTGCAAAGTGGCTTCTGAGAAGTCCATGGCCATTCGTCTTTTCATGCAACACAAGAGACAGAGATCAGGTTAGAGACAATTGGTAACACAATCCTCAGCCGAAGACCTCGAGGCCTGTCTGAAGTGCACACAATGGTTTGTTAAACCGATCCTTTTACTCTTGACTTTGGACTCACCGACTCTTTTTGTGGTGGTGCATCAAATAGCAATGTTTGATGAAAAAAAAAATGCGATAAGAACATGATCTCTTGTCGTGTGAATGTACTGTTTGTCTTGCAGTGTAATCCAGATATTTATTACACAAATAATATTAAGCCTCCCCTTGCAGCATAGGGGAAGGCTCATTGCTGTTGTCGGGTTGTTTCTACAATTGGTGCCCCCAATTGCGACCACAGACTTTCTTAGACCCCGAGGAGTACTAAATAATCATTTGTAAAGAAAAAAAATTCTTCCCGCACTCTCAACACTCCAAATTTCCAAACTGCATTAATTTCCGAGCTAAATCTCAGAGCCAGCTGGGACTTTCGGAATGAAAATTTTCTTTAATTATGTAAATATAAAGTACGTGGGGTTGAACGAATGTTTTGGCCTTGACCGAATTTTAAGGTCATGACCTAATTCTAGATATTTTTTACCAAAGCTCGACTGAAGTTTGGCTGATCGGAACGAAATTGCCCTCACGAGATAGACAAGAGCAGCGGTTCCCAGACTTTTTGTTCATGACCCAAAATTTGAAATCACATTTGCCTCGCGCCTCAAATGGTGGGGTTATTTTTCAAGTTTGGGTCACTACCTTGGGTTTGGGAACTCCTGGCCTATTGCAAACCACATTCAAGCTTAATTTACATCATAGCTCTCCGGGTTAAAGCTCAAGGTCTTACACCCCTCGAAGTATTAAACCACCATTTAGGTTTTTCTTTTTCTGCCAATGTCCGAGGACTTTCAGAATGAATTTTTGCATCAATAATGGGAATGCAAAGTATACGGGATTGCCATAATTTATTTTGACATTGACCTAATTTTAAGGTCATGACCCAAGTGTAGACATTTTAACATTTTTCAATCAAAACTCGACTAAAGCCTGTCCGATCGGAATGAAATTGCCCTTTTGAGATGGCCTAGAACAAAGCGCATTTACTCTCAATTTTCATCATTCCCCTCCGGATTAAAGGTCGAGGTCTTACACCCCGAGACGTACTAAACCAAAAAATTTTCTGCCAAATTCCGAGCTGTATCTCAGATCCAGCTGGGACTTTCAGAATTAAAATTTGCATGAATAATGTGAATCAAACGATTGCAGGGTTGACATTTTTTTTGGACCTTGACCTAATTTTAAGGTCATGACCCAATTAGACATTTTAACATTTTTCACCATAACTTGACTAAGTTTTGTCCAATTAGAACGAAATTGCTCTTTCGAGATAGACGAGATCAAGGCGCATTTCCACTTAATTTACATTATACCCCCCTGAGTTTTTAGGGTCGAGGTCAAATGGTGGTCTGAACAAATTAACGCGTTTTTTTTTTTTTGTCCTGGCTCAATTTTGCCAATGCGGAATCTCAGACCGCTTGGCCTTCCAAGATGTTCTTGCAACATAATAGCGTACGCATACTCATCATTTAAAAAATTGATTTCACTCCAACTGCATGTACAATGTGTTATCTCCCACAAGTGTTACAATTGTATTTGACAAGATTGTTTGCCTGAAACATGCTTTCTTAACAGGTTACCAAAGCTTTTGTAGTTCGAGTTCGACGTGTTGAGATTTACATGGTGGGACCTTTCCAGGTCCTGCAATACCTTCACAGCAAATGATGGTGATGTATGTAACACCTTCCATAGAGGTGAGATGGGATGTTTGTGCTGTTGCCATTTGAATACTTTCCTCGTCATCCTCGGTTCAAATCCCCTGCTGCGTTGGTTTTGTCCATTACATCATGTCTTTGGTCATCATCGTTTGTTCGTTCATTCATTCATATACATGCAGCACAAAGCTTCGGAATAGCATCATTGGCTGAAGGCACAGCTGTGCCGCTGATAGTGCCCCTTGCTGGTTAAGGCAAGATTTTAGAATTTCGCCAGTGTCGGCGATAGCTCACCTCACATTCACGAAGGACACAGTGGGATCATTAATGCCCACCAACAAATACCAGCAGATGGGATGCCCAGTTTAACATCCACCACCGAAGGACGTTGATGGATCACTCAGACTGTGAAATACCGGGATGACAGTTTATAGCTGGGTCGGGATTCAAACCCAGGCTCGACAGCTTAGCGGTGATTGTGTGTACCTCTCATACATACTTTCATCCCTTTTGGCACTCATGCAGCATATAAGCCTATACAAGCTCCTCTACAACTACAAATGCTACTCAGGTAGTCTTTGGTCCAACACACCTTGAAACGAAATGAAATAAATCAATTTAATACCCCAAAACCCAAATACCGCAGTTCAAATTTGTGGCCGATTCGTTCAAGGAAAGCCTGGTGGTGGTTTGCTTAACATCATTGGGTCTTGAGTTCAAGCCCGTGGCAAACCATTGAATTAACACCAGGCGGGTTGACTCAGCCAGCTATCCTTCCAAGGTCAGTACCACCGTGCTGATAACTGGGCTTTCATCAACGGCACACCCATGCCCCCAGAAAATGACGCAGCCAAGCAGCCACCGGCTGCATACTAATAAATAAATAAATAAATGTTCAAGGAAACTCAAACCAGAAACAGCAGAGAAATTTGGTCCATCACACCGACATATCAACAAACTTTTCCACCTTCAAACGTGTAAATATAAATGAAATAATTGTGGACCAATTACATCCTTGCAGTGCATACAGTTTACATCAGATGAATTGAAGTTCTGAAATTGCATCCAAATGTGACACAATGAAGTGATGCACAGCCACGAACATACATACCAACTGTGTGTGCTGGACACCAACTAGGTTCTGGTAGGAACGTAGATCTCTTTCTCTCTCTGCTGTTCCGAACCATTGGGCGGTGCCATACAATGAATGGACTGCAGTTTTAGCATTGTCTTTTCACCGGTAAGATCTTCCCCTCCCCACCAATCCCCTCCGAACCCATCTCCACCCTTCCTCCATGCCCCTCCCAATATCTCCAATCTCACCTCCTCCCAACACCCCCCACCACCCTTTCACATCGCCTTACCTGGTACATCCTGTTCTGAGTTGAGGGAGTGGCATGAGCTCACATGGTAACTAGCCAGGATACATGGTCACCATGGTAACTGTCACCATTTTGAGTGAACTATGTTTTCCAAAAATAGTAAATTTCACTGAATGTGTAATATTTTAAGTGCAGCTTGTGGAGGTGAGATAAAGTATGTCTGATGAACACTTGGACCAGAGGATAATTCTCAGAGGTGGGTGCGTGCAGTCGACATGATCCGTGAAAAGGTGAACTCGCGACCCTGCTCTTCGTCCTGTGATGGTGCCTCTGATCCACTACACCTGTGGATCCAAGTCTGCTTTGAAAAGTGAAACTGGCTGGTTGGGTGGATAACCGAGCTCAGAATTGGCTGCTAAACCTATTTCGGTCTTGCGATTTCGAGAACAAAACAAACGTATTAAAACATAGCAAAAGTGAAAGGGTGGACATGTGTTCATGAAGGACCTTTTGCATAGATGCAGGTGTTGCTTGGCTTCATGGCTTTTCCTTGGTGCTGTGCAGGTATTCTTCACCTACACAAGGACTTTCACGTCATGTGTCACATTGACAGCACTATTCATCTCACCGCCGTGTGCTTATTATCCAAACCTCCTCGACCTTGACATGAAACACGATGCAGATAGAACAGGGCCGTCAACAGGCTCACCATAATCGGATTGATGTAATCGACCTATTTCACTTCCATCACCATGTCATCACCTTACCCCTCGAGGTTACCTTCGCCACCGCAGGTGAATGGAGGTGATGCTTTCACTTGTGTTATTTGTGAAATCAAACAGTTGCAAATATATTGGTTAGTCTGGACTTATTACTTGGAAAAATTTTTTTACCAAGTGTGTTGGTCTGTAGCGTTGGTTTGTAACACGATTGGCTAATTTAAGCAATCGGTCTGAATTTTTTTGTGTACGTAGGTGACCAGCCAAGGACTGCAACGCAGAATTTTGGTGAAGATCTGAATCCAGATCCGGACACGAGTTATTTAATTAAGTGATTCTTCACCGTTGAGAGATGGGGCCAAAAACTATGTACATCATATCTCAAAAAGTTGCGGATGGATTCGGATGAAACTTGGTGCAACAGTTGGGTGTGTGACGAGGACCAATTGATTATATTTTGGTACAGGTCCTGATCCAGATCCCACCTGACAGTGGGATACAAAACGTAAACCGTTCAGCCTGGTGGAGGTACACGCTCTGAGCGCCGTTCGGTTTTGCCAAATGTCGCTCTACAAATGATTTTTCATTCTGTCCGTCAATCGCCTACAGGCCGCATTTTACTGTGATCTTCACAAAACACAACCATCTGGGTGTGTTGAGTTACCAAGCAGCTGGCTAGCACTTTCCAAGCCAACTGTTTGTCAACTATGCCTGGTGTTGGCTTAATGCTTAGGGTGGCGGGCTTTGGATCCTTGGGTCCTGAGTTCAAATCCCGCTCAGCTGTTGAATTAATACCAGGTGGGGTTAACTCGGCCTGTCATCCTTCCGAGGTCGGCAAAATGAGTGCCAGCATGCTGGTACACTGTGTCAGAGTGGTGACCCGTCTAGGATTGTGCCCAATAGCCAAGGAGACTGCTAAGGCAGCACCAACGCTCTACACAGAGTTTGGTCAATGGATGTTTGTCAATGGTTTTTGAATGGAGTGCTTGCTCGAGTTCTTCCTGGGGTTGTGCCTCGTCCGACATATTTGTTTACCAACACCTACATATTTGTTGTAGATGAGAAAAACAAGCCAATGAGATTTTGGTTAGTCCAGATGCAGATGCGGCCTTGCAGTGGGATCCAAAACGTAAACTGTTGAGCCTGACTGAGGTATGTGCTTGAGAGTGCCATTATTGTCTTTCCATGTATTATCTCCACTGAAGCTTGTTCAAGTACATGGGCAGCCTCAGGATCAATATAACAGGTACTGTGTGCTCCAGGCTGTTGCATCTCGATTGCCTAAAATGAGAATAAAACCAAGAAAAAAAGAAAAGTAATGAAGGAACATAGATGGGCTGGCAGGATACCCGATAGCTTTACATAGTCACCAATAAGCTATCAAGCGAGGGTTCGAATATCAACACAGCTATAAACTGTCATCACCGTTTCAAAACGTGTGTGTGTGTGTGTGTGTGTGTGTGTGTGTGTGTGTGTGTGTGTGTGTGTGTGTGTGTGTGTGTGTGTGTGTGTGTGTGTGTGTGTGTGTGTGTGTGTGTGTCGTCCCTCGGATGGATGTTAAAGATCCCACGGTGGCCTTCACGAAGATTAGTCGAGCTATCGCGGGCACCCTGAACAAATTCCAAATTCCTGGCCAAACTACTGTCGAACATCAGGCCAGGCGGTTCGTGAAAGACTTGGGCCAAAAACTCACGGCCAACCCCACAAGAACGTGGGAATAATTGTAGTAGGGGACTCAGACTGCCATGGCATGCAAAATTAGGGTTGGAGGTCACACTTCTTGCTATACTCTGTTTCTATGTGTTTTTAGGTTGGTATGTCCATTCCTCATAAGGTTTCAGAGGTCTGCTCATCAGACACTCTTGCGAACAATTTCTGTGGGTGGAAGTTTGAAGATACGAGAACACCTAAATGAGCCAAATAATTAGGGGTAGGGGAAACTGAAATGAGATTTTAATGCATTTATTTTTGTTGCAATACATGCATATTAGGTATCATTGGAAAGAGCTAGGGTCAAGCTAAATTTTGATAATTTTTTTTGATGACGTCATCAATGATGTCACTCGAGGCCAAAAGGTCACGTATTTTTGCCAGAAGTCAAAATATGGGAAATCGTGATGTAATATGTTGTGTTCTAGCCAAAACAAAAGAGAGTGAAAAACACAAACACCATTAATATAAGAGTACATATACACTAAGTTTTTGGTATTAAGAAAAGTTACATAAGTACAATAGTTTTCATCTCAACTCATTCTGACAAAAGTGCAAAATCAGCAAAAATGTCTTAAAATGTGGATTTTATGAAAGACGAGAGACTGCATTTTTTTTTTACAGTAACATCTTTAATAACATCAAATATTAATACAATAAGGCTTTATATGCATTTAATATACGATTTAACCCTTTCATGGCTAAAATTAACCCTTTTTATTGTTTGGGTAATGGTTCAGTGTGCAATTCAGTCGTCAAAACTTCACATTCAATTTCTTGGTCCTATAGGAACCAATGACCAAATGTCAGTGACACCGAGTTCCAATCTGCTCATCATAGTAGTTCTGACTTAAATATTCATATCAAATAGTCCTCATCCTCCGAGGTGAGATCGCAATTCTGTGGATCTCCGCAGCACTTGCAGGCAATGGTGCATTTCAAGCCGGCCATTCTACATAAACAGCGTCCTTTGCATTTACCTTTCTTGCAGTTACAATGGGTTTGAACTATTCCAGGTTTTGAGGGTTTCGTCATTCATGTGGCAAGCAGGCAGCCATTCTTTTTGGACCTCCCAAATTTACAAGGGTCAGGAAGCTCTGGGTCTGGCTGTGATGCACATTTGCATATTGTGGTTTGGTGGAGTGAGCTGAGCAGATGCAGCAAGAATGCATCCTCTGTGGGTGGTAGAGAACAAATATCTCCCTTCTTCGTCATAAAAAAGTGGCAGCGTAGTTCATCTAATGTGCCTCAAAACTCCTTGTTGCCATATAGTGCTAAGAAGAAATTTCGAGCTGAAGAGATAACTTCTGTAGATACATCTAAGCTTTTACCATGGGTTCCGTATTCTGCGAGAGGTCCAAGTATCTCGGTGCATTCAAAGGTCACTTTGAGGGCACGTTTTTTTCCAATACGAAAGGGATAGCTGACTGTGTCACACCCACTCAGTATGTGTGTGGTCAATAGCATTGCTGTGATATCCCCTTGATATTTGGATACAAGGTAATGTGCTATTGCATGACATGGCAAGTGTATATCTAATCTCTGGTTCTGAGGTCCAGTTGTGGTTTTGTGAACCCACAATTCCTTTAAGGATGACATGTTAGAACTGTAAAAAAATTCCCATGACAATAATGTCTGTATCATTGGCTTCTATGACAATTCTACTACAGTTTTGTTCCTCTATACTGTACAATGCATGGGCAAATACTCGTGTGTCCACCTCCTCATGAGCTGGGCAAACCAAACACGGTGGTTCAGTTAGTGAGTGTTGTGACAACATTATGGCTGGTCCAGGTGTAAATCCACCGACGATCACAATGCAGTCATCCGGGATGGTATGGCACTCTTGTGCCCAAGATTCGTAAAGATACTGCAGCAGGTTCCTCTTGTTTTCCCGTTTTCCAATGAAATGTTTCCATTGTGGTACGGGAAGAGAGCGGTGCGGAACGTATGTTCTTGTTGTCTGAGAGGCTTTTTCTCTACGATATCTTTCTTCATGTTTCAAGCTATCGGATGGACTAACGTCATATCTATCTCCTATGACATGGACGACATTGCATCCTTCTGGCCTCATGCTCGTTATCTTTGCCAAGTATCTGCGCTATAACTGCTCGAAGTCAGCACTACCCATGTCCCTGTACCGTTGAACGAAGGCCATCATATCGACAAGTATACATATTTTCTGATCAGAAACTGGTCGGTTTTCCTTTTCCTCCCAATTTGAGCCCATGATTCCCTTCAATGCGATGAGGTAATCTGCTTTGTTCCCCTTCCGCATAGCATAGCCAGAGGGATGGTCATCATCTGGGTGAAACAGTGAGCTTGGATACTCTGCCCATTCGTGGGAAAAAGCATCCAGTTTCTCCTTTTTGCTAAGGTTCTGAGCAAAACACAAATTCCTTATAACAGCACTTTCCTCTATGTAGAGTTTCTTGGACTTCAGGGCAGGTGAAGCAGTTTTCTTTACCTTTTCAATAAAGGTTTTCAAATGAACTGACTGCACCTTTTCACTGTTGGACTTTTCTGCATTGTCAAGGACTGCCAGTCCCCTTTCGTTTGCTTGGATAAGTTCATGTGTTGATGTCAATTGTCCTGTGGAGATATTTACCAGGTCTTCACCAGAATAGCTGAAAGGATTGATCATTTTTCTCTTTCACTATGTTTAGGATTTTTCTGACGGTTTTTTTTTTGTCTTTTACTGCAGAACTGTCGTCGCTTGAGGTCTGAGCATCAGTGTTGTTCATGTTGGCCATTCTACGCATTTGTTCAGATACTGCTGTGATGCCAGGTAGAGCTTTTAGATACTTTGAAATGGTTGCTGGTTGTTGGGTAATACCAGTGAAAAGTTTTGTTTTAACATCTTTATTCTATGTCTGTTCTAGTGCCATGTCTGTCCAAACTCCATTGAACTTTCCTTCCTTTTTTCTTACCACAAAGTTACCATTTTTGAATTCGGTCTCAATTGAAGCTGCTAAATTCTTCATGGCATTCAGATAGTGTGGCAAACAAGATTCATATTTAGAATGTCCAGCAGACACTAGGTATGGGAGGATCTCTTCGGCTGCAGCAATATGCAGGTCCCATATGCCAGCCCTCTCTGCAGAAATGTACCTCTTCAGGATAGTTATCATTTCTATGTATATAAGCCACAGTTGACTTGTTGGCGAAGTGCACTTAGTCTTCACAAATTCATCCATCTTCTTCATAACATCATCAAGACTGGCCTGAGCTTCTTTACAGGCACGCTGGACGTCATGATCTTTGCTGCTATTGACTGTCACATATCTTACTCAATTGGATGGACAAAGATGATTCATCAGTGCCAGTGGACTTTTCCACCACCCAGTCTTCAAAGGCTTCCCAGAAAAGTGCATATATAGCATTCTCTACAAGAGTGTGAGCTCACAACATTTGATAATAATCTTTTCCAGACATTATCTTGTTAGCAGTGCCTGGCAAGCACACACCACCTTCAATGAAAAGGTCTTCTAGTCCAGTTCCTTTCATCAGTTTGCCAATTGCCCCTTGAAAATTCATTGCAATGTGAAATCCACCCATTCGAAGAATAAGGTGGTCGTACTTTGTGGGATGTTTCTTCTGTAATGCCAGAACAATTTCATAGATTGCTTGATCGCATGTCAAGACACAGAATTCTTGGCCCAGATCTTTGGATACAGTCATACAATAATCTACTGACTCTTGAACATCATCAGGATTGGTTGGGGAAAGAGGAAGAAATGGACCATAAGCAATCACAGTAGCCTTTTTACATTTTTCAATCTGCATTTCTTTGAAGATTTTCCAGGATACTGCATGCATTTCATGTGTGAGATCTAGTAAATCAGTGGAATCTGTCATACATAGTTTGAACAGAATATTGAAGCCCTCTTCCATTTTAAATCTGTTTGTGTCATCTGGGACTAGTTTGAGCCCAAGCAAGGAACAACTTTTCTGTCTATCAGGAAGGGTGATCCAACTTCTTCAAGGTTGAACAGGCTCCGTGTCTTCAAGGGTCACTGAACGGGATTTTTTTTGAGCGGAATGCACTTAGTGCTTGATTGGTTTTCTCTGGTGGCGTCATTGGGATATTGGTAGATTATATGTGTGGTTCCATGAGTAGTTGTTCCATCAACAGTGTTCTCATGAAAGTCAAGATTATCAATGACAAACTGGGTGAAAATATCTTTTGCAATGTTTCCAGGAATGAAATAGCCTTGCTTTTCTATCTGGTCATTAGCTTCATTTGCCATGGTGGATATATATCTCTGTGCATCGTTATAACTGATGCAGTTACCAAATCTATTTAGTAGGGTTACCATGTCCTTACTTCGAGTCTGCTTTATGATGTGCACAGCAGTGCCAACATGTTTGGGAGTTGCTATTTTAGCAATGGCAGCACATATATCCTGTGAAAGGTCGAGCACTTGTTCATGCTGTTTTGCCTCAAGCACAACACGGTCATCAGGACCAAGACCACTGTCTGCATCAGTCAACATCCAAGCAATGTGGTTGTACAAGTCATTTGGGACACACTTCGGTGCATATTCATATGATGTATCCATGTTTACTTCTGCAGCATCCACTTACTTCAATCTCTTCCTTTCTTCACTGGCTATTGATTTAAGCTGTTTGCAAATGGCCTTTGCAGTATGAAATGACTCGGAAGGTGATGTATGGGACTGTTGAGGTTCAGTGGCAGTTTTGTCAGTGTCAAGATCCTCCTCAATGTATTCTGATTCTTCCAGGCGACCTTTCAGTTTCTTAACTTCTGTGAGGACTGTTCCCAAAGCCAACTTGGAGGAACATAAGAGATTCGAAGTACCGACCTGGGGAACAATCATAATTTGCTCACCATAGTGGTTCTGAAATTGTTTTACAAGCGTATCACTACGATATGACATGGCATGTTCCACATGCTTCTCATCCAACCACCTACGAAGCATCACGCAATTGCGAAACAAAATAAATACAACAATCACTGAGCAGTTTTGCTTCAATCGTAGAAATAAGCCACTGAAACCCTTTTTCATAGACACTCAAAGTGTCAGTAGTGTTGATATCTGTGGGGCGTTTGTTCATTAAACTATTCAAACACAACCTATGATACCTAAAGTCATTTGCAATCATGTCCGCACAGCCTACGTCACAACCTTGAATCAAATGTAGCATTCGTTCATCATTGAGTTCATTCACTTTATTCCAAATTGATAACTGTCTATCCTTTGTGGCAACCAAAATCAATTGGCGATCTCCTTTTTTGTCTCTGACTTTACCACACACAAAACAGTTCGTTTTGAAATCTAACTGTCAAATTTCAATTGAGTAGATGTGCAGACGGGTTCTTCATCCATATTTGCAATGTTTGTTTCGACCATAGGCTGTTTTTTATCAACCGTTTTTTTATTATTGTATGTACTTCGACACGAACTGTGAATCTTAGGAAGTTTCTTGAGAAATATGTCCTTACTGCTGACATCATCTCAGAGACTGTGAGCAACCTTGTCCATTCGATGGGATAAAGTGTACAGTAATGAGGGATAACCATTCTCTGTGACATTTTGAAGAGTACACGATGTCTTCTTTTGACAAATTATACAGGAATTATAATCTGTCCCATCACTTGGCGACTTCCTTTTCTCACCAATTGGAATAGCCCCTTCCTCCATTGTGTTGCTGGGATGTACCAAAGGTACATATACCTGAAGATGTGTGAAATGTAGTAGTTAAGAATCAATATACAACTCTTGAAAAACTATGTATTGGAGGGCAAAAATAATAAATCTTCAGTGCTTAATTCAACAAACAAGTGATCATTGGCCTCACGGGCCACTATACCATCGAGTTACAGATCAAATGAAATTATAATTTATATACTACAACATGTACTTGGTCTGTAAGGATGAATGCTACCTGCATGACCTATATAGCTGCTGGCTCTCTTGCCTGTACATCACTGTTGCTATTCCTGACATCATCCATGTCACATGCATGGGTATGTGTACCTGCATGCATACCTACATTTTTTTTCAGGCACCTTTTCAAAAGCTGTGCTATTTATGATTCGAATCAAGTTCATTCATATGCTTGTTTAAAACTACTTACCTTATGGTTGATATTAATTTCTTCCTGCCATTGTATGGTTTTGAATAATGGACTCAAGTGGGACTGAAAATTTTCTGAAATCAACACATGATGCGAAGGAGAGATGAATAGCAATTTACCTCCAATTACTGAAGAGTGCTTTGTTTTAAAAAAAAATATGGTGGCCTGTTCAAGAGTACTGTTTTTTTTATATTTGCAACTACAATACATGAAGGCTTACCTGTAACATTATGATTAATAAATGTAGGCCTATACTTGTGGCCTTTCAATGTATTTAGTTCCAGCATCACTCAGCTCCAGTTCAGGAAAGACTATACTTTATTGAAATGTCTGAAACTGGCAAAGGGTTAATGAAGGAATGGGTTAATATACACTTCTGGTGAACAAACATTCATTCTGATATCCATTTGTGTCTATGCAAATGCTTCACAAGCTTCAAAATAAAACATAATTGTATTTTTCAGAAAAAGCTGAAATTTGACTTTTTTTGCTTATTTTGCATATTTTGCATATCGGACTCGATGGGTTAATCTGAAAACTATAATACTTATGCAATTTTTCATAATATAAAAAAAACTTTGGGTATATGTTGGCTTATATTAATAGCATTTGTGGTACCCAGACTCTCTTAGTTTGGTCACAGCACCATATTTAATATCACTAATATACCCAGATTTTAACTTGTATCCAAAATCTATGACCTTTTGACCCCAAGTGACATAATCGATGACGTCATCAAAATTTTATTAATGCCAAATTGTAGTGTGGGCCAACCCCTTCTCAATGATACCTAATATGCATGACTTTCATCACAATTACTTCATTAAAAAAAACTCAATTGAGTTTCCCCTACCCCTAATTATTTGGCTCATTTAGGTGATCTCGTATCTTCAAACTTCCACCCACATAAATTGTTCGCAAGAGTATCTGATGAGCAGACCTCTGAAACCTTATGAGGAATGGACATACCTACCTAAAAATATATAGAAACAAAGTATAGCAAGGTGTGACCTCCTTCAAATGTTTAGGGCTCTGGGTCCCCTACTATTGTGGCCTGAGAAAAATGAAGGAACATAAATGAATTGCATCGCTAATCATCTTGAGACTGAAGCAAAAATAAAGTAAAAGGTACCCACTAAAGAGACATCTCTACACTTGGATAGTTGGCAGTGTTTAGGGATACATAAACATGACAGAAGGAGTTAGGGAAGAGAAAGGGTACTACTTGTAAGCAGATTCATGTTGGGGGGGGGGGGGTAGGCTTAAAAAGAAAACATTCCACCGTATTTGCATATTAAGACTCAATTCCTGAATGTTTGGCAAGTTGTTACTGATCATCAAATGGAATCAAAAAGGAAAACAGCGGGACCAGGTGCGTGGCAACGTTGAATCGCTTCAAGGCATAATCTTGGTGGTGTAATGGTTAGAGCGTCCACTCTGGGTCTGGGACGTTGATGGTACGAACCCCGGCCGAGTCATGCCAGACTAAAAATGGAACGTGCTGCTACCTTGCTCGACACTCAGTGTCTAAGGATGGAGCACGGACAAGCAACCAATCGGTTGGCAATAGGAGCGCAGGTTGTGAAGGGTGGGCCTCATGGCCTCCTCCTGCATCGAAGTTCCTTGCAAAGGAACCCATTATTATCACCGCTATACAAAATAGCACCCTCAAAATAGTGATTGTTTCTGGGGTTTGTGCAGCGCAGGCATGACGGGTTGAATCGCCGCCTCCTGAACCGAAGTTTATTGTGTACAGTACCCAAGCCAGCCTGGGGTGATCAAAATGCTATAAAAAATATAATTTTTATTACATACCAGCACGTTGGGATTCTCATGGGATGCCCATAGAGGATTCTCAACGGGGTCGGGACGGAAAGGCAAAAATGCAAATGGCGTCTTCTGTCGAGCTGGCAAGCTGGGAGAGCAACTCATTTATATTTCGACATCTGATGCAATGTAAATGCTCTAATGGTGGTGAGGTGTTCCATTTGAAACTGTTTGTTCAATATATGGAGCTTTCTGATGCCTAGGATCTGTAATAAAAAATTGTATTAATGTCAAAGTCATGACCAATTGTAACTTAATAGTAAGATTACAGACAAACTAGCAAATACAAAACACCAGCGTTTACATTTTATTTGCACAGGAAGAACAAAAAAAAAACAACTTCCTTGTTGTTCAAGAAAGACGTAGAAAAGACAGTGCACAAAATTAAAGCAAAGTCAACCCAGACAGTTAAAAATGCAGTGCCTGAACTGCCAATTTAAGTCCAAATATTAATAATAATAATAATAAAAATAATAACAACAACAATAACAATAGGAATGACCATTTGCCCCCAAGAATATCAAAAGCAATTATTTAAAACCCAAAATTAGAAGCAAGCAGCAAAACACAGGAGCCTACGCGGGTAACCCGTGGTTCGGTGACAGGTGTGGAGAGTCCAGTGAACGCCACATCAGCCACTCAAGATTTGATTCACGAGGTCTGTGAACAAATGGAAGGACAAGCACGTTACAAATAGGTACGTAAGGCTACTCTTGCACTTATAACCAATCAGTATGAGAGAGTTGCATCGTCACACACATTCATTTGAGCGATCTGCTCAGTGCATGGAGGAGTTCGCACATAAATTGTGTGCCGTATGAGGACGTGAGGAGGTATGATTGTGCTTTTACACAAATAACAAGATGAACAAGTCAAACGCAGGATGTGGATTTGAACATCAGATTACATCGTGAGCAATACGCTCATGTAGGAATGCAAAAACAACCCAAGTCCAACACATAGGGGCCCTCCAAAACAATAATCTATCTCCATTCTCACCTCCCATTTTGGTCACAATCAGTTTTCAAGAAAGAGCTCCAATTTTTATTCTGCTTGGTGTCTTGGTCTTTTTCTATCAGGTTTTATTTAGCAGGGTATAATTTGATTTACAATCATGGGTGAAACTGCATAACTTTTGTAAAGAGGAAAAAAATTAGATTTTCCTTTTTACTCCTGGCTCTGGGGGGTGTTTGTGTACATGACTTTGAGCGTTACCCTAATTATTTTTTGTTCTATATGCCAAGACCTTCAAAAAAAGTTTGGGTAACACCTCCAGATCAAGTACGTTTTTTTGTGACTGTGTTTGACATGTACTCTGAAGATCCCTCAGTGAAGGACATTGAGAGAATGAGGTGATGTGATACTCTTCCAATTGAGCACAGTTCTATTGAACCAGGAACACCTCTACCAAAAAAGATGGAAACTTTCTGGCCCTCAAACATCAACAAGCTTCTTTTGGAGAAGTGCATCTATTGTCATCTTCGAGAAAATGCTCCTGAAACTCGTCAATACCCCACTGTGGTTTGCCAGGTAACCAAAGAAGATGATAATTGGCAGTGTCATCGCTCACAAAGGTGAAGAAAATGTGATGGCCCATCTTCAATCATCTTTAGAAGAAGCTGACTTCCGTATACCTCTTCATGTCTTGGACTCACTAAAGGCAGGACACAAAGTATGTGTTGTCATCTCAAATGACACTGATGTCATTGTTGCCCTGCTCTAGCACATACCAGTCTTCCAGCAGCACAACCCATTGAGCAGCTGTGGGTGCGAGCTGGAGTGGGTGACACCACTCGGTATGTGCCTCTTCATACCTTGTTCCAGCGTGTGGGTCATCAGCTCTGTGCAGTACTACCAGCTGTGCATAGCCTTACAGGGTGTGACATCACAAGTAGAATTGGATCAAAGAAGGCAGCTTTGCAGGTAGAGCCAGAAAAGTTTCTCAAACACTTTTGGAGATCACCAACCCTCTCTCCATCATTAATTCACAATGCTGAGCATTACTTGGTGAAGGTGCTGAAAAGTGGAAGTGATGTTACAAATTTCGATGATCTCTGAGCAGAGATGTTCTATTTCAACAAAAGTAGTTCTCTTCAGAACCTGCCTCCAACAAGCCAGGGACTTCTACCTCATATCCTACGTTGATTCTTTAATGCTTACACTACCATGCATACCTTGGACAGCCATACTGATCCTGAAACTGTTGAGTCACTGAAGCCAGAGGATTGTGGCTATGAGTATGAGCAGGGTCAGCTAATACCTGCAACATTGTGGAAAATCCTTCCTGCCCATTGGTCTGTATTCTGTACTTGTGATAAGTGTGCTTGGTCAACTTGCTCTTGCAGGATGGCTGGGGTCAGATTTTGCAGATTCTGTCGGTGCAAAAAAACATCACCCTACTGCAAAAATCCAATTGCTTAATGTGATTCTCGAGAATTCTGCAACTTTATGTGGAGATGACTGTTTGAGCTTTGCATTATATTCTTACAGTTGATTTATGTGTATTATGTAGTGTATGTAGCAATATTAGTTTTAGTCGTATGTAGCATAGGTAGTGTAGTACTTAGAACATGTTATAAATCTTGAATGTTGGATGAGTGATAATTCAAGAAAATGTATCAACAACACATTAGAACAATTTTACCTGGACTTTATTAGCGAGTTTGTAGTAATGTATACTGAACAAAAATATAAACGCACCAAGCGATTGTTACTATTTTACCTCGAACTCATTAATACTAAATCTTCACAACAATTTGGTTATAGAATCCATGACAATTGAACATTAAATTTCAAAGAGTTCCTTGCGAATTCTGGCGACAGTCTTTGCGCTACAACAGCCGACACAACCGAGGTGTCACTGTCAGAGTTCACACAGTCAGTAGCGGGTGTTGGCCTCCCTCAAGCGGTTACGCACTGTCTGGGCTGAAATGCGCCTGTTATGCAGCCCGACAGTCTCATCGGCAGTCCTCGTGGCCGGTCGGAGTCGATCCCGGAGATGTTGCAGCCTCATGTGACGATCCTGACCGGCGGTGGTCACACGTGGTCGCCGGGCATGTGGGCGGTTCACGGTGCTTCCAGTCTCTGAGGCGCGTTCTCAGGCGGCTAATGGTGGAGTGGTGGACATTGAAGTGTGCTGCAACGGCCCGTACTGACGTCCCAGCATTCAGCATGCCAATGGCACGCTCCCTCAAGATTTGTGACATCTGTGGCATGTTGACATTTGGCACCAGTCCACATTTTGGGGAGGCCTTTTATAGGGCAAGCTATAGGGAGTGTTTGTGTCCTGGTCAAGCCCCATGGTGCTCATGGGGAGGATTACTCAACGTGTGAGTCCACACACTCAGAGTGGTCAATTTCAATGGGAACATCTGTCTTGAGCAAAACAAAGGAACCATTGCTCAAACATATCATCGGTTTGACCATTTTCCCATAATGGCAATCTTGACTTAGATATTTAGGTTGGTGCGTTTATATTTTTGTTCAGTATACTTGTAACTCGTATTATAATGCAGTGTGTTTACTGTAGTTTTCTAGAAAACTATCCAGGTGCATGTATGTATGCAGTAAATTATGTAGTGTGTGTAATAATATTAGTACTAGTGGTATGTAGCATATGTAATGTAGCATTTAGAACAAGTTATCTTGAATGCTGGATGAGTGATAATTCAAGAAAATATATCAACAAGTCAGGAACGTATTGAGCTATTTTGCAGCAATGTGTATGTAACTAATTGTATTGATGTATGTGCACCACTGTATTAATGGTTGTTTCAAAACTTATTTCAATGTGTAAACATTAAAATTCTGAAATTAATATTGCTTTTGACTTGTTTTAATAGATAGGCTCGAGGGAGTGGGAAGGATATTATTAATTAAGTTAGAGTTTCATCTTGAATATTGTTCTGCATTCTAAATTTTCAATATTTTCACAGCAATTTTGGAATTATTAATAAGTAGATAAACTCCAAAAATGTAACCAATTAATTTCTTGTGGTCAAAAACCCATATATACATGTAGTATCAAAATTCAACTTCCCATGCCATTTAGTTGAGTAGATATCAGCATGTGATGAAATTCTGTAAAAGTGGCCATTTGGGGGCAGGGGTGACTTTGGTTTACAATGAGCTTTTTTCAATATTTTGGCATTATGCGAAGTAGATCAACTACAAAAACTACAAAAAATTTATCAATGAATTCTTGGGGTCAATAACCTATATTAAGTAAAAAAAATCAACTTCCCATGCCATTTAGTTGAGGAGATATCATCATTTGATGAAATGCTGTAAAAGTGGCCATTTGGGGGAAGGGGTGACTTTAGTTTACAATGAGCTCTATGGTCATCACACATAGCCCCATTGTGATAATATGAAAATTGAATTGCTCAGTGAACTTAATAATGAAACATTTGGCCAAATTTTATAGCTCTACTTACAATATTAAGTCATTCAGAGACCATCAAATTTTGAGCTACTTTCAACTTGAAAGCTATTTTTGACTAAAATTACGTAAAACATGGTCATTTTCTTCTGTAAACCAAGTTTTAAGAGAATAAATAATGCTAAAATGTGTGAAGCAATGCATAAGTAATTGAAGTAAATCAAAATCAATAATTTATGGCTGTTTACTAATGATTTATTCCATCTAAACCCAATATGGACATTTTGGTTCAATTATAGTTTGCTCATAGCCAACTGGGAATCCAAGATGGACCCTACAGAGAAAATGCACTTGATCTGGAGGTGTTACCCAAACTTTTTTTGAAGGTCTTGGCATATAGAACAAAAAAAATAGGGTGACGCTCCAAAAGAGTTATGTACACAAACACCCCCCCCCCCAGAGCCTATACTATTTGGGGTCCAGAAGTATGCTCCCCTGGAAATTTTTGAAAAATTTATGTCAACATATGCATTTTGGGGGTGATCCTGTCCATATTGTAAATTTTGCAAATGAAAGTGATATTTGGGGAAGAAATATTTTTTGTTTTTTTCACCTAAACATTCATTGCTATGCCTGGTGTTTGCTTAATAGTTAAGGTGGTGGGCTTGGGATCCAAGGATCCTGAGTTCAAATCCCTCTTGGCTGTTGAATCAACACCAGGTGGGGTTGACTGCCTGTCATCCTTCTGAGGTTGGCAAAATGAATGCCAGCATGCTGGTATCCTGTGGCGGAGTGGCGACCCATCCAGGATCGTACCCAATAGCCAAGGAGACTACTGAGGCAGCACCAACGCTCTGCACAGAGTATGGTCCCAATGGATGGATGGATTCATTGCTGGAGTCTGGTGTTGGCTTAATGGTTTGGGTGGCTGACTTAAGATCTTGGGTTTGAGCCCCTCTCCTACTGTTGAATTAACACCAGGCTTGTTGACTCAGCCCATCATCCTTCTGAGGTTAGCAAAATGAGTAACAGCGGGCACTGCAGATCAAAGCTTTCTTCTTCTCTCTTCCAAAATATGCATTTGCTTTCTTCTCAGAAACTACATGCAATTCCGATGAAACTTGACCACCATCTTCACCACCCATGATATACCAAAGTTTGTTCACGACATTAAAAAGAAAATTGGGGTTGAAGAGGTTCTACAGTGGGTGGGGGTGGGGGGGGACCCCAAAATATGTATTTGCTTTCTTTTCTGAGGCCACACACAATTTTGAAGAAACTTGACAACCTTTCTCACCTGTGATGTACCAAGGTTTGTTGATGGCATTACAAGAAAAAATCCATACGTATTTACTTTCTTCTCCATTATATTGTTGCGGAAATGGCCCTTAGTGTGTTATTAAATATAGGATTAGCCCAGATCCCCCATTAAATGCATGTTTAGCCAGGTTTTTCGGTAATTGGACGTCACATGTGTGTCGGGAGGTGTCACAGGCTGTTATTTGTTCGTGCAGTGGTGGTGTACCGAGAGGTTCTTCTTCTTCCTTCCTCTCTCCAGACAATAGTCCCCGCCCAGCGCTCTGAGAGGGGGAGTGGCCGAGAGAAAGAAGTGAAACAGGCGACGAGCGCCGAGAAAGAGGAAGTGAAACAGAGGCGACGAGCGCCGAGAAAGAGGAAGTGAAACAGAGGCGACGAGTGCCGAGAAAGAAGTGAAACTGCAGTCGGCTGAGAGGCGAGCAGTCGGCCGAGAGGCGAGGGGGAAACTGAGCGCGCAGAGTCTGCCATTTTTGGCAGTGTGAGAGGCTGCCTGCACATCGAGTCGGCGATCGACTTTTATGAGGACATCGACAAGTTCATCCGGAGTCCAGTGACGGAGCCTCTGACTGTCACTACTCACCTCACGGCTCGACGACGTCTTGGAATCCCATGGACCCAGCCTGCGGAGCCCAACACCTCAATTTGGCCTGAAATGGTGAACAGGCCAGGCCTGGACTTGTATGCTGGACCTTGTGAGAAATCAGCTGAAACCCAGCATCGATCTGACGGTCTTGTGCCGTCGACCTTGCGTGGAGGCAGCGTGCGCAAGCGGTGCCGGGAGAAGGAGGACGAGCGCCATTTTGCCACGCGGCGTGTTTGAGCTTGGGCGCTCGAATCCGTAGACATCGGCTTGTCACGAGCCACATTCGTGCCTTTGACACTTTCCTCTCATCCATGAAACATCACCAAGTACTCTTGTTTTGTCTGCATGCTGTCCGTGTCTTGTCTGCATGTTGTTTAAGGTTTATCTTGTTAGGGACCCCTTCGAAACCCGTAATCCGTAGCTCCCGAGTTAGGCCAAGGTCACATTTGCCACAGCGGCCGTGGGGTCTCCAAAATCTGCGGCCACTACCAATTATACAGCGGCCGCAGTATTTCCACGGTCACACAATGTAGCAGTCACATATGTTTTTATTTTTCGGGGAGCCGCACGGCCTATTTAGAAATCGTGGAGACCAAAAACGGGGGGGTGCCGTACGGTCTTTGATTTGACGTCTCACGGTGACCTTAGGGTGTCGCTGCGGCGGCCATATAATTTTCAAGGCAGAGGCAAGGTAGCCTCAAGGCGACCGCAGGGGGACCCTAAGGCGAACGTGCGGCCAGACGGACGGTAACGAGTGGGTATATATACCAGTTCTTTTTTTTTACTGAAATAAAAATATACCAGTATATATAACTGAATATACTGGAGTATCGGCAGAAAGTGGACGCAGCGACGCGCTGTTCTGGCACATGCTCCCATACCTGACCTGACTGTTGCGAATTCGCGGCCGCCGGCGTGCGAACGGCCACGTAACTCGAATCGTGGCACGTCGCCCACCGGACGGACAATTCTGTCGTGACCCTCTCGGAACAATGCTGGGAGCTAGTCACGGGTGGGGGTTTAACCTCACGACGATCGTGCCAATTGCCCACCCGCGCAGGATAGGGTTGCTCGCCAAATTCGATCTACCTAAGTACCTGCGCGAATGGTCGACCGGGCGATCGTACCACGCCACAGGCCGACTCCAGACACGAACCGCTTAAGTGGTCCGTTCCATGCTACAGTGATAACCGAGCGGTGTTATCGTCGGCCTTGACGGTTCCGTTTAATTACCGGGATGTTGAACCCACTACGAACCCCTTAGTGATGCAAGATGGAGATTCAAATGGAGAAAAAAAGAAGCGAAACGGGCACAGTTCAACATGCAAGCATTTTATTACGCGACACACGGAAAGCACGTATATACAGCCATACACAAAAAGCAAAGGCAAGAAGAAAACAGTTGACACCGACCTAACGCGTACAGACGGCAACACTTACACAGTTTTACTTCACAGACGGCGCCAACACACATTTACACAAAAGCAAAATAAGGAAGCCAACATCACAGACAAGGAGGCAGACAGGCCCGTAGGCCAAATGTGCGTGGGACCTAGAGGAGCGGCCAGGTCCGCGAGACCGGGGAGGTCGTACCCGCGTCCTCGTGACGCGTTGGCGGGCAAGCCGCAAAATGTCCGCACCGCTGTGCCCCGACTCAGTGCCCCTGGCGTGCTCGTTGGCACCACGTTTGGGGTGGGGGAGGAACGGGGCCCCCTTTGCACTATCTCAGCGCGGGGGAAAGGGAAATTGTTGATGCCCTAGGGGAGGGGAGTGGCTGGCTGGCTTGGGTCCCACGACGAGACGAGCGATCCCCCACACCGCAACCTCGTTGCTGACCGCCGTCCTCCTTGCCTCGGACCCGAGCTTCCTTGCCCCGACCCGCCGCTTGCAGCTCCACCGCGCACTCCACCTCTTCCGGCTCAACTCTCAACGACGCTCTCCAATGCTCAACGCTCCACGCTTCTCGCTCAACTCCCCCAGTTCCACACTCTCCTCGCGAGTCGCCTTCCGCTCGCACCTTTATAGTTCTCAGGAGGCGCCGATATGCAAATTCCCGGATCAGAACGCGATTGGAGGCGGGGACACACCGCCCCCCTCGCCCCCAGTCAGCCATTGGCCGGCAAAAAATGGGCGTGAACCTTCCCTGATCCTAAAATTTGCATAGACAGACATGGACGGAATTCACCGACACGCGCCTGGAGGTGGGGCCAAGCTGCCTCGCGCTTGCCCATTGGACGGAGGAGAAGTGGGCGTGAAGCATTCCTGATCCGCGGATCGACGCGTTCGGCCTCCATGGCCGAACAGCTCCGGTAACACGACGTTTGGTGTTGACTGGTGGTGTTTGGGAATGGCCGTGGAAGCGATGATGTGGGATGAAGTTGTGAAGGTAAAGGCGAAGGTGGTGGTGTTTGCGAATGGTTGGAGAAGCGATGATATGGTAGCGCAGGTGGTGGAGGTGGCGTCGTTGTAGTGTGGTTGGCGCTGTGGTGGGGATGGCGTGGTTGTTGAGATGCTGTTTGTTTGAAATAAAAGATAGAGAAAGAAAAACGACTAACTCAAGGATCGCAGCCAGAATGGATCACATAAATTCCCTCTATACAACGGGTTTGGGCTAACTACACATGTATCTATGGAGATGTCTCACCTGAGGGTCCTTTTTGGTGTAATGCGAATTTCCACAACCGTAACAATACTATAACTATAATATACTGTGGTGCCCCCAGAATCTGAATGCCCCATTGTTTGAACAAATTGGAATCCGAACAATTTTTGAGAAAATTTTGCCCTAAAAACCTGATACATTTTAAAAAACCGAACACAGCGTGGCGTTCATGTTTGTTCACGTGTCTCCCCCACCTGTTCGAGCCGCATCTTCGCGCTTTGTTCATTCAGTTCGTCGGTGGAAATACTCGTGTGTCGATCGATACTTTAGGCCTCAGTCACATTTGCTCTATGGCGAGGATACGGCGGCCGTACGCCCTCTGAATTGACAAACGTGTGGCGGCCGCAGAGAAACTGAGGTGGCCTCAGGGTGGCCCTACGCCGTATGGCTATATTTTACAGGTCGTAAGGTCACCGTGGAATTATAACTTTTTTCATTTCTACGTTCGCCGTAGAAATTCGACAAGCCGAAACAAAAGAACTGGTTAAAAAAAAAAAAAAATTAACCCATCCGTTACCGTCCGTCTGGCCGCACGTTCGGCTTAGGGTCCCCCTGCGGGTACCTTGCGTCTGCCTTGAAAATTCTATGGCTGCCGCAGGAACGCCCTAAGGTCACCGTGCGACATCAAATCAAAGACCGTACGGTCTTTGTTAAAGACCGTACGGTCTTTAAATATATCTGTGATCCTATGTTATGTTAAATATATCTGTGAGGTTATTTGTCATCATTCCTGTCGGTCCACCTATCACTGGTACAACTTTGGCATTCTTCAGCTTCCACGATCTTCTCACTTCATTCTTGACGTCTTGGTGTTTGGTCATTTTCTTGATTTCTGAATTGTTTTTTCCAAAGCACTGGTATTAGCATCTCAATCAGTAATGCCCTCTCTCTTTTTTTGTACCCAGTATGATATCTGGTCGCATCGCTTTGTTTTCGATGTTCACACTCGATGGGATCATTAGTTCGTACGTGAGTGGTACTTCCATGTTTTCAGTGATTACTTTTACTCCATGTTCCCACAAATTTTCTGGAACTGGAATATCAAAATTTTTGCAAATGTGGCAGCAGATTACATTATGAAGTCTGTTGTCGTTGTGTGTACAGCTGTTCTGATACAAGTTTGTTTTTGTGTATGTGTGTGTTCAGTCATTAAGCACAACATATCATTCTATTTACTTACCTGACCACCACCCCTCATCTTCCTCTGTCTCTCACTCCCCTCCCTCCCGTGGGATAGCAACGTTTGGTGAGGCATAGCTCTCCCCACTTGCACATAGCTCACCCCACTCCATAGCTTCCCCTCCCTCCAGCCTGCCTCCTTTCCCCTTCCTCCTCCCCTCTCAACCCCCCTCCTTAATACCCCACCCCCCCCCCAATCAGCAAAGTGACAGGTTGTATTTGCTGGTATGTAATCTATATATTACTAAAACTCTCATCTTGTATGTATGTTCCTGAAATACAGCCAAAACGGTACACGAAAGTGCAAAAATTTTTGGCCCATCTTACTCACCATTCTCCTGTGGTGTGCAGCATCAAGTTCCGTTAAAATCGGGCAACGAAAAAAATTAAAAAATTAATTCCTGATTCAGTCAAGTACTCTTCGGGAGAATTTGATCAATGCAAACAACCTCAGCGGTATAGTTCGCTGGAGTTATCTTTTTATTTAAATGATGTTTTTAATCAACCGCTGTTACAACGGGAACCCAACGGGTTCGCGGGTCATCTAGTACATTACTAAAATTCTCATCTTGTATGTATGCATGTATATTCCTGAAATACAGCCAAAACGGTACACAATAGCGCACAAATTTTAGGGCCACCTTACTCACCATTCGCCTGCGGTATGCAGTATCAAGTTTCGTTCAATTCGGGCAACGGAAAAAATTTTTTTTTTTAAAATCAACTCCCGATTCAGTCAAGTAATCCTCGGAAGAATTTGATCAATGCAAACAACCTCAGCAGTATCGTTCGCTGGAGCTATCTTTTTTTTTTCTTGAAATGATTTATTTTAAAATCTCAAACATTTAGTATAGCCAAAGAAGGATTTATTTTTAAGCATAAAATAAGCATCGCCTTTTTGATCTAATACTTCCGTGTTCATTAATAAATAAAATTGTGTTTAGAAGATTATGTAAATAATTCCTTCGACTTTCTTTTCTCCGTTTTTTTTTTTTTCACATTGACGCGCAATATCAAGTATCGTTCAAATTGGGCAACAAAAAAATTATAAAAAAATCTATTCCCGACTCAGTCAACTAGTCTTCGGGATTATTTGATCAATGCAAACAACCTCAGTGGTATTGTTCGCTGGAGCTATCTTTTTTTTTTAATGATTTTTTTATCAACCGCTGACAACGGGACTCCAACGGGTTCACGAGTCGTCTCGTAAATATATATAAATAACAGGACTGCAGACAGACCTTCGTAGTTGATGCAGCCATTACCATCCTCATGGCCAGCAAGTAGCTGTTCTATCTCATCCTCACTCATTTTCTCTCCTGCCAAATACAATCGCAAAATATCCTAACATCAGAGCGAATGTAAACACAAATCACAAAATCTATGAAAAACAATTGGACACATTGGCTACAACCTGGGGAGGAGGAAACCTGCAAACCAAAAAAACAAAAGTGACAGCCAAGCACAAAATCTCATAGCAAAAACAAACAAACATTTTAAACATAAATTATAATATATTAAAGGCTTATGACTTTACTCTTATAATAGTTTTAAAGCACATCATTTGGTGCACATTTGATGGGACGGCCATTTTTCCCGTCCCATCTCTCCGTATGGAGTACTACCGTTCTCCATGATACAGCTGTTGCTGCAGTTACTCACAAAAGCTGAGCAATTGATAAAGCAAAGTGACACCAACTGCAATGTGTGTACAATGTATCAAGACTGGAATCGACAAGTTCTGTTTTTGGTAAAATGGCCACTTGCTCGATCTGCAAGTGGTCAATCCACCAAAATCTGGGGAGGCTTTAGATTGTGCTCGTTTTGAACCTTGGGAGCCCATGATGAGCAAAATGCACAGCACGAGGTAAAATCGGCCATTCCTGGGTTACAAGCAACTGCTGCAAGGAATGCTAACAAATGTGTGACCCACCTTTGTTATCTGCATACATCTCCTCAGATAAAAGCACAACTAAGCAGATGCTAACGACAGAAAAAGTTTGTCTGAAAGGCTGTGCGTACAAAGGCAAATACATAAATTTAGAGTACAGCAAAAAGTCTGAAAGAAAGAAAAAATACGAGACATATCGAATCAAATGAGCAATTTCCCAAAAGGTGGGAAAATCAGGTGTTCTACAACTACAATCTCGTAGCTTCATCAAATTGTACATACCAAGGGTGCCCAGGACGTGTCTGAGTTCAGCTGCCATTACAGTTCCATTGCCATCTTTGTCAAAGACCCGTAGACCCTCTACAAACTCCTCGAGTGAGCCGAGCTCCTTGCACTTGCTTATGGCATGGAACATGGGCAGGAACTGCTCAAAATCCAAGTACTTGGACTGCATCTCTGCACAGTGACACACAGCACAAAGGAGCACATTCAACAGACTTGTGACACATGAGAGAGGAGAGTGCTGTCATTTGGAGCATGTAACCAACATTGCTTGCCAAATCACATTTATCGTGGTTTGTAAACCAGGAATGAAGCAGTTGGAGCAAGTTAGAGAATGACCATTCCATTGAAAAGAAAAGGAAAAAAAAATCAAAATAATAATTGAAATTTAAAAAAAATTTCCAATTGTCACATCAAAAGTAGAAGTGTGACATGTCCTGTCAATCTATGGAACCAACTGAAAACGTTTAAATTAGTCAAGAGTTGCAGCAGATGAAAGATCACAACAACAAAAAATCAATATAAAGGTTGAACAAACAATGGAATAAAATATTTAAAAAACAATTTTTTTCCAAGTTGTTCGTAATGTATATCAAGTCCGCGCAGATGAGCTCCAAAAAAGGAGGGGTGGGTGGAGAGTGGAGGAGGAAAGGGCTTACCATCTTTCCTTGGGTTTCCCAGCAGTTTGTCCACCTCTGCATTGGTGGGGTTCATGCCCAGGGCACGCATCAGGTCCCCACATTGGCAATACTGAATCTTCCCCTCCCCAGAGCGGTCAAACAAAGCGAACGCATCCCTGAATTCTAGAAACACACATAACCATCAAGCAGCAAACAATGTACATCTGTCAGGTGTTTGTCGTACAAACATTTAAACACGCAGCGAATAATTTGCAAGTGGTGTTTCAGACGAAGAGCACAGAATAAGAAGAAGAAGAAGAATTAATAAGAAGAATAAATAACAAACTATCATTTAAAAGCAAATGTGTGAAAAATCCCAAAAAGATAACATTTATTATACCATTTTACAAATGGTATAATGAAACTCAAAACTACCATTTTGGATCAATAATGAAGAGCATTATTGATTCACTGTATGAATCCAGGGGAAAATCATGCACTCATCTTCTGTGAGTAGCATACAGGGAAGCTATTCCCTCCCCAGTCCCCAAACCCCACACAGCACCCCTCATGTTATGGTGATTTTATTTATCCAAGGTGCCAAAGGTCGATGGGGAAATGTGATGATGACCAAGATCGGCTGTATTTAGAGACTTCTGATGAGGCGATCCTTCCAGGATGAAGAGTCCTCCATCATTTCAAGTTATTCCTTGATAAATCAGAAGTACGAACAGCCAGCAAAAGGCCTTTGGCTTTAGCTGAATTGAGTGTTGCTTATATTTTGAACAAGAATCAGAAAATGAACCTGTAGTTCATCTGTACTTTGGCTCTGAATTCATCCCAAACAGACAGTACCAGTCAAAAGTTTGGACACACCTACTCAATCAAGGGTTTTTCTTTATTTTTACTATTTTCTACATTGTAGAATAATAGTGAAGACATCAAAACTATGAAATAACACAAATGGAATTATGTAGTAACCAAAAAAAGTTAAACAAATCAAAGTATATTTTACATTTTAGATTATTCAAAGTAGCCACTCTTTGCCTTGATGACAGCTTTGCACACTCTTGGCATTCTCTCAACCAGCTTCATGAGGTAGACACCTGGAATGCTTTTCTAATAATAGGTGTGCCTTGTTAAAAGTACATTTATGGAATTTCTTTCCTTCTCAACGCGTTTGAGCCAATCAATTGTGTTGTGACAAGGTAGGGTTGGGAAACAGTCAATAACCCTATTTGGTAAAAGTCACTTATTTTGTCTGTACTGCAGTAGTCCATATTATGACAAGAACAACTCAACGAAGCAAAGAGAAAGGACAGCCCATCATTACTTTATGACATGAAGGTCAGTCAATCTGGAAAATTTCAAGAACTTTGAAAATTTCTTCAAGTGCAGTCGCAAAAACCATCAAGCGCTATGATGAGCCTGGCTCTCATGAGGACTGCCACAGGAAAGGAAGACCCAGAGTTACCTCAACTGCAGAGGATACGTTTATTAGAGTTACCAACCTCAGAAATCACCAATTAACTGCACCTCAGATTGCAGCCTAAGTAACACACTCATTTCAATATCAACTGTTCAGAGGAGATTGTGTGAATTAGGCCTTCACGGTCGAATTGCTGCAAAGAAACCACTACTGAAGGAGACCAATAAGGAGGAGAGACTTGCTCGGGTCAAGAAACACGAGCAATGGACATTAGACCAGTGGAAATCTGTGCTTTGGTCTGACGAGTCCAAATTTGAGATTTTTGGTTCCAATGGCCGTGTCTTTGTGAGACGCAGAGGTGGTCGGATGATCTCTGCATGTGTGGTTCCCACCATGAAGCATGGAGGAGGAGGTGTGATGGTGTGGGGGTGCTTTGCTGGTGACAATGTCAGCGATTTATTTCGAATTCAAGGTACACTTAACCAGCATGGCTACCACAACATTCTGCAGTGATACACCATCCCATCTGGTTTGCGCTTTGTGGGACCATCATTTGTTTTTCAACAGGACAATGACCCAAAACACACCTCCAGGCTGTGTAAGGGCTATTTGACCAAGAAAGAGTGATGGAGTGCTGCATCAGATGACCTGGCCTCCACAATTACCCAACCTAAACCCAATTGACATGGTTTGGGATGAGTTGGACCACAGAGTGAACGAAAGGCAGCCAGCAAGTGCTCAGCATATGTGGGAACTCCTTCAAGACTGTTGGAAAAGCATTCCAGGTGACTACCTCACGAAGCTGGTTGAGAGAATGCCAAGAGTGTGCAAAGCTGTCATCAAGGCAAAGGGTGGCTGCTTTGAAGAATCTAAAATATACTTTCATTTGTTGAACACTTTTTTTTGGTTCCGACGTAATTAATCTCCGCCATCGAAGATGGACGGAGGTTACTGTTTTCACCCGTCTGTTTGTTTGTTTGTGAACAGTATTACGGAAAAACTGGACGGATTTCGACGAAACTTGGTGGGGGATTAGGTATGATCCAAGGATCATGCCATTAGATTTTGGACTTGGTCCAAAGTCCAATATGGCCGCTATGGCGGCCATTTTGAAAAAAATATTTGAATTTTTGTTTTTGCATTTCTACATGTTTTGTGATTTCCAACCAAAAAAAAAAATTGTTAGAGAAAAAAACAAACAAAATTTTGCAACTTTTTTCAAAAAAATTTCGATTTTATTTGAAGAATATTTGAATTTTGTTTTGCATTTCTACATGTTTGAAGTGATTTCCAACCCCCCCAAAAAATTTAGAAATTTTGCAACTTTTTTTTCAAAAAAATTTCGATTTTTTTTTTTTGGGCATTTCCACATGCGCGTCGATCTAGTTTAGTTTATTCGATCGTGGTTCAGTGGAGTCTGATCCATTTTGACCTACAATGAATAGGATATCAGGTTAACTTAAGTGACCCAGCAGTATTGACGGCGGAGGTTTTGCACTCTACCGAGTGCTCCCCCTCTAGTTCCACATGTGTTATTTCAGTTTTGATGTGTTCACTATTATTCTACAATGTAGAAAATAGTAAGAATAAAGAAAAACCCTTGAATGAGTAGGTGTGTCCAAACTTTTGACTGGTACTATATATGTGCAGAAAGGAGATAATTGTCACACTTTTTGCCTGTCTGACAGTAAAACAAGATTGAACAAGAACTACGTTGTCGATGGCACACCATCGCATATTCCCGCGCGCACCGCTTTGTCCCATTAATGCAAGGTGAAATTTTATCTTGCAAAATGGATTGACTATTCTTTTCTATTTGATGTGCTTTATGACCAAATACTTACGATGTTTACGAAATCAGAAGTCATTGCAAGCATGTCAACATTTCATGAAACATTCATTTCACACTGTCCAGCAATATAGAACTGTGCATCAATTTAATCATAGGAATGAACTATGCATAATATTAACTATAATTATTCATAATCAATTAGATAAATACAGTAAAACCTGTGACTGTCACTCATGGGGGGCCACATAAGTAAGTTCTTTATAAAAGAATTTACCATGTACAATGGTAAATACACTTTAAAACTAGAGGGGGAGCACTCTGTAGAGTGCAAAACCTCCGCCGCCAATACTGCTGGGTCACTTAAGAGAACCTGATATCCTATTCATTGTAGGTCATAACGGATCAGACTCTACTGAACCACGATTGAATAAACATAACTAGATCGACGCGCATGTAGAAATGCCCCCCCCCCAAAAAAAAATCGAAATTTTTTTGAAAAAAAGTTGCAAAATTTTATGGTTTTTTTTTTTTTTTTGACCAAGTCCAAAATCTAATGGCATGATCCTTGGACCATACCTAATCCCCCCACCAAGTTTTGTCGAAATCCGTCCAGGAGTTTTTCCGTAATACTGTTCACAAACAAACAGACAGGGGTGAAAACAGTAACCTCCATCCATCTTCGATAGCGGAGGTTAAAAATCAGTCCCCATGACCCCACCCTCTCTGGCCCGGCCCCAAGGGGCCATATCAAAAATCCGACAGTTGTGCACTTCCCCATACATATATCTATGTCCCAAAGTTTCAAGTTCCTATCTCAAACGGTGTAGGAGGAGCTATTTTGATCCCCTACCCCCCAAGCACCCTCTGATCATCATGTGTTTAAAAAAATGTTGTTAAATGTATAACTCATGAATATGTTTGATTTAAAAAGCTATAAGAATTTTTTTTTTTTAATCGACCTCCATGACCCCAACCCCTCTGGCCCGGCCCCTCGGGGTCATATCAAAAATCCGAAAGTGTTGTGCACTTCCCCATACATATATCTACTATGTCCCAAAGTTTCAAATTCCTATTTCAAACGGTGTAGGAGGAGTTACAGGGTAAGACGGACGGACGGACAGCGGAGACAATCACAATATTCCCGCTTTTCTTCGAAAGCGCGGGAATAAAAACATTCCAAACAGGAAACTTGCTGTTTTTAAGGTGGCAAACATGGGACCCTAAGGTCCCGAGTTCACATCTCGCTCAGTCGTTGCATTAATACCAGGTGGGGTTGACTCAGCCTGTTATCCTTCTGAGGTTGGCAAAATGAGTACCAGCTTGCTGGGATGATTGAGCCATTTGAGTATACTGCGTCGGAGTGGCGACCCATCCAGGATTGTGCCCAATAGCCCAGGTCCCTGCTTCTCAAGATAGCATGGTGAAAGGTGTTCTATGAACTCTAGTGTTTTCTTTACAAATAATGTACCGCCATTCCTCAGTTTACAAATTTTCGCAACAACGCCATTGACAAAGTAGGAACCATTTTTCTATTTACGAAGTTAATTTTCGTATTAACGAATTTCAGACATGCCATGAACACACAACTCACTTCTCCGCATAGGTGTGTGGTATCGCACTGCACACAGTATCAGGAGGACCTCGCTGTTTGTGGATTTGCTCCATTGCATTAAATTTATTCAATTTGCGGTCAACGAGCTCGAATTACCACAGTTTGGAGAACTATTTTCCACATTTATTCACCTAATTAACACGCGACAACGCAATAACCCTCTCAAATCCCACATCATCATCTTTATTTGCATGCATTTTCTCGAGTTCTGTTAACCATCCTCAATCTTTGGTTTTATAAACGAATGGGAAAACCATTTTTGATTGACGGATTTTCGCTCAACACCAATTTCTAGGAACGCATCCCCATCGTAAATAAAGAGCCACGTATGAATATCGACTGATCCCATGTTGCACAAACTCCATCTATCTATAATTCCAGAAACCCGTGTGTCTGTGTGTGTCTGTGTGTGTGTGTGTGTGTGTGTGTGTGTGTGTGTGTGTGTGTGTGTGTGTGTGTGTGTGTGTGTGTGTGTGTGTGTGTGTGTGTGTGTGTGTGTGTCTGCGACCGCCGTTTCTCGACGACCACCGGTCCGATCTCATTGAAACTTGCCAGGAATTTTGCCGGGGACCCGCAGATGTGCCTTTGAGGTTTGATATCGATCGGACGAGCAGTTCCCAAGTTACGGCCATTTTACTGCTTTTTCAGTGTTGAAAAGGTGTATATATATGGCAGCTGAAGGTGTCGTTCCACCTTCTCACCTTATCATGCCAATTTTTTCCCAAATTATTAATAACCGGACGACCACCAGTCCGATCAGATTGAAACTTGCTAGGAATATTGCCTGGGACCCGCGGATGTGCCTTTTCAAGGTTTGATATCGATCGGACGAGCGCTTCCCAAGTTATGGCCACTTATCTGTCGACCAATGACAGGACACGGTGCAATAACATCACGAATGACGTAACAATTAATGTTCATTTATTTATTACATTTTTTTTGTACGATTGACGGTCCGATCTGATTGAAACTTGCCAGGAATATTGCTGGGGACCCGTGGATGTGCCTTTTCAAGGTTTGATATGAATCGGATAAGCAGTTCCCAAGTTACGGCCATTTATCTGTCGACCAATGACGAGACACGGTGCTATGACATCACGAATGACGTCACAATTAATGTTCATTTATTTATTACATTTTTTTTGCAGGATTGACGGTCCGATCTGATTGAAACTTGCCAGGAATATTGCTGGGGATCCGCGGATGTGCCTTTTCGAGGTTTGATATTAATCGGACGAGCGGTTTCCAAGTTACGGCCATATATCTGTTGACCAATATGAGAGATATATATATATATATATAGGAGGGGTGAGACTAGGGGTGAGAGAGAGAGAGAGGAGGCGGCGAGAGAGGGGGGTGAGTGGGGGCGAGAGAGGAGGGGCGAGACTAGGGGGGAGCGAGGAGGGGCGAGAGAGAGGGGCATCAATTCTTCTTCATTTGAAATGACGTCACAATTGACGCTGGAAACCTGAATATGTTTCCCAGGTGTGTCCCAAGTTATGGCCATTTATGATACGGTTGGTCCGATCTAATTGAAATAATGTCCCAATCCAGTCATCGTTTACGCACCTACGGGCCCGTACTCGTAATAGAAATTCACGACTGTCATAGTTTCTATGGTAACAAGCTTTCTACGTGCAAGAGAACACCAAGCCGTCGAAATTGAGTGGTGATGGAACAGAAGAAGTGGTGTGAACACTGTCGACTGTAGATAATTAGTCATAGTAGTGGCTAACGTGGAAAGAAGTCAAAACGATACTAGCTCATGGACACGGCAGAACCAAGCTCTTCCAGACATAGTTGGCCATGCTGTGGATTGCATACCATGCATGCATCCTGTGTCAGACTAACAGACGAGCCGTTACAATGCCCTGCCAAATCCAAAAGAAACTAGAAGGGCACTCGGCGCGCATACCTCCGGCACATAATGCCCGATCCACGAGAACATATCGGGCCCACTACATCTTTGAAATATCATGCAATACAGCACTCGATCGTTTTTCACCCAATCTCTCAATGGTGAAGAATCACTTTTAAAATTAAATAATTCTCGTGTAAAGATCCGGATTCAGCTCTTCACCAAAATCAAATCAGTTCGTCCTCGTCACACACCCAACCTGTCCACAAAATTTAATCGAGTCCATCCACAACTTTTTTGAGATATCCTGTACAGACAAACAGACAAAAAGGGGTGAAAACATAACCTCCTTCATCTTCGCTGGTGGAGGTAATAATGTAGGAGCTGGATACATGTACATTGCCAAAAGTCTGCATTCAGTTCCTGGAACTGTATAAATGTCTGTAGATGTAGCAACACAACGAGACCCAAGATCCGGAATATAAGTGACATTACATGACAACAAAGCAGCCTGGCACAAAATGTGTCAACACAACATTTAAGCAGCACTATGAACTTGGAAAGTGTACACAAAAAGGAATCTGAAGGATTAAATGAGCCAATCTGTGAAAACTCGGACCATTCCTAAAAATAAACAGAGGGGAATCTAGAATCGGTTGTCTGTGACAGTGCTGCTGATCCTGCTGCCCTTCATAAGGCATCGACATTCGATCGTGGTTTTAAACTATGGAAATGTGCAACAAAGAGAAAAATTTTGTTGAAGCAAGCAGGTGAATATCGATTCGTAAAAGCACGCAAACTGTTCGACAATGCTGTATAAACGAGCACAATAGCTGGAAAGGGACTGTTTGGCAAAATCAACAAACGGCACACAGCTCAGGCTATGGTTTTCACCTGTTCCAGGAACTTGGTGTCCAGGATGTACTGGTACATACAACAAAGGTGTAAAAATCGAATACTGGCATCAATCAATAATGAAGGCAAGCAAGTTCATCTAGCATTTCACAAATATGTTGTGGGAGCACTTAAAATAAATAAATAAGTCTAATCAGGATTTTGACAACGAAGCACAAACACCAGCAAAAGCTGCCAAAATCATCCACCGAGATGTCTTCAAAATAAAGCAGACAATCATTGGACGATTTCCTGCCGACTGCCAGGAGCAATCTGTACCCGACTCTCAAAAATCCCAGGTAAGCATGATATTGGATTTGGTAGACATCAAAAAATCTTCTGCAATGAACCCCCAAATCTCGTGCATCTCAATCAATCTCGTGGTGTGAAACAACATGAAAGCCAGATACAGCTCGGCTCCCACTACGACGTTACATCGGCACAACAGTACTCATCTGATCTATACTGAATATAAGATCCGTGGAGTGACAAGAGTATAATGTGTTTGTGTCCCTCCTGATCATGTACGTACTTGCAATCTCTACAACAGACATTCCGAACAAACATTCCGTATGTGCAATGGATGACGGAGGAAATGGTTGAACGTCCTCAAAACCTGTCGCAACACGTGCTCAAAACAGCAGTTGTCGATAACATAGACCATAATACTTGCTCCACGACAGTAAGAGCCAAATTTAATGTCACCGACATTTCTTTGATGCAGCAACTAACAATGGAAGGCCAAAGTTTACCAAATGATGTCCCAGTACTTGAGGGAAGTGAGAAGACGAGCACAATTTCTGCAATGCCAATGTCATACACAATTGTACCTCCAGTTGCTTCAACAAGAAAAGATCACCTCGTGCCTCATACAGTTGGCCGAGCGAAACAGGATATACCCAATCAGAGAAATGCATTAGCAAACGAGAACAGCACTCAGAGTGGATACCTCCACCACGCTGAACAGTTTACGTTTTGTATCCCACCGACAGGTCGGATCTGCAACCGGACTTGAACCAAAATCTAATCGGCTTTTTCTTGTCACCTACCAAACCTATCTGTCAACAATGCTTTGAGATAGCATTTTTTTGGCCCCATCTCTCATGGTGAAGAATCACTGAAAAATTATCGTGTCTGGATCTGAATCTTAACCAAAAACAACAATTAGTCCTTGCCATACACCCAACCTATCCACCAAATTTCATCTGAATCTGTCTAACACTTTTTAACATATCCTACTCATCGAGACAGACAGCGGTGAAAACACAACTTCCGTCCACCTTCGGTGGCGTCGGTAAGGCATATGAATGGTTGTAAAAAATATCTGAGACAGTTTATTTAAATAAATAAATAAAAACAGATAAACAAGGATGACTATCTCATGATCAGCAGATCATGCATGGTTGCAGCCACCGTTAAATTATCCGACAACAAGAAGTTGCTCGAATGTTGCTGCTTCTATAAAGTGCGCAATCGGTTGCCACGATCCAACATTCTGTAAACGTAAAGGCAGGTGTTCAGGACCTGAATCCAGATCAGGTGCCACTGCTCGTCATTGACCAGCCCCTGTACTATTGCAAAAACAATTCAGTGGAACTCTCTTAGCACTCGTGGGGAAGAAGATTTATCATCATGTTTTGTTGACTGCACATCAAAATGTCAACATTCAAGATCTCAGCTTGCACGGAGTCATTGCACAATGGCTATCTGCACTGCTGGTATTGCTGCTAATGGCGAAGCGGATTCCATGATCAAGGCTGCACATCTTACTAACACAGGACACGTCCATCATCAAATCGCAGCAGCTGGCCTCTTCATCCAGACAACACCAAGCACGCGACACCCACAAAGACTCGTGGCCAAACAATCCTTTGGAATCGACAGCATGGTGTGAGAAAATGTCAACCGAACAATCTTCAGTTCAGTGTTGGTCACTTATTCTTCAACTGGAACTTTGCGCAGTTTGACTGGTCAGGTCAATTCGTGAAGGAGACTTCTCAAAGTACCTGGAATCAATGGTACAGCCGACACCATCGGTATTTAGACTGGATCACATCAATTATGCCCGATGACTCTCCATTCGTGCAAGACACACGTGTTCCTTACCAGTGAAGCACCCAGCAGTACACAAAGCATTTTTTGGGGGAGGGTTTGCAGCACACAAGCCAAAGCGTCCGGTCTCTGCTATGACTAGTTCAGGCCCACGAACAGTGCAACGCTCTGCTGAAAGGTGATGGTGGTGCAATGTGGACTGAACAGCAGGGTCGAGGGACAAAATAGAATGGGGTACCCTTTGGTGTCGGCAGACAAGAAATTGCTTCTTCCTTGAAGCCCACGAAAAGCAAAAGCATCGTCTGTTTCATGCACTGAACGGGTGCGAGAGGACATCATTCTTCTCAGGGAAGGGCAAAAAGTCAGCACGGGACACATGGTGTGCGTTTCCAGATGACAAAGATGCATTTCTGACACTGGCAGATGCTCCGACACTTTCCTAACATGTCACTAATCGAACGGTTCGTGGTTCTTTGGTGTAATAGAACCAGTGGGATGTGCAAGGTAACATCTGTTCTCCAGAAAATCACGAGTCCTTGAGCACATCCCACCGACACAGGCAGTTCTCAAACAGCACATCCTGCCAGTTAACCAAGGACGACATGTATGAGGGCAGGCACTGCAAAGAGATCCAAAATGACCTCATCCTATACATCGGATTTGGGGGGGGGGGGAAAGATTAGTTCTCATGGGAACCAAAGTGGACAACTCTGGGACCAGCTCAAGAAGTGCGCCATGACCTGCTCCACCGCAACTGTAAAAAGGCGTGAAGGGGTCATCTGTGCAGGTGCTAAAGGCTCGTCCGAAGTGCATTGGTCTCTGTTAGTGTAAAGAAAACTGCTGCAGGCAGAACAATGGGTTAGCCATGACACTAATATGCTTTCTCAGCCCTTTGACCCTGCCCAGCAACCTCCTCGTGGTTAAACTCAGTCTCTGATGACTGCACACCTGCACTCTTTTCCAGTTTGTGGAACCACCTTCCTGAGGCTGTTAAATCCCACTCTTCAAGCAAGTGGTACAACACCATGTTGCATCATCAGTACCTGTGATATTTTCTATCCTGATTAACCCAACTTGCCCAAACCCACCAGAGTTGCAGGGTACTGTTTTTCCTCCCTCTCTTTTCATGTCCGTTCCTTCGCTTGTGTCCAATTGTGGGCCCAATGGTCAGTACGTTGTCATTTAATCCTCTGTCTCCTTGTTCTTCGACACATATTGTACACAAAAAGCTTCTCGTGTAAATACAAAATCAGCTGTTCTGATGCAAAACAGGCCGATGGCTCGTTAAAACGCATCCAACTTGATGTGTGCAGGACCATATTAGCTTTGCCAGCTATGGGAGAACGTTTTTACCTTCGTTACCAAAAATGGATGGAAATTATGTTTTCACTTCTGTTCGTTTGTCTGCCTGTGAGCAGGATATGTCAAACAGTTGTGGACGGATTCAGACGAAACTTGGTGGACATGTTTGGTGTGTGACAAGGACGAATCGATTTGATTTTGGTAAACATCCGGATTCAAGAATAGTTTAATTTTTAGCTCGCCTGTTTGAAAAACAGAGAGCTATAGCGATACCTCCGGCATGAGCGTCAGCATCAGCGTGAGCGTCAGCATGTTAAAGTTTTTGGTGCAAGTTATTTTTTCCTTTCTAATGTTTTAATCTACCACACAATTTTTGAAATGACCAATATATATATGGGGGCGTATTATGTGATACCGGTCGTCCGTCCGGTCTCTCCGTCCGTTCCTGTCCGCACTCTAACTCCAAAAGTTTTCAACTTTCGTATTTGGTACATAGGTATAGACTGTGGAGAAGGTGTGTCGCGACATACGTTCGTCATCTAAAGTGGTTGCCAGGGCAACCAGGATGCTGTTTTCCATGTAGTAGCACAATTATGTTTCTACCTCCTTGTCCGGGCGTATATTGTGCTCACTTGCGCTCTTGTTACTGATTACAATATACAAATACATATATTGCTTTAAAATTATTTGGATCAGACTTCACTGCAATCCTTTATAAAAAAATATTAGACGCCTTTTAAAAACGATAAATGTATAAACAGGCGAGCATTGGGTGGCTTTGACACCAACTCTCTGGTTTGTTAAGTGGACAAGATCATGACAAAACTTGGTGGATCAGTTGGGTAGGTGACAAGAACAAGCCAATTAGAATTTGGTGTGTGAAAAGGATGATCTGGATTTCGATCAGGCTCATCAGTGGAATACAAAATGTAAACTGTTCATCCTGGCGGAGGTATGCGCTCCACCGAGTGCTGTTCATCCTGGCGGAGGTATGCACTCCACCGAGTGCCGTTCATCGTGGCGGAGGTATGCGCTCTACCGAGTGCCGTTCATCGTGGCGGAGGTATGCGCTCTACCGAGTGCCGTTCATCCTGGTGGAGGTATGCACTCTACCGAGTGCCGTTCATCCTGGCGGAGGTATGCGCTCCACCGAGTGCTGTTCATCCTGGCGGAGGTATGTGCTCTACCGAGTGCCGTTCATCCTGGCGGAGGTATGCGCTCCACCGAGTGCTGTTCATCCTGGCGGAGGTATGCGCTCCACCGAGTGCCGTTCATCCTGGCGGAGGTATGCGCTCTACCGAGTGCCGTTCATCCTGGTGGAGGTATGCGCTCCACCGAGTGCTGTTCATCCTGGCGGAGGTATGCGCTCCACCGAGTGCTGTTCATCCTGGCGGAGGTATGCGCTCTACCGAGTGCCGTTCAACCTGACAGTTTGCAAATGTGACAATAAAATGGAACATGGAAAGAATGGTTGACAGAGGCATCGATCTTTGCCTGTGTTTAGCATTCGTAACAGGTTGGCGTTACGGGAACGGAAGCCTGCCCGTAACAACTGTGGTTCAGAAGGCAAGATAAGATAAGATAAGATAAGGCAGAAGGATGGATAAGAACGTAAAGGTGGAACAAAATGCCCAATGTACAGCAGGATCTGTCCTCAAGGTACACAAATCGAGAACTTTGCAAAAAAATCTAAAAATTAAAAGGAGTTTTAAACCAAACAAGAAACGGATACTTCGATATCGCGCGGCTGGGGGCAGTCAAAGTCTAGGTTAAGAATGATGAAACAATTTTGCAGTTATAAAATTTAAACGTAGACACGGTGAATTAGCATGCATGATGGGAAGAGTTGCGACGTTGGACAAATTTCTATTTATAGCCCTCAGATCAAAGGGATTACGCTGCCATAAGTGTGACAGAAGACACAGGACCGAATAGCCAATTATATAACAGCGCGATGTCACTGCTCTGTAATAAAGAGTGAAGCAACTATGAATGGATCAAAAGCAAAACGTGAAAGCAAGGTGTTCAGGTGGAATTTACAGCTTCATCGGAATATAAATGGTACTACCAAAAGGGTGACACGTGTGAGCCAAAGCGTGTAAAGAGAACACAAAAGGAGTAAACTGTGCAAAGAGGAAACCACAGCGGTTTACAGAGCAGCTAACCCGCTGGCCGGCCCCGATAAAGGCAGATCCGGGGCGGAGACCATGCAAAAGTGCTCGTTGTCATGGTGTGCGAGTCAAGAACGCTCACACAAATCGTCACGGATTGTGACGTCACAGAACGTGACGTCACAGTCTGGCCGCAGCCACACCCCTCGGGATTCGTAGTTCCCGCTCAAAGTTCCATCATATCTTTTCACCCCTGGTTCCCCCCCCCCTCCTCTCCTCCTCCTCCTCATACGATCCAGCCTTCCTTTCTGCAAACACAACCCTCAAACCAAAAATGTGTTTTGCTAAAACGCGGGAAAGTGTGAAGAGACGAAGCAGAGATGAGGAAACCTCTCGATTTCACGTCACTCAGTCGCAGGTCTCTTCCACAGGAGGTAAACGTCCCCAGTGGATGTGATAAATGACGTATCGTTACAAATGTCTGAAGGAGTCGGTTTCAGACCGGGATTGCTGGGATGGAGGGAGGGAGGTGGGGGGGGGGGGTCAGTGAAGAGATGGGAGTCGCACTTACCGGCAATCTGGTCCTCGTTATAATCAGACTGTAACAAACAAGACGAGACAACAAAATTATTTCGATAAACTTAAAGAAGCATAAGGAAAGGAAGCGGCAAACATTAACCAAAAACGCTTAGACATGCGAGAAAGCCGCACCCACCATGATGGTGTTTGTGGAGGAACCAAACCGCCGTGAAGGCTCATGGGAAAAAAAAAAAACATTCCCTTGTCGTGAAATTAAATTTTACTTTCTTCTCTCCATAATTTAAACTAAACATGTTCCATCGATGATTAAATTTGTCTTCAAAGCTCAATTTCCCGTTCAGACAAAGGACCATATATCCGTTTCGAACGCGAGGTATGAGAACCGCAGTATCGCTGGACAATACGCAGAGCATACACCCTAAACTCTTCAGTGGGATTACGCCTCCGGTACAATGTATTGTGTAATCCTGTGAGAACACAAGTCCTCTATCAAGGAACCTCAACGCAGGAGGTAATTACGCCAATCAAGCTTGCGCAATGGCTGTTTGTCCGTGCTTCTTGCTTTTCAAACGCTTCGTCCATAAAACTCGAGACGAGGTGGTTCAAACGAAGAAGTCGGGAGAGACGGGGAGGAGCCGTGTTCATGCGAAGCACGATGCTGCGGGGTGACGTGTCGGTGCGGCCGTTCCTCTGATTACACATCCTCCTTGCGTCGGTCGTCGCAGGAATTTGTTCAGGGTGCCTGCGATAGCTCGCCTACTCTTCGCGATTATTTAACGTGTGTAATGATCAGACCGGCACACGGGCTGAAAATAACGGCTTTAATTAATGAAATAATCGCAGAAGGGAAAAAAAAATGACAGACTTCCGGTAATGCCAGATCTACAAGATCTAGTAGAAACACTAACGCGATGCTGGGTGAAGGGCGATTTCCGTCACGTGTTCGCGTGCAATTCAGAATGAGAAACGATCGCGTTGTTTCACCTTTTGTGCGAGTTTTTTTTTTTTTTTAAGAGCAATGTTGTTATCATCGTAACTATAACACTTTCCTTGATCTTTTCCTTTTCACAATAAAAATTCGAGAACAAATATTGTTTATTTGGGAACGTGAAGAACTCGGGCCGTGTTAATGAATCTGAGGAAGATCAAGTCTGCCCGTTTATTTCACAATGACCTCTTTTGGTCTAAATCGAAAACGTGATTTTACCTGTCGTTTATTTATTACGTACCAAAAAGATTTAAACCAAAGTGATCAAACATAACCAACTTCATGATGTGCAGTCCAGTGTACCGACATCGTTAGCAGAGTGAGCAGCCAAGTGGACTGTCGTGGCCAAAAATATTGGTACCGCTGCACTTTTTTCAAATAATGCACCATTTCTTCCAGAAAATTGTTGAAATTAAAAAAAATCTTTTGGTATCCACAAATGTCTTTCTTTGGTTTGCAGTGGGACCAAAACAAAAAAAGCTGAAAAAAATTACTACATCTTAGCTTATTGCACAGAAATCCTAAAATGGCCCAGACAATATTATTACGGATCTGGAAACCATTTGCATTCAACATGCAGATGTCCCAAAAGTCAGTTATGTCGTTAGGTATGTGTGTAGTCAGATCCCTTTCCTTTTGTCTTGCAGGAGAATCAAAGGCATGCGTTGCGATTTGTTTTTAGTTAGGTTATAAAATCTTTACATCCAACGAACAACCAACAACCATTCCATTCCCCCATCACGATCCACTACCCACCCGCTGTCTACAAGTACTCTGACTTGCCAAGGCAGGGTCTTGCAGCCGTTCCTTGGCGCTTCCACCAACGTTCCTTCCACAAACGTTGTAACTCTTGCACGACGGCCTGTGCAACATTGATACTGTTACTCATCAAGTATGGACCCGCGTGGAAGACTGGCTGGGGTTTCCCGGCAGGGGCCAAGGCCCCGCCCCAGAATGGTGGGCCGTAGGACCTGTCCAATCAGAGGCGGACAGCGAGGTGTGTTCACCAAGGCTCCTCCCCGCTGAGGAAGGTCCATAAATTCCCGAGCACTCTCTGAGGCAGGTGGTCTTTTTGAGGTCTTGGGTGGTCTTTTTGAGGTCTTGGAGGGTCTTTTTGGGGTCTTGGAGAGTCTTTTTGGGGTCTTGGAGAGTCTTTTAAAAGTTCTTTTGAAGAGTTTTTGGTGGGCGTTGAGGCGGCGAACGTGTCTCTGCTGGCCCTCCACGAGGAAGGGAAGAGCGACCCCGACCCCCCTCCGTGGACCTCAGCCATTCACCACCCAAGCTCCACCACGAACCTCGAGTCCCACACGTGCGACTGGGGACCAACCAGCGACCATTATCAGGTGCCGCAGCGCAGAGCACACACTTCCTTCGACGGTCAGGTACACCACCGAACTCTGACCCCCAGCTTGTCTCTCTCCACGGCTGCGAGGGTCCAATAAAGACTCTGGGTTTCTTTTCATTTTGTGTGTGTGTCTGGGCCCATCTCTAAGTAGAACTGAATAAGTGTTTTTGGATCATTGTAAATACTTCTTGCATATACGTGTTGTCTTGCCTTTGTCTTTTACTGTAAATAAAACTGGTTAGAAATGCCCCCAGTTCGTTTCCGTCCCTTCTTGCATTGGTCCAGCATGGTTCGGATCTGAGTTTAGCCGGGTTTTCATACCCGATAATCCGTTCATTCCAGCCGGCACGGATTTGGCAGTTTCCGCTCAGCTGCACCCGAATCGGAGTTGGTAGTTGGAACTCTACCACTGTCGGTAGAGTGACCCGGTTCGAGCAAGACGTGCCGAGGGCGTGGTTTCCCCGGTAGTCGAAATCACGTAGTTAATCAGGTAAATTGGTTATCGACAAATAGATCTTATGCTACGCGGTTGAAATATTGGCGACCACGGTCGGTTAAACGACCCGCCGGCTCGCGGAGTTATCCGAGCGACGGCCAACAATTCCGGGGAGTCTGGTGGGAGACGACGCAAACCTCCCCCACCTAGCGGTCGTTCTCTCCACCGACCCCCGGCCCACAACAATATTATTGGCACCTTTTAGACATTGTGAGAAATATTTAGATTTGAAGCAGGTTATTCTCCTTCACTTTGGAATTGAACTCACATGTGGTGAGTTGAGATGCCTGCAATATAAAAAAAATCACTCATTCAACCAGTTTGAATCGAAAAAAGGAGTCATTCTGCTGTTGTGTGTCACTGTGTGTACCACAATGAACATGGAGAAAAAGAAAGAAAACCAGAGAATTGTCTGAGGAGGTCAGACACAAGATTGTAGCCAAGCATGGACAATCTCGAGGCTACAAGTCCATCTCCAGAGACCTTGATGTTCCTGTGTCCACCGTACACAATGTTATCAGGAAGTTTAAGACCCATGGCAATGTAGTCAACCTCCCTGGATGTGGCCGCAAGAGAAAACTTGATCGAAGATTACAGCGAAGGATTGTTCGAATGGTGGACAAAGCACCTCGATCAACTGCCAAACAGATTCAAGCTGACCTTCAGACACAAGGTACGACAGTTTCAACTCACACCATCAGTCACCAACTCGATGAAAGGGGGTTCTACAGTAGGAGACTCAGGAGGACCCCACTGCTGAGAGAGACACATAAGAAAGCCTGACTGGAGTTTGCCAAAACACACCTGAAGAAGCCAAAATCCTTCTGGGAGAATGTCCTGTGGACAGATGAGACCAAATTAGAGCTTTTTGGTAAAGCACATCATCTCTTTCGACGGGTTATGAACATTCCATTAAATTTTTTTCAGTTCAGTGCGTTCCCCCTCAGATAAATAATTCAAGTTGATACACTGATAGATTGTATCGATGTGATTTTGATGGAGCGCGGGCATGATAGTCCTCCTCATACCTTATTGGCATTATTTTCCTTGATTAGTGCAGCCTCTTTAGTTTTGGGGCGTGGCTTACCACGAACCTCACCAGTCTGAAAACGCCTCAATATTCAGGCCGCGAAGAAGAAGAAGAAGAAGAAGAAAAGAAGAAGAAGAAGAGGGGAATAAGAAGAAGAAGAAGAAGTAATAGTATATGTAGTTCCACTTCGGGGCGTGGCTCATCTTTGACTTTGTCCTTCCTTCCCCGCCCACGAGGACATGTCGCTGAGAACATTCTGCCGCTCGTTGCGGATCGCGCAGTCGTTGTCGTGCAGACAGCAGTGCCGCGTAAGTTGAATCAAGATCGATTTAGCGATCAGTGAAGGAGTGTAAACGTGATCGATATCCAGGCTCGCTTGATGGAGGGTGAATCGGCTGCGGCAACCAACAATCATCGGCGCGTGCTCGTTTGGCACGTACAGTGCTGTAGAATGAACTGTACCTTAATATCACCATGGCAACCAGGATTTTCGTTATTATATTTGTGTTTCACGTATAAAACCAAGTTGGGCAGA
>NC_140968.1:95631314-95688814 GCF_056783735.1 Eptatretus burgeri | reverse complement strand
ATAAAATCTTACCACAATGGAGCAAACATGGAGGTCACCGAAACTCCAAAATTGACATGTGGTGGAAGTGGCGCCACCTGTGGTGGTATCCGGTATTACAAATCTTCTTCCTTTATGTTATGATACTTAGTGATCAATAAAATTTCTTACAAAAATTATAAACTGAATTTCCAACAATGTGCCCAAGCACATTGACCACCTTAGGTGGGCCGAGAAAGGTACTCCTGCGACTCGTATGATCAATAGTTATACTTGTTGAAGTTATTTATATTTTTTTACGTGGCGGATGAATTGGTGCTTGCCTTTTAATTTGGTGCCTTGGCTTTATCCTCCAAAATAGACGATGGCAATCCTGCCATTCCAATTGACTTATCAGGCTGTGTGCGTTCTAGCTTTGGAACTTTTTTATTTTTATTTTATTCTACTTCTCATAATCTTTGTTTCTTTGTAACACAACTTTGAATATCCATTCATTGACCCATTTTTATACGAGTTACTATTTATGCTTCTGTTTGGTTCATCATCTCAATTTCATCTTCCAGAGTTAAGGGTGTGTTTCAGCAATTCAAGATGTCATATTCTAATCACCATGAATTAACGATAGCCAAGGTTTTTTTTATAAAAGTTAATGTCAAACCACACAATGTACACATTCTCTGCCCAGAGACTGCATCGGCAGCACTGATGCTCTGGACATAGGATTTGATATAATTTTAAAAGTGGATTTAAATGATGTTTATACTTTTTCTACCCACAGGCCAAAGAAGGAGATGTGCAGACTTCAACTGGCAAAAAGGTGAGAGGGAGCCTTTTAAGTGCAAGTTTCATTAAAATTGCCCCTACACTATAATATGGCTGATAAAGAATCTCCAAATAACTTAATTCTGCATTAAATATAAGCAATGAGATGCTGGAGGAGGTTGCTTGAAGATTTTACCGTTGTAAATGTATTGTTGTGCACTTCAGAGTGGCATTTTACAAAGCCCTCACATCAGAACTTTGTTAATTGTGAGCTTCGATGACCGAATGGGTGTAGCGTATCCCCCCCCCCCCCCCGCCCGATAGGCCGGATCTGCATCCGGACCTGAACCAAAATTGAATCGGCTTGTTCTTGTCACCTTCCCCAGGGGTGGATCCAGAAGTCTTTTAGGGGGTTAACTTAAGGTTAAGATGTTTTCACATTGTGAAATATACCACCATGCTTTATTCAAGTCGATTTAATCGTCAAGGAAAAACCAGTTAATCTATCCAGAGCTAGCAGTGTCCGACCGTAAATTTACTTTCTCCACAAGAAAATTTGGGAACATCGAGCGACCTGACGAAAAGGCCTCGGGCCTGTCACGAACTAATTCTAAAGAAAAGTTGAAGATTTTGGAATCTTTGCAACGGATCTTTAAAACAACAATGTAAATACACAAAATGTTTCCAATACATGCAAATCGATGAAAATATCGAACGGACAAGCACAAAATGGTGGCGTTTGTGTCCTATGTTAGCACATTCTGTGTGGACAAATGGACCCAAATGCAATACCGTCTCCTCCAGTGAGGGTAATGAGAATTCATTGGGAAAGGAATAATATTGTTACGGGTTTCGGGGTGAGCGCTGGGTGCATGAGGGGTTTGCTCGGACCCGGTCCTCGACCTCCGATCCCACAGCCACAAGGCATGGATAACTTTGCGACCCGATGAGTTGCTGAGCAACCATGCACCGAGCCATCTGCGGAGGCCAAGTCTGGCAGGGTCCCAGCTCAAAGGCTGATGTTACCCTACTGGTGACTAAATCCCACCCAGATGGGGAACTGTGCTTTCGACGTCCCACCTTTGGGACATCCCACTTATCTACTTTATATGGCCGAGCAAAACCGTAGGTGGGAGGTCAGCTAAACTCGGAGAGCGAATTATTAGGGTATAACCAGCGCCGTCTTAACGCATGGGCACGCTGGGCAGTTGCCCAGGCCCCCACGATTTTAGGGGCCCACTAGTAAATTATTTATATATATATATATACTAGTGCGTGCCCGTACGTGCAAAAAAAATCTTTCAAACCGCGTGCCAGAAACAACAACCACACAGGCCGTTCCTTCGCTCTCGCGTACCCGTACTTGCGTGGCCGTACGTGCAAACCAAAAAAAAAAAAAAACTTTAAAACAAACACACAGCCGTTCCTTCACTCTCGAAAATGACGACTGGATTGGGGCATTGTGTTTATCTATAAATGCGCATAAGAAATCGAGAAATTATTAGAATACAGTCAGTCATCACTATCCGGAAGTGGTGCTTGCCTGTACGGAATCTTCACCTGCATTCCACGAATTATCGCTTTCAGTGAAGTAACAACTGCTGTGATACTTGCACACACAGAGTTAATTAAAATCACGTTTACCTCCCTGTCTTTGCTTGCCATGACATTCGCTGCCATTGACCATTGCCACTCCTATGCCATGGTAACTATGGCGCCCTCTCCCCAATCGGCCACGCCTGCGCAGCAACGTTTCTTGTAATTGGTTTGGTAAATAAATGACCATAAATTGGGAACCTCTTGTCCGATTAATATCAAACCTTGAAAAGGCACATACTCAGGTCCCCAGGAATATACCTGGCAAGTTTCAATTAGATCGGACCAGTGGTTGTCGAGAAACAGCGGACACACACACACACACACACACACACACACACACACACACACACACACACACACACACACACACACACACACACACACACACACACACACACACACACACACACACACACACCTGGAATTATAGATAGATAAGGTCCTGCTCAACGCGTGCCTGTACTCAACATGAAGTTCCTCTTGGAAGAAATCTGTATCATCGTATCGAGCAAGGTTACGATTCTCACGGTGAGCCTGCTCTAGTCTCGCACGGTGTACGTCCTGATGGCGCAGGGCATCCCTAACTTGCCGGTCTTCTCGCTGGTGAGGGATTTCTTCTGCACGACGCTTTGCCTCGCGTCCAGTGTTGTCTGCCAAGCGTGCAGCTCGTTCTTCATCCGTTTCAGCAGCACGACGCCTTGCCTCTCGTCCAGTGTTGTCTGCCAAGCGAGCAGCTCGTTCTTCATCCATTTCTTCTGCACGACGCCTTGCCTCATGTCCAGTGTTGTCTGCCAAGTGAGCAGCTCGTTCTTCATCCGTTTCAGCTGCACGACGCCTTGTCACGCGCGTAGCGTCACGTGTCAAGCGAGCAGCTCATGCTTCGTCAGATTCCATTGCGCATGCACGACGCGCAGCTTCGTTCCTTCGCTCTCGTAAACGACGACTGGATTGGGGCATCGTGTTTATCTCTCTGTAATTTATCAAGAAAATCGAGAAAGTACAGAAATCGAGAAAGAATACAGTAAGTCCTCACTGTCCGGAAGTTCGCATACCGCAGTTCCGTTTATTCACAATTTAGTTTTAATGGCCAATTATTCAATGAGCGCCAATGTATTTTGCCTTTTTGCAATGTCATCGCAAGGAAAAACACAAAGAGAAGAGAAACCGTTGCCGTACGTGCAAAAAAAAAAAAAAAAAAAAAAAAAAAACTTTCAAACTGCGTGCTAGAAAAAACAACCACACAGGTCATGCCTACGCAGCAACGTGTCCTGTCATTGGTAACTAAATGGCGCCCTTTCCCCATCGGCCTCGACTACGCAGCAACGCGTCCTGTTATTGGTTTGGTAAATAAATGGCCATAATTTGGGAAGCACTTGTCCGATTAATATCAAACCTTGAAAAAGCACATACTCAGGTCCCCAGCAATATACCTGGCAAGTTTCAATTACATCGGACCAGTGGTTGTTGAGAAACAGCGGACACACACACACACACCCACACACACCCACACACACACACACACACACACACACACACACACACACACACACACACACACACACACACACACACACACACACACACACACACATTGCTGGAATTATACATACCAGTGCAGGCCTGTAGGTGCGTGCCCGTACATGCGTGGCCATACGTGCGATATCAAACCTTGAAAAGGCACATACTCAGGTCCCCAGTGTCAATTGACGTCATATCAAACGAAGAAGAAGAAGAATTGTGACGTCAATTGTGCAAAAAAAAAGAAGAAAAAAAGAAGTGTGCCGTCAATCATGATGTCATAACACCATGTCCTCTCATTGGTTGGCAAATAAATGGCCGTAACTTGGGAACTGCTTGTCCGATTAATATCAAACCTTGAAAAGGCGCATCTACAGGTCCCCAGCAATATTCCTGGCAAGTTTCAATTAGATCGGACCAGTGGTTGTCGAGAAACAGCGGTCGCAGACAGACAGACAGACACAGACAAACACACACACACACACACACACACACACACACACACACACACACACACACACACACACACACACACACACACACACACACACACACACACACACACACACACACACACACACACACACACACACACACACACACTGCTGGAATTATAGATATATAATACTAGTACGTGTCCGTAAAAAAAAAAAAAAACTTTCAAACCGCGAGCAAGAAACAACAAATACACAGGCCGTTCCTTCGCTCTCGCGTGCCCGTACGTGCGTGGCCCGGAAGTTCGCATATCGCAGTTATAATTATTCGCAATTTAGTTTTAATGGCCAATTATTCAATTAGCACCAACGTATTTTGCCTTTTCGCAATGTCGTCGCAAGGAAAAACGAGAAGAGAAGAGAAGAGAAGAGAAGAGAAGAGAAGAGAAGAGAAGAGAAAGAAAAAAAAAAAATTACTTCCTGCTTCGGAGCGTACCAGTTCGCTCTGATGTTACCGAAATTTATGCACCGTCTAATATGAAAACGATCATAACTTGGGGCATTGTGCTTATCTATAAATGCGCATAAGAAATCGAGAAATTATTAGAATACACTAAAACATCTAACGGTACCAAAAAAACACCTGTTTAAATTTTGTCTCCTACTTGCTTATTTTCGATCGTAAGTTATCGTGTGTTTCAAATTTACTTCCTGGTTCGGAGCATACCAGCTCACTCTGATGTTACCGAAATTTATGCACCGTCTCATATGAAAACTATCATAACTTGGGGCATTGTGTTTATCTATAAATGCGCATAAGAAATCGAGAAATTATTAGAATACACGAAGTCATCACTCTCCGGAAGTCCGTACGTTGTAACCCGTTATGGGGAACGCGGCTGAGGTTCCCTTCCCCCACAGGCCACGCCCACGCAGCAACGTGTCCTGTCATTGGTTTGGTAAATAAATGGCCATAACTTGGGAAGCTCTTGTCTGATTACTATCAAACCTTGAAAAGGCACATCCTCAGGTCCCCTGCAATATATCTGGTAAGTTTCAATTAGATCGGACCAGTGGTTGTCGAGAAACAGCGGTCACAGACACACAAGCAACACACAAGCAACACACAAGCAACACACAAGCAACACACAAGCAACACACACACACACACACACACACACACACACACACACACACACACACACACACACACACACACACACACACACACACACTGCTGGAATTATATATTGTTGGGGATTCTCACTCGCCGGTGTGCGGACAGCCGCTTTTAGCTGAATCACGGCTGTACGCTCACCGGACGGACAATCTAGTCACAGCTTTCGGAACAACGCCAAAATGCTGCTACGGGTGTGTTTTGGATGCACACTACAGCCTAGTCAACACTCCACCCGCGCCACAGGGTCAATCGCCGAATTGTCGATATACAGTACCTAATTAATCGCGCTGGCAGACTACCGAGAGACTGTACCTCAACGGGGCCCGCTTGAAACGAGCCGCTTAAGCAGCTCGCTTCGTTTTGGGATAACTGAGCGGGGTATTATAGTGAGGCCCCCTTGGACCCGATTCTATTTATCGGCTATTAAAAAGCCAGCTATTAGTCCGAACTCAATACGGCAGTTCAATGCAGGAAAAGGATGCGATGAACGGGTTAACATTCACACAAACACATCTATTTGCACACACAACACATATGCAGTCATGTATGCAATCAGGCGAGGCAAACAAAAGCAATGCAATGTACAAGCACGTAATGAATGGGGGTAGGGACAAGATGCGAGCAAGAAAAAGAACTACCACCGTTCTATTAATTACGTACACTTATATGGTTCTACCTAAAGACATGGCGCCACAACGTTCATTCAAAAGAAACAAAGAAAAACCCCAGGAAAGACGAGGGGTAGACTGGACCTCTTGGGTCTTTATTTCACGGAGCTGTGATGACCGCAGAAGCTCCGCGAGGCCGGGCTGGTTACCTTCACCTTTGAGGTTCCTCGCTGGGGCGACCCGCGACGTCCCGTCCTCACGGCAGCTGTCGTGACCTCAGTCCGGCCCAGGCCCCATTTGACGGCCTGGTGATTCGGGCCCAGCCGGCAACGCCTCAGAGGAACGAACGGGTCTTTTGCTCTCTTAGAGTTGATGCTCTCTTTAAGAGCCCGTCCGTCCCTCAGCGCCGCTCAGACTGTCCCGGAACCCGATCACCTCGGACCGTTCGATGCTGGCTGGCGACCTCTCTCCGGCTCTCCCCACATCCCGCACACGAACACACAGTTCTGCGCGGCACGGCAGGCTTGGCTGCGCTCTCAGCTCCCGTCTCCTCTGCGAACCCAGACCTCCACTGCCCTCCACTGGACTCGAACCTTGCTCTTTACACCACTCCAAACCCCGACCGACTCAACGCTAGCTTGGCGCTCTGCGCGCTTTTTTATAGGGATCTGTGAGGCGAGGTTTGACCTCCGCTCTTTCACCTCTGAACCCACTGGCTCCGCCTCTCTCGATCTCCTGATCCGAATTCCGAGGCGAAGCTCGGGGCGAGCGGACGTGTTTGAAATCACCGTCGCTGGCGCCCACAAAGGAGAGCTGACGTTGTGGAGATCACCGGCCCTGCACAACGAGGAAACCCCCGCGTCTGTTTGCAGCGATCTCGCCATGGCCGGCGCAAAGATGGCGGCGTTTGCAGAGTTGAAGGTGAAGCGATGTTGTTCGTTGTTGGTTATTGGGGGAGATGTGGTTTAGGAGATGGTGGCTGTGGTTGGCGTTGTGAAGAAGGTGGTTGTGGTTGGCATTGTGGAGAAGGTGGTTGTGTGGAGGAGGTGGTTGTGAGATCGATGTTGGTGGTGGAGGTGGTGGTTGTGCAGCGGTTGATGAGAGAATCGACCAAAATAACGATATCAAAAGAATAACGGCTAACTCAAAGATCACAACCCGGTTACACGAATAAAGCCCTTAGACATCGGTGGGGAAATCAATCTGAACACAGACTTATCGACATAACTGATCTCAGGACCTATATGGTGCTCTGCGAATTTCCACAGCCGTAACAATATATCTATATATATATATATATATATATATATATATATATATATATATATATATATATATATATATATACATATATATACATATATATACATATATATACATATATATACATATATATACATATACATACATACATACATACATACATAAAATGTATATACATATACAGTCATGCGCCACTTAACGACGGGGTTACGTTCTGAGAAACGCGTCGTTGTGCGAACATCATTTTTTTCGTTTTCGTTTTCAAACATCGTACTTACACAAACCTAGACACCGAGGCTATATGGTATAGCCTATTGCTCCTCGGATACAAACCTGTACAGCATGTTACTGTACTGAATACTGTCGGCAATTGTAACACATCCAAGAGAGACGGAAGACACGTTAGATTTCCCTTTGTGCTGTTCATGACGGCCATCGGTGTTGTTAGCAGCAGCTTACAATCTCCTCTCGCATTGATTATAGAAAGGTGAATAATTAGCATTTGGATTTTATAAATATGTAATCATTGCATCGATGTTATAATTTACAAATGAAGAAACGAGCACCTGTCAATTGTGATATATATTTTCAGAACAGTGCGATTGTTTTAACAACATGAAAAGCTTCACCAAAAATAAATTTGTGTTTTAATTTCGACTGCAACAACGATTTATTCGCGGAATTCTTCAATTCAAAGGTAATTTACTTGCTGGAAGGTAAACGTGAAAACATTGGTTCAGTTTGAAAGCCGATTTCCTTGAATCCCGATTTAGCACGATCCTGTTTTTTTCGCGATGACATTTGATTTTATGGACCTCAACGATCGCATTATAACAGGGCCACACTGTTGTTTATTATCATTATGAAGTATTATGTACTGTACAGTGTACACAATTGTATGTGCTATTTTTATACGAGCCGACATTACAGCGATAGGAATTTTTCAGTTACATTTTTATTTTATTTTATTATTATTTTTTTTTTTCATAGCTGGCAGATCCGTCGTATATGCGATCTGTCGTTGCCCGGAACGTCGTTAAGTGGCGCATGACTATGTGTATATATATATATATATATATATGTATATGTATATATATATATGTATATATATATATATATATATATATATATATATATTCATGTATATGTAGCCTTGTCTAACAGCCTTTAATTCTTTCCAGGTGGACAATTCCACCTGGACAAGTGGACTGTCTGTCTGTGTGCAGGATATCTCAAAAAGTTGTGGACGGATCTGGATGAAATTTAGTGGGCAGATTGGGTGTGTGACACGGATGAACTGATTAGATTTTGGTGAAGATCCAGATCTGGATTTACCAATTAATTATGTTAAATTTTACTGAAAGTTTTAGTTTTCATTTCAGTGGGTGGGTAAGTCAAGGTCCCAGTACATTGCTTTGCTCAGGGCCGACAATACTGTTAAGATGGCCCTGGGTATAACGTCCCTTCTATTACATACTTCATGTCAAACCAATGAAGGAAATGGACAACCAAGCAGGTTTGAAAAAGTTTTCCAAAGAAAGGCACATATTTACAGGGAATGCAGTGTCACAAAGACAAGAAATTATCCTTTAAACATGTAAAGATCCCTTTAAACAATATTGTTGTGGGGCCGGGTCTCGGTGACGAGCATGACCGCTCGGGGGAGCAGTGGAGTCGGCTCCACCGAACACCTGGAATTTAGGTCGTACCTTTCAGATAAATCCGAAAGGTCACTGGTCCCTTATCGGACCGAAGATTGCCAATAGGTCGACCACGTGGGATCGGGTTAATTGCCAACTTCAATATACCTAACCCACGCAGTCCAACTACTGGGGAACCACACCCTTGGCAGGCTTCGAGCGGAACGAGCCGTTACCGTGCGTAACCCGAACGGATGGTTTCCGAGGTCCGTCGGTCCAAATGTACAACTCCAGCAATGGCCTTCTTCATCCCCAATACACACCGTGGCAAACCAATGGCAGAAAGGACAAGGACGAGCTAGTACATTGAACAAGAGGGGAATTTATTAACAATAGTTGGGGGACGAGGGGAGCACGTAAGGGAAGAGTTATCCAAATAAGCAAGCCAAATAATGTACAACAAAAAGCAGTTAACAATTCTACTTGTAGACTGGGTCCACGGACATGCACACTCAGATACCCAGAAGAAATGATGGCCGCGGCCTTTGTTGATACCCCCAGCTCGGAGGGAAGGTGAGCTGGAGGTAAGGATAACGTGCTGGCTACCTGGCCGCGTTCGCGCGGCTCGATGTCCGCACCTTGCCGGAGCACCAGTCGCCAAAGGACGGACCAGGGCAGCCGAATTCAGAGGAGGCGAGACGAAGTAATCTCCCGTGATGAAATGATCGACCTCCTATAGTAATGCGCCAGACGATACGCCTCAGATGCGTGCGATGCAGTCGGCGCAGACCAGATAGAAGCGCTTTGAGCCAACGGGACGCAATCATTCATTCCTTCTGTCCCTCGGGGCGCGGTCCGCTCGTCCGTGGCCTGCTCCCATTGGGTAGACGGCGTGTCGCGGCTCCGCCTTCTTGCCAAGGACCACCCAGGCTCTGGTCTGCTCGTCACCCATTGGGCGGAGAATGATGCATACCCTTATTTGGCGCACAGCCAAAGCATAATGATTCGTGACCATATTTGGAATGAAATTCCATTCCAAAGGAATTCCGCATACAAGCGAGCACTCGGAGAATGCCAAGAGCAGAGTGTTGTTGTAAAAATGAAGATGGGCTTTGTTGTTGTCGTTGTTGTAAGTGATGTAAAAATCCTATCTATAAAATAATCCACAGCGCACGTACACTTAATTCCCATTAGACACGGGACGGGACCCTAACTAGAAACACATACTTACCGATATAACTGATCTATAGGACCTGGCTGTTGTGTGCAGTAAGCTTCCAAATTCGTAACAATATTACTTAACTATGCACAGGACAGGCACACCACAATCATACCACATATGTACAAGACAAGTGTGCTACCGGGAAACGTAGAAAGAAAGAGAAAGTAGGAAAACAGTTTGAGGCTTGGGTGTGACCTCTCACTCACCCTACACAAACAGGTGGGCTTGTGTTGGTACAAAGTGGAGGGAAGGGAAGGAAGGGAATGTAGTGGTGTGTGGGTGTGGTGTCAGGAGATCTGCAGCGTCTGTGATGTGAGCTACAGAGGAAAAGGTGCGAGGTGCGTATCAGTACCGAGCCCAGCCGGGACGGAGGTTAATCGCTGATGACTTTCAGGTTCTCATTGTGCGTCTCAAGTAGACAAATGAGGGGGTCTTAGTGATGGTAAGAAAATATTGTGCAAGTCAGGATGGAGCTGTTGCATGCCAAGGACATCATGTTTCCGTCCATGCTCTCAGCCTCGCACCAGCCTGACTTGTCTCACCCCGTCCTGCTGCTTCAAGAGGCAGGCAAGCAGTCTCATTCCATGTACAAGCAGGCGAACAGTCTCATTCCTCAAACAGGTCCTTGGTGCACGAATCAGTGCTCCGCTCTTGTTCTGGCTTTTTATTTGTCCTAGCCGGGCATGGGTTTGAGGGGAGCAAGGGTCACTTAGGCACTCTGACACCAGACGAGGCAGATCTTTTGGGAGCATGGGTCACCCCACAGTAGTTGACCCTTGCGTGTTGCATCCCCATTGATGCACACAGCCTGGTGGACCTGCCATTGCTTTGTGGATTGTGCCGCAGTGCATTGTAGGTTATACACCCAGTGCAGAAATTACTTTGTAACAGGATTGGGAATTGTGGTAAATGGTTGTGCTTGCGTGATTGTGGTGTCAGTGTGATGTTATGTGGGTATAGTTTGCGCTGTGGGAATGTGCGAGGAGAAGAAGGATGAGAAAAAGGATTCGAATAGATGGATGAAGGATGGAAAATGGGGAATTGCAACGGGGATGAAACCTGATAACACTCACAATGCATTTTCCCCATCCCTGTTAAGGGGCTGTCACCTTGACGATTTAGCCAACCTATGCCGATTTATGAAAAATTTGCCTAATACGCTGGCACACGTCGAATACGTTATGGGTAGGTTTTGTAGACGTTAAGAGCATGCTGAAAAACACTGCCGTAAGTCGTTATACGCTGGCTTTAATCGTTGAACTTTGGTTTTTCTCATTTTCGTAGGCTTAAAATTTTACAACGTACTCGGCGTTTGGCTCACACGTTCTGCTACGCTGGCCATAAGGTTTAGGCACATTATGCGGTCGTTGATACACGTTATTTATATGTTACTCATATGTGGAAACACGTTGAAGTAACATTTGCATACCTGAAACTTATTCATGAACTATAGGTAACGTTTTATAAGCACGCTACACGACGTTGTTCACAGCTCGCAACGCGCGACTAGAAAGTTTCTCATACGTCGAAACACATCAAAGTAATGTTTAGGGAACCCGTGACTTATTTATAATCTATGAGTAACGTGCTTGGGAATTGGTTGTAGAGCATGTCCTACGAACAAATAAGTATGTAGACGTATTTGACGTCTTCAAGACGACCACAGAACTTGCTGAACGCGTTTCTAACAAACAGCTGACTTAGAATGACGTATTGGCCGCGATTCGGGGAATTGGTATATAAAAAGGGGCTTCGCAGGAAGAACCCGTCTTTTTTTTTTAGACTTCGTGGTGAGTACATGTCCATGTCATTCCGAGAGATGGAGGATACGGCAAGGCTGAGACGACAATACCTACCTATTATACCTACGACAATACCTACTGCTACTATTGATACTGCCGGCGTTCACATCTACTCACCATGGAGTCTGGAACAATGATGGGTTTTTATTGTGAAGCCCATTTGTATATACCAATTCCCAAAACGCTGCCAGTACGCCAGTATGCGGTAGATGCAAGTTAGAAACACTTTCAGTAAGTTTTATGGTTGTCCGGAAGACGTCAATTTAATTCGTCTACATACGACAATGTGCGTTTTACAAACGTTACAAATAGGTTCATAGCATGTTACTCAAAGGTTAGAAGCGCGTTTTACTTGGACATAGGTTTTAAGGTTCAAAACATGCTACTCATAGGTTAAACGCACGTTACTCTTACGTTCATAGCACGCCAGTCATTGGTTCAAGGCCAGTTATACATAGTTTCAATGCACGTTACTCATAGTTTCCAAGCACGTTAAACATAGGCTAAGCTGACGCTACTCATTTGTTCAAAGCACGTTACTCATCGATTAGAAATTTGGTTTCAAGTATGTTGGCCATTACCTTGACGTGCTTCGACTTATGAGTAACCTACAAGTAACGTGTGTTCGCTGTGTTTAAACGATCGCGGAACATGCTAGGAACAGATGCCAACGCATGTGAAACGTGTGAGCCTTACGTTGAGTACGTCTTAAAATTTTCAGCATGCTTGAAATTTCACGACGTATCAAATGGACTAGGTAATATGCCAGCGTACTTCAATGATTTCCAGCATACTCTAAACGTATACACAACTTACCTATAGCGTATTTGACGTGTGCCTAGCGTTGTAAACACATTTTTCATGGAATGGCATACGCTGGCAAAATCGTCAAGGTGTGACTGCGATGTTGACACTTCAAATTCTCAGGCAGTTTAGATTTCAATCGGCGTCCGGCAAGTTCTTAACTGGCTACGCCACGAGTTCGCCGGCGATACGTATAGCGCGCAAAAGGTAAGTTAAACTATTGTTTGTCATAGGTTTTGAACGCCGACCACAAGGTAAGCATTCGTTGGTAAAAGTTATGTATAACGAAACGTTCTGTGCCCGTAACTAATATGTTATGCAAATGACCAACACGTTATGTATACACCAAAAACTTTTTTAAAAACATCAAAATTTCAGCATACGCCAACGTTTTACATACATTTTTTCTGTTGCCATTGCTGGCTAAAACGTCAAGGTGTGACAGGGCCCTTATTAGTGGGGTGAGGGCTAACCTGACGAACCACAATTACTAATGAGATATCTAACTAAGGGATTCTTGCATGCTGAGTGTTACTCCTTTGGGTCCCTTTACACAAATATATATATATATATATATATATATATATATATATATATATATATATATATATATATATATATATATATATATATATATATATATATATATTGTTACGGATCTGGAAACCATATGCATTCAAACATACAGATGTCCCAAAAGTCAGTTATTCCGTTAAGTACATGTGAAGACAGATCCCTTCCTTTTGTCTCATGGGAGAATTTAAGGTGTGCGTTGCAATGTTTTTTTTAGTAAGGTTAAATAAATCGTTACCAACCACAGGACCTTCCAGCGCTTGCAACCCTCGCCTCGCTGGCCACAGCATACGGGGCAAAAACGTCCAGTCCGCTGTTCCTTTGCGCTTCTACAAACGTTCCTTTTCAACGTTGGATCTTCCCATTGATGAGTCCACATGCGTGGAGGGGGGGCGGGCCTCCCGGTTTGGCCGAGGCTCCGCCCAGAAAGGGCGGACCCCATGAAGACCCTATCCCATCAGGGCGGACAGTGACGTCTGTTCCACAGAGCCCCTCCACGCCGTTCAGGGAGGTCTATAACCGACGACAAAAACCTCAGTTCAGTGAGTTCTGTGTGGGGAAAGTCAGCTCTGGATTCGTTGGAGCATCTGTTGCAGTTCTGTTGGAGGATTCGTTGCAGGTCTGCGTGGGTCATTCGTTGGAGTTTTGCTGGGTCTTGTCCGCGACCCTGATTCCCGCTCTGGGACTCCGACAATTCGACTCGAGTTCCTCCTCGGGCGCGAGCCCCACGCGTGTGACCGTGGGCCGAGCTGCATGACTATTGGCAGGTGCCGCACCACAGAGCACCCCTTCCCTCCAACGTGCAGGTACCCAAGTGAACTGCGACCCCCAGCTCGTCTCTCTCCCTGGCTGCGAGGGTCCAATAAAACACTTGAGTTTTATTTTCGTCTGTGTGTGTCCATGTGTGGTGCCGTCTCTAAGTAGAACTGTTTAAGTGTTTCTTTCATCATTGTAAATCTTGCTTTGTATATCCGTGATAAGCTTGCTCTGTGTCCTTCTTGTTGTAATTAAACCATTATTAGAAATGTTCCCAGTTCCTTTCCGTCCTTTCTTTCATTGGTCCAGCATGGTTCGGATCTGAGTTTTAGCTGGGTCTTTATACCCGATAATCAGTTCATCCGAGCCGGTACGTTCTTGGCAGGCCCGCCCGACTGCATCCGAGCCGGAAAGGCAGTTGGCAGCTGGTAGTCGGTAGAGTGATCCGGTTCGAGCAAGACGTGCCGTGGGCGTGGATCCCTGGTAGCCGAGACCGCGTGGTTACTTAAGGCCCGGTCACACCTTGACGTTTTAGCCAGCGATGGCAACGTATTAAAATGTATGTAAAACGCTGGCTGACGTTGAACTTTTGATGTTTTTTTTTAAGATTCGGACGTATTCATAACGAGTTGGTCGTATGCATAACATATTAGTAATGGACACAGAACGTTTCGTTGTGTTATAGATAACTTGTACCAACGAATGCTGACCTGTCGGCTTACACAACCGATGCCCAACGTTAGTCTAACTTCGGCATAGCGCGTTGCACGCATCGCCGACGATGTCATGACGTAGCCTATTAAAAGGCTGACGCACAACGATTCGAATCATAACTGCCGTAGAAATGGAAGTGTCAACATCGCGGTCACACCTTGGCGATCTTGCCAGCGTATGCCGACCTAAGAAAAATGTGTCTAAAACGTTGGGGCACGTCAAATACGGTATGAGTAAGTTTGGTATACGTGAGTACAACGCTAAAGTACGCTATCATACGTCGTAGTAAGTAGAGTACGTCAAGAAATTTTAAACATGTTCAAAATTTTACGACGTACTCGGCGTATGACACACGTTCCGCATGCGATGGGGATAAGTTTTACACACGATATGTGGACGCTTACACACGTCCACAAAGGCTACTTATAAGCTACTCAAGTCGAAACACGTCGCGGTAATGTCTTTTTTTACGCGAAACTTATTTCTAACTTGTGTTTGACGTGCTTTGAACCAATTCTTTACGTAGTCCCAACACACATCGACGTATGTAGACGTATTCCAATGACGTCTTCCGGTCGACAAAAAAAAAAAAAATGAACGTGTTTCTAGGTTACAACTGCCATATAAAGACGTGTTCCCAGCAGTTTTGGGAATTGGTATATAAAAGGGAACCCAACAGTGTTTTCGAGTTCCTTTTTGAGTCGATGTCCATGTCAGCAGTATTAGTATTAGTATTAGTAGTAGTTTGTTCATGTTGGCAGTAGTAGGTGAGTGTGAGGGGGAGGGTGTGGGTTATGATGGATCGTCCTTGCGTCCGCGTGTCCACGGGTAGGTTCATAGGCTGCCACTCAACGATTTAAATGGCTGCATCTCCACTATTGAAAGTAGACGCTTGCGCTCAACAATTGGATTTTTTTTTACACTCAACGACTTTTAAACGGTACCACTCAGCCATTTTCATTGTTTACAATGAACGATTTAAATTGCTGTGACTCGCCTTTGTTTTTTGACGCTGGGGTTTTGAAATTTGAAGCGTTTCTTCTGAACGTGTTAAAACGCTCAAACTCGACTATTTTAAATAGACGCTGCCGATGGACAATTCGAATCATAGCCAAGCTAGACATCGAAGTGTGAACATCCTCGTCATGCCGAAGAAAAGTTTGAAGAATGCTGCAAATAAGTGTCCTGGCCATGGCCGTGGACGCTAACGCAAGGACGATCCATTATACCGACGTCTTTCAGCCTATGAGTAACTTAAAAGTAACGTCTGTCGACGTGTGGCAACGATCGCGTAACGTGCCAACAACACGTTAATCATAGGTTAGAAATAAGTTTCGGGTACGCTAAACATTACCTCGGCGTGTCTCAACTTATGATTAACTTACAAGTAGCATGTGTTGACGTCTGTCAACGATCGCAGACCGTGCATACAACTTGTGGCCAGCGTAGCGGAACGTGAGTCATACGCCGGCATACGTCGTGAAATTTCAAGCATGAAAAAATTTGAGGACAACCAAAAAGTGCAACGTTTAAAGCCAACGTACAACGACGTATGGCAGTGTTTTTCAGCGTGCTCTCAATGTTATCAAAACTTACCCATAACGTATTCAACGTGTGCCAGCGTTTTAGAAAAAAAATTCAAAAATCGGCATACGTTGGCTAAAACTTCAAGGTGTGACCGGGCCTTTAAGTAAATTGGTTCCAGACAAAAAGACGCTACGCCACACGGTCGAGATATTGGCGTTCCACGGTCGGTTCAGCGACCCGCCGGCTCACGGAATTATCCGGAGCAACGGCCTACAATTCTGGGGAGTCTGGTGGAAGACGACGTAACCTCCCCCACCTCGTAGTCGTTCTCGCCACCAGATCCTGGCCCACAACAATAAATACATGAATAAAATATATACATATACATATATCATTGTTTTTTATTTTATTTTATTTATTGTTGCAGCCCTGGGATCCACAAGAGATACCCCAAGTTTCTCATCGGGAATCGAGGCCGTTGCACATGAATAAGTTCGTGTCGCGAATCAACCGTGAACGCCAATAATTTGACCGTGTGACCCAGTGCCCTCCGTCTGACTACTGTTTAACTGGGAGCACTTGGTCACCTTATCAGGGAATCATGCCCTCGATACGTACTTGTTACTTACCGTATCAGGTGCAGCATGAGCCTGGTGTTGGCTCAGTGGTTAGGGTGGCGGCTTGGGATCCTCGGGTCCTGAGTCCAAGCCCCTTTGGCCGCTGAATTAATGCACCAGGGGGTTGACTCAGCCTGTCATCCTTCTGAGGTCGGCGAAATGAGTGCCAGTGTGTCCTGGTAGAGGGGCACTGCATCAGCGACAGTCGCGCTTCCAAGAAATGATAGCTACCCCGGCAGATACGCTGCCATACGCAAGAAGAAGAAAGTGCAGCCGAGCGGAACTGCCAAGTACGCACCGGCTCATAAGCGGATTTTGGGGGTATAACTTCCTGGCTATGCCAATGTGTGGACCATGCTGGACCAATGGAGGAAACCACGAAAATGACCTGGCTGCATTTATAACAAAACAAATTTCTTATAACAAAGTGAGAAGTTATGTGGCATCGTAATGGGTTTACTTGCAAAGATGTACAGCAGGGGAAAGCAAGGAGTTGGTGGGTGCGACAAAAGAAATGGCAAATATTCAGAGAAGAAGATGCAATGCAGAGTTACCCCAATAAACTTGAACAGTCTTAACTTGCATGATACATGGCAGGTGCCATCACACACACACACACACACACACACACACACACACACACACACACACACACACACACACACACACACACACACACACACACACACACACACACACACACACACACACACACGGAAAATTAGAGGTAGCACAGAAAGAAGAGAGGCAGTTTCGGTGTCGCGACCTTGTGGTACCTGGCACGATCGGCGGACCGGCGCAGCGCAGTCGCTTAGGAAGGGGGAGGAGGGATGAAAACTGAGTGTCTGGTGTGGGATTGAGAGGTACAATTGCTGTGCGGCGTGGTGTGAGAAGTGTGATTCGGTAATGCTGTCTTCGTTCGTGCGTCCTCAGTCGATGAGACATAGATGGGAGAGTAAGATGCATGAGAGGAAGACTTTAACGGAGATGTGTGAGGTGTCTTCAAATGTGAATATTGGCCACTGAAAGCAGCCGAAAACTGAGCGCCGATGACCCGGGGGTGATCCCGGCCCATTCTGGCAATGACTCCACCCTGCTGTCATTGCTTGGCTGCTCCGCCCTTTCCACTCAGTCATGCTAACTTGTGGCGAGATTTCGCTCGGACGCTGGAGAGTTCTTGTATGACCACCTCGTGTAACCGGGATGAAGGGGAGGGGGGGGAGAGACAGAGACAGATTGAGCCAAATTGCTACTTTTATGGGCCCTGAGCAAGCAAGGGGGAGCCAAAAATCGGATCAAATGATCCTGTAGGTGTTTCTGAGCTCCCCCATTGGCACATAGTAGTCGCTCTGCGCCGTAGTCACACCCCGCGGACTTTGGAATCAAAAATGGCTTCATTCGAACTTGCTATGTGGCAAGCGTCTGAGCTATGTGATTAACATTGGGCGAGAGTCTTCGGAAGCGCTCTCTGGCCTCGAACTTGCACTGGACTCAATTCAAGCGTGGTTATTTGGGGAAACCCAGAGCTATCCGGACCTCTTCGAATGAAACCCAGCGCACGCTTTCACTTCGAGTTTCATGCCGAAACAGCCCGATTCTCATTGTCCTTGTTCGTTTGGTATGTTCCCAGAATGTGGTGAGCGTCCAAGGGGTTGATGGCGGTTGTGGCATTTATAGGAAAGTGAGAGAAGCGTTGTGGCATTTGTGGTGAAGAGATTGGTGTAGGTGGTGGTAGATGTGGCGTTGCGGCGAAGAGGTTGGGGTAGATGATTATAGTTGTGGTGTAAGCATGGACATAGGTTATTGTGGGGATTTTTGGAAGACAGGTGGAGTAGTTATGGTAAGCATTGTGGCATTGTAGTGAGCATAATAAGGGTCTGAGGTGAGGCAGCAGTTGGATTTTGGCACGCAGTTTGAAGAGAAAATGGTGCATGTTTGCAAATGAACTTCACTGTGTGTTCTTGTGCTCTCGGCATCGCCATCATACTGCATGCGTGCTTGCGTGGCTTGTGTATGAGGTAAAGTAAAGAGATGAAACAAAAGAAAGAATAAATGATTGAAAACCGAACTAAAAGCCCGATGCAACGTGTCTTTCCCATTTACCCACTCGACATATGGAAAGAGTTAACTCAACAAATACTAATGAAACTAGAAGGGCACTCGGTGGACCACATATATTCACCACGTAATACCTGATCCACGAGAACATATCGGTCCCAATACATTTTCGAAATATCATGCTATACAGTACTATACCGTTTTTGGCCCAATCTCTCAATGGTGAAGAATCACTTTAAAAATTAAATAACTCTCGTATCCAGATCCGGATTCAGATGTTCACCAAAATCGAATCAATTCATCCTTACGACACACCCAACCTGTCCACCAAGTTTTGTCTGAATCTGTCCACAACCTTTTAAGATATTGTGCTATTTATCGGTTTCACCTAATCTCTCAATGGTGAAGAATCACTTAAATTATCAGATCCGGATCCGGATCTTCACCAAAATCTAATCAGTTCGTCTATGTCACACGCCCAACATGTCCACAAAATTTCATGCGGATCCGTCAACAACTTTTTTGAGATATTCTGTACACAGACAGACAGAAAGGGGTGAAAACACAACCTCCTTCACCTTTGGTGGCCAAGGTCATAAATGTCTGAAGATTGCTATATGTTGGGTGCCATTGCCTTTGAGGAGTGCTGGTTTTACATAATCACAACTACAGTGTATATATATATATATATATATATATATATATATATATATATATATATATATATATATATATATATATATATATATATATATATATATATATATATATATATATATATATATATATAATCTCTTTGAATTTTTTGTTTGAATGAGGGCCATCTTATTTTAATGCACGAGGAAAACCGTGGCTTTTATCAATTGTTTATTTTATTTTTTCCTTCTAGACCATTGAGTTTTTGAAACATTGTCATTTTGAAGTTTGTATGAGGAAAAAGAACGTGGAATGGGAACTGACCAAGGAAATTGTTTGCCGACAATTCTTCAGACAGGTGAGACGGTCTTCTGTACCACCTGTTTGAAATCTTCAGACAGAGGTGGTACAGTATAAATTGGCAGCGACTGTTTGACTTGTTGACTTAACAAAGAGTTTTGTGTTCTGTAATTATTGCACCTGTAGTAAAGTGAAATAATTCTGTGTTGAAGTGAGAAGTGAACTTACCTTAGTTATTTCATCAACATGCAGACTTCCAAAAGTATTTGCTTAACTCTTTGTACATTTAATAATAATCGTACGGAAAGAAAAAATATCACAAATGGAGATGATATGAGCTGGTGGTGAACCATCACCTGAAAGCATTGAGGAGGAAAGCAAGATGAGAAAGCCACGAGGAGACTACTCCACAGACGGGAGAAAAGAGGGACAAACGTTGCGTGCTGCAAATTTAGGATGAGGTGTGAGCATGAGGCGTAGATTATGGACTGTTTATGAGATGGGCGTCATTGGAAGAACACGAATGACTCAAAAAGGCAGGTGAAGGGTTGATGTGCTCAATGGTTGTGAAATGTGAGATTGCAGTTTGTAGTGAGGCTGCAAATGGATCCCAGAGTAAACAGCTCAAATTGGCATTTTGCTCACTCTGTGCTATCCTGTCAGTCCAGGCTCTTGGTGAGTGATATTTATATTGCATGGGGCCATGGTTTCCAGTGTCTGAGAATACATGTGTTACTTGCACATGAGGAGGAACAACACTCCATTGTACAAAGTAGATGTGCCTCGAAGGTGGTGGACTTAGCATAACGGTGAATGTGCAGTTGGTTACCACATTTTTGTTGTGGTCTGCTTGGTAAACGTCTTGCCTAATGGTGAGATATGACATTCAGGGAATTAACTTATTTGAGAGGTTGTTATTTATTTATTTGGATGCAGTCTGTTATGATCATTTGCTGATTATGATCATTTGTTGGTTGCCTCATTGCTGGGAGCATGGCTGTGCTGCTGATGCAGTGCCTCCCGTTTCCAGAAAGCTGGCACTCATTTTGCCGACCGAGGAAGGATGACACGCTGAGTCGGCACGACAGGGGCTTGAACTCATCCATCCATCCATTGGGGTCATACTCTGCACAGAGCGTCGGTGCTGCCAAAGCAGTCTCCTGGGCTATTGGGCACAATCCTGGATGGGTCGCCACTCCAACACAGGATACTCAGATGGCTCAATCATCCCAGCAAGCTGGTACTCATTTTGCCGACCTGGTACCGACCTTCAGCCAAGCAGGATTTGAACTCAGGACCCGAGGATCCCAAGCCTGCTTCCCTATTCATTAAGCCAACACCAGACTCTTGAGGTTATTCATAGAAGTACATCAGTGGGTTTGTTTGTTGATAATTACCTCTGCCACTGAAGGTGGATTGAGGTTGTTTTCACCCATTTGTTTGTCTGTCTGTTAGCAGGATGTCTCAAAAAGTTGAGGATGGATTCAGACAACATTTGGTGGAGAGGTTGAGGCCAATGGCACCAAGAGGCCAATGGCAACTTTGAAAGAGCTACAGGCCTTTAGAGCAAAGACTGGTCACTGTGTGCATGTGACAACAATATCCCAAGCTCTCCACAAGTCCGGCCTGTACTGCAGGAAGGCAAGAAGGAAGCCATTACTCAAAAGGCCAACTTGAGTCCCATTTGAGGTATGCAGAAACCACTCTGGAGATTCTGAAGTCTTGTGGCAAAAAGTTTTTTGTGGTCTGACGAAACCAAGAGGGAACATTTTGGCTTAAATGCAAAACGCTACATTTGGTGCAAACCCAACACAGCACATCACCCAAAGAACACCATCCCTACTGTGAAGCATGGTGGTGGCAGCATCATGTTATTGGGATATCTCTCATCAGTAGGGACTGGGGCACTTGCAAGGACAGAAGGGAAAATGGATGGAGTAAAATACAGGAAAATCCTCGAGGAAAACCTGCTGCCCTCAAGAAAGCTTAAATTGGGACGGAAGTTCACCTTTCAGCATGACAATGACCCAAAGAACACAGCCAAAGCTACACTGGAGTGGCTCAGGAACGAAAAGATAAATGTCCTTGAGTGCCCAGTTCAACGTGTGGCCCTAAATGGAGTTCTTTCATCCCCTCTTCCTGTGCAGGCTGGAGTTCCTCAAGGTAGCGTTCTGGGCCCTGTTCTTTTTCTGGTTTTCATCAATGATCTCTCAGACTCTCTGGAAAATCCTCTATTTCTCTTTGCCGACGACTCCACCCTCTGCCGTACCATCTGTCATCCCTCAGACTGGCAAGCAGCAGCTTCTTCGCTCACTGCAGATCTGGATAAAATCACAAACTGGTCCAACATGTGGAACATGTCTTTCAATCCAGACAAATCTCACACTCTCACTATGTCTCTTCGAAAGGACCGTTTAGAAAACCCCCCCATCCACTTTCTCAACAATCCTCTGGAAGAAGTCTTTTCTTTCAAGCTTCTGGGTCTCACTATCTGCCATGACCTTTCCTGGGAAAGTCACATTTCCAACCTCGCCTCAAAAGCCAGTCGCCGACTGGGAATCCTCCGTCGTGCAAAGTCCTTCCTCGGCCCTTTTGAGCTCCTGACCACTTACAAAGCTTTTGTCCGTAGCCTGATGGAGTACTGCTCTCCCCTCTGGGCTGGTGCTCCTGCCTCCCACCTTTCTCGGCTTCACGCTGTCGAACCCTGACTTGAATCCAATCCAAAATCTGTGACATGACTTGAAGATTGCTGTCCATCAACACTCCCCACGCAACTTGACTGAGCTTGAACAGTTTTGTACAGAAGAATGGGTAAATATTACCCATTCATGGTGTGCAAAGTTGGTAGAGACCTTTCCCCACACTCTCAGCTGTAATTACTGTCAAAGGTGCTTCCACCAAGTATTAACTCAGCTATTAATTCCAGGCTATAATGAAACAAAAGGTGAAATTTTGAAAGGGGGTGTAGACTTTCTATAGGCACTGTGTATCCACAGCCACAGAACAAAAGGAACAGTGGGGAGAAGGGTGAAGCACGAACAGCAGAGTTGAATGATCAAATAGAGGGAGACTTGGTCAAATAAGGGATGTGGGGAGGAATGAGGTAAGGGAGGGCACACAAGGTGGACAAGATGGATACAGAAGCAAACTCTCAGGAAGGAAAAACGAAATTTGGAAAGAGGTGCATTTGATGAGGGGCTGTTGATGGAGGTAGAAAAGATTGTGGTTTTGAATGGGGTGAGGGGGAGGTGTGATCTGAGATGGTGGTGAACAGCTGTGTTGAAGACCTGGAGGGAACAATGAGATTGAAGAGAATGTGGAAGTTGGTTCAACAGTTGGGGAAAAGGGAGGAACAAATGAGTGGAGATGAGCAATGATGAGAGGATTCATCTGAGTGCCACATGTTGGCTACGAGAGTAGAGGAAGTCAGTAAACCATGTGAGGAGTTGTCCTTTGATGCCGTCGGCAGAGAGTTGAGAGTTAGGCGGGATGCCAGACTGTTAAAAGTACGAGATGTGTCCAGAGAGACAGCCTTGATCTCATATGTGACATTGAGGACCTCCATCATTGTTGGAAGAATAGTACCAGCATCCTGCGTTAGACTGAATATTAGGGGGAATGGTAAATGTTTAACAACGATGATTAAAATAAATAAATTGCAGTATACAGAACACTTTGTTTTATTTTATTTACACTTCATGATGATTATGATCATGAAGATATTGGTGGTGGTGGTGGTGGTGGTGTTGGAGGGGAAGTGAGAAGGAAGATTCATGCCAACTGCAGACGCACTCTCATCCAGCCTGCCTAACCCATTCACTTTTCGCTCAAACTCGTCACTTTATTTTGTCTCTTTCCAGCAAACTCACCTTCCCCACTCATCTTCTGCTTAGAGGCCATGATTAAGGGCAATTGATAAGTGGAAAAAAAACAACAACTCTCAAATACTGGAAGTCAATGAGTTGTGAATTAAGAATTCATATATATTTCCCAATTGGCGAGTACTTGGAACTCGCGAAAAGAGAGCGCGTGAATACAGAGGATTTACTCTGCTTCAGTCATTGCAGAGAAAAACTTATTTTTTTAGCCGCGTCTCGCGTAGCGAACACTGGCTCTAAGAGAGCTCCGCGTTGTTGTTGTTGTTGTTGTTGTTCTTCCTCTTCTTCCTCTTCTTCCTCTTCCTCTTCCTCTTCCTCTTCCTCTTCCTCAACATTTAGGACTCTACTCTTTTATATACAGGATCCGGATCTCCTTAAATACTAAACACCTGTACACAACCTCACATTGAAGGTGCCTTTTAAGAGCGTCTATCATGAACTTTTAAATATATTCGGACATTTGCTTTAAAGTTTCGAAAATTTTCACATTACTCTTTAAAGATTATTCGATTTAATGTGTTTAATTTCGTAAATACACGATTTTCTCATCATGAACGAGGAGCCTCCATGACGGGTCTCGCTATTGGCTCCATCAAGGCACGTGACGAAATATCGGAAGTTGTTGTTGTTATCGCCTTTAGGACCTGGCTCTTGGACACATTTGTCCTTGTTTTTTACAGGGAGGCTCCAAAAGGAAATTAAATTAATAAATATATATAATGTGGATCTTTTTGTGTTGAGGAAACAAAGGATTTTCTTTATAGAAGGTCTCAATTTTTACTTTGCCATTTTGAGAAAGGAAGAAGATTGTATTTTATGCAGCAAACTGAGCTGAAAGTGTTAAGTTTCCTCATGAGTTCAATAATTATTGATCAAATTCTCACCCTCAGCCCCCTGCCTCTCAATGATGGCTGCAACATGTACATTAGAATTGTCTATTGCATGATTGATCACATGTCTTCTTTCAGTTCCCTTTGAGTCTGAGAAATGTTGCAGCATACTTTCTTTCAAGTCTCCCCTCCCTCCAACCCCACAAAGTAATCAGGAGTAAGAAGTTAGGGAAATATGGTAGTCATGGATCTTCTGTCTGATGAGACGACACGTCTTCCAGGAAGTGTTGTGCTAAAAATTTTAGTGCAGGGGCAGCAGTATGAGGCATAGTAATTATATACTGCTGGAAGGTGATGGTTGCCACGTCCACCCCACGCTTCTGTGAGAACGTGTGTTGTGTCTTGTGTAGAGAGTCCTCCACATGTTGTCTGGGGTTCTTCCCAATCTCTGTGGCCTTGTCTGTTTGGATAATCTTTTCAAAACTGCGTGTGAACCACCTTGTATGAAATATAGGCCATTAAGTACCTTGAGGCCTATTACGACCTCTATTATCTCCTGTGTTGATTAAATTGACATCTTCAGGGTTTTGGCAACATAACTTTCAAATTTTCTCTATTGTACCTGAAAATAGAAAATAAACATCAAGCAGCTTAGAAATTATAGATATGAAATGGTCTCGATTTTTAGGCCTCCTTCGAGATATTTCAAGGTACCACACTCTGCAGAGGAATAATTGATTCGTGTGCCTTATAGACTGCATTGTATTGCACCAAGTCCTTTTGTTTTATGGTATCAATGCCTTACTTCTACCCCTTTGAACCCAACCATAGCTGGGTGTCATCGTGCCACCACATGCTCTGCGCCTGCCTGATGAGTCAGTGACCACATATGGCGAGTCCTGGTGTGAAGTGACGGTGAGGCCACAGTTCACCTATTAGGAAAGGAAGATGAATCGCTGTTTGCAGTACACAGTTCATTTTTGTATTCCAGTCTAATTGCTTGGCATATAATATGATGTACAACTTTCATGACACTAACAATGATATTGTTTATCTGCTTATACTTTAGGTACAAGATGTGGACCAGGTGTTTTACTATGCTATGGTATTTACCCCACATGTGCAAAGTGAAAAGCGGGGTTAACAATTGGTTCACGCCTGTCTGCCTATCTGCCTGGCGCCTGTCTGTCCACAAAGACACCAGTTTATGATCGAGGAACAACTTGATTTCAATTGAATGTTACATTTTAAACACAAATCGGAAAACGAACCTGTAGTTTATCAGTACTTTGGCTCTGAATTCGTCCCGAGTGCACATGCGCAGAGGAGCGAGACAATATTTTTTTTACTCTGTCTGCTTGTCTAATCTTCTTTTCCAGAATGGCTAGACAAATCAAGGGGAAACTTCACACAAGTGTTCCATGGGTGTGCAAGTGTGTTAAGGAATAATTGATGAGTCGCATGGTTTGGCAGCCATATTGGATTGAAGAAAAATATTAAATAATGTTTTCTCTTGAACCGCTTAAGTAATCGATGTGAAGCTTCACATTTATGTTCTAGTATTGATGGGGAATACGTCTTTTAAATTTCAACTTGATCGGAGACATGATCTGGCAGCCAGAATTATTTAATTTTTTGATATGGGTTCTTTTACTTATTTCTTTATTTTTCGCTTCTTTTTTTTTTGAATAAGGCTCACTTGGCTGTGCCTGGATGGGTTTGAGGGTAGAGAAGTAGCAGCTGAAATGCGAATCCTATTTTCCCAGGTTCCTCCTGATGACTTCATCTTTGCTTTTTGCTTGTTCGGGTTCCTTCTGATTACTCCAATGCAGGGCTGTACCTATTTGGTCCTCCATTTGATTTGAATTGAATTTATTTTAATTCCATTCTAAATTCAATTGAATAATGAATAATTTTTTTTTAAACGTCATGGATTGGGGTCAGGTGGCCGATCAAAGCAGGATGTCTTGATACCTGGTCATTACTGACAGCAGTTATAAAGTGGCAGTTCTAATTATGTAACACACCAGTACACAAATGTCTCACAAAATACACCACACAAAAGCAGTTCTGGCAAGGGTCTGCAATCTCTGATTGCTCTTTTTCTTCTTTTTATTGGACCTTGATTAATGCAGCCAAGCTTTCCTCCAGCACAATGCCAGACTGATATGAGAGCCAATTAGTTGGGGAATTATAACCTTCCAGATAATCTACATACGGACATTGCTGGACCAATGGAAGAAAGGACAACCACGGGCAGATAGGAAATATTGTTGCGGGGCCGGGCGTCGGCCGCGAGCACGACCGCTAGATGGAGCTGCAGAGTCGGCTCGACCGATCGCCCGGAATTCAGATCGTACTTCGGAAAAGTACGGGTCCCTTTTTGGACCGAATTCGCCAATAGACAGACCACGTGGGGTAAGGGTCGATTGCCAATTTCAATTTACCTAAATACCCACGTGGTCCAACCTTCCGGGGAAATTCACCCTCGACGGCACCCGTACGGAACGAGCTGCTTAGCGTACTCGTTCCGTGTGCGATCCGAGTGGTTTGATCGCCGAGTTCCGTTTGTCCCGAATACCCTGCTACAACGGCAACGGCCTGGCTAACTTTCCAACATGCAGCACGCTCAGTCAATGAAGGAATGGACACGAACGAGCTGAAACATTGAACAATTGGGGTATTTATTCACAATGGGGGGGGATGAGGGGAGCACATAAGGGCAGAGTTAACCTGAATATTAATGAATGCACGTATATACAGGCAAAAAGCACTTGTACAATTCACTACTTAGCAGAGGGGCCCACGGACACACACACACCCAAAGAATCGGACCGAATGGTCTTTATTCGGACCTCCAGCCCGGAGGACAGTCGGGCTGAAGACCAGGGTCTGTCTTGGACCTGTCCACCTCGCGTGGTCTTCAAGCTGACTCGGTCCGGGCGCCAGCGAGGGCGAGCTGAATCCAACTACGGCGAGCCACGATCAGCCATTTTCATCTCTCTCTTCCTTTCTTATCCATCTCTGGTGCGGCTCGCTTCCGGTGTAACTCATCTGCCGTCGGTGGGGGGCTGTCGCATCCCATTTCTTGGAGTCCCCCACACGAGCCGATTTATGTCAATATTAGGGCATGGAATTCAGTTCGGTCAGCGTTGGGTGGGGGCTGTTGCAACCCATTTCTTGGAGTCCCCAATCGAGCCGATTTATGTCCATATTAGGGCATGGAATTCAGTTCGCTCAGCGTTGGGTGGGGGCTGTCACATCCCATTTCTTGGAGTTGTTGTCGTTGGTGATGTTAAATAAAAGAAAACCTGACCATTAAAATAACTTCACAGCGCATTTACATTTATTCACCTATTAGACGAGGGGATGGACTCTAACTAGAAACACATACTTATCGAAATAACTAAGCTAGAGGAACCTGAATGTCTGTTGGCTCATGGCTTCCAGATTCGCAACAATATAACAAGAATAATAATTTGTTTACAATTAGCAATGAGGAATATGGGAAGGAGGGAAGGGAACTCAAGGACTTCAATGGTGTCAAAGGGCAACTGGGGAAGGAAAAAGGGAAATGCAATGAAAAGAGTAATCAAGGTGTGTATTTACAAATAGGAAAGAAAATGTACAAGTTGCAGACTTAGCTTAACGTATGCCTTCCCTCCCGTATAACAAAACAGGGTACCAATCAGAGTACATAGGGAGACAAAATGGGAGGTGCAGGGTGGCCTCGGCCTACCGGTACATATGTCACCGTCACACTCCCCAGCTTGGTACCGTTCTCTGGAATAGCCCCGACACTGCTCTCCACAACCAAGGGTCCATGAGCTCCGTCGGGAGCACGAACCAAAGCATCCAGGACCAGGGAAGAAGCGAGGGTGATGCAGAGCGTCCGGGACCAGGGCAGAAATGAGTGCAAAGCAGGGCATCAGAGAGAGAGAGAGAGAACGAACGAGAACGAACGAGAGATTTGACATTTTGTTCCTCTTTATTTCCAGGAATCATTGTGCACAAAGAAATCATAAACCAAAGGCAAACATTGTACAAAGTTAAAATGAGGGAAGAGTTTGTACATAAACAAGGCAAAATCATAAATTAACTATAAGGACACCATCAACAAGTTCACATAATGATTCCTTCACACACACCACTTCTGTGAAAACAATACAAAATCACTGAGTTGAAATTCAAAGTGCAAACGTGGTGACAAAGGCTTTAAAAAGATGAACTGCATCGTCATCAGGATTGTCGGTATTTTGCATTCTATACTTCCTTGACAGGTATATAGCGAGTTTAGCCTTGGAAGACAAATAGTTTGCAAAAAGACACTCATTTTTGCATTGGTAAGAAATACTAAAACCGAAGATAAAACACAATGTGTAAAAAAAAAAAAAAAAAAAAAAAAAAAAAAAAAGGCCTAGCCATCGGAGTACATGTGATAAGATCATGAAAAGGGGGGCCAGCCTTGGGCACTCAATAAAAATGTGGAAAATATTTCAATAACATCACAGAGAGGACACAATTCCGTGTTACGAGAACAAATGCGATGAGACAAAACATTCGAGGGTAAAATGTCGTACGCCAGCTGCCACTGCAAGTCTCCAGAGCGCTTGGCAATGGGCGCCTTATACATAACAAGCCATTGGATTGCAGTGGAGTAACACGGAGCATCCTCTTCAAGTGTGCTTGTGGTTCTGCGGGTCTCTCAGGAACAAGGGCTTTAACACACAAAAAATAAACAGTACGTTTTTCCATTGAGTTGAAAGTGAAGTAAAAGTGATGGAATGGGGCGTTGGAGTGAAGGTGTGGAGTCCATTTTAACTCGGACTGCTTGAAAAAGTGGAGAATTAGAGAAAATTCTCCCTATGACTCGAATGGACCGAATTCCAGTGGCCACAGCAACTTCGGCAGCTGGCTTCCATTTATAAGGAAAAGGAGTTCTAAAATGTTTAACCTTGGTGTATCCAGCATAAATAAAATTGCGATCACCACAAACCACTTTAAAAACATTTTGAGAGAGTAGCTACCGTCATCACGGCGGATGGTGACTGCCTGCCACGCCTCCCGCATACTTCGATAGAACAGGGGCACCGATGTGATGTCAACTTTCTTGGTGTCCATGAGAAAGAGTTCCTGATCACAGCTAAGTTTCCCTGCCTGCCGAAGCAGGCAGTGAGCGAAGGCTTTCCAACAAACATCCGTGTATAACAGCCTGCGCAACGAAAGGAGGCGAAAAGCCATCACTTTGCTGGTAACGGCAACCAGCCCCTGTCCTCCTTCCGCAATAGGAAGGCTTAGCACACTGGGCCAGGAGCCAGTGCTCCCCCCCCCCAAAATAAGTCAATAAAAATGGATTGTAATTTTTTAAGAATGAAATCTGGGGGTTGTCATGCTGTAAAAATATGCCAAAGCATTGACGACGCAAGGTTATTAATAACAAGGGTTCGCCCCTGATATGAGATTTGACTAAGTAGTTCCTTCCATTTTAGTAACCGCCTCTCAGTTTTATTTGTTAAAAATTCCCGGTTTTTTAAAACGAAATTTTGAGTGCCAAGGAAGACACTGAGATAAAAAAAATTCCATCCCATGCCCATTCAAGTTGTTTGGGCAGGGTTGGAGGAGTGGCGCCATTTTGCGGACCAAGATAGAGAGCTTTGCTCTTTTTCCAGTTTACTTTGGTGGAGCTTGCCAAACTGAATTCATGGACACAGTGGACCAAGACAGAGACATCCTCATCTGAATGGATAACCGCACAAATAGTACAGCGGATAAGCTCTCATATTTTTACTAATTGTGCCTTTTATGAGAAAAGCATGAAATTTCTAGCATAGTTATGTCATACCATAATGTTTATTTTCGGATGTGGAAGGAAGTCAGATTTGACCGCTGAGGGGACAGTGAGAGGTCAAATCCAAGATGGCTGCTAGTCACCCGGTCTAATGTTCAAACGTCCTTAATTTTGGAACCAGACTGCGCAGAAAAACATTTACGGTGTCATTTCCAACTAACTTGGGGATGCCCATTCATTTTGTGATAATTTGAGAATGTCAGAATTCAAGGAAATGAATTTAGGTCAAGGTCAAGGTAAAAATTTATCAAAAAATAAGCAATCAGTTGAAATTTGCAAATTAATACCGAGTGGTGTCATTGTGGAAAATTTAGTTATTTAGCCCCTCACAGGGTATGCTTGAGGTGTGCCTCTGGCTGATGCAACAATTCTTGATGGTGCAGCTGTGGTTCAAATGCTAAATCCGGGAACATCAAGAACATTTCAAGAGTATGGAGAAAGAGTGTTTGCACCATACATCTCTGCTCAACTTGAGAAAAGCAGCCGCATCGACCTTGTCTGGGATGTATAGCTACCCACCAGCCTCAAAGCCTCAACCAGACAGAAGAGGGGAAAAGGCACCAGGAAAAGAGTGGCTCCTTCTACTGTGATGCCAAAGAACTGGAAGGACTTCCTTCGATGCGATGATAACAAAACCGAATTGTTTGCTTTCCTGTCATGCGTAGTTGTTCATCTTCCTCTAGCAGAGGGCAAGGAACTGCATGCAACAAATGGAAGTGGAGTCCTTTGCTCTCTGGCTGAGTCATACTTGGCCTGCCTTGCCCCCATGTTAGCAGGAGGAGGCCGACACTCGTCTACTTCTGCATGTGGCAGATACTGTGCAAAATGGGTGTAAGAAGGTGACCATACGTACCGTTGATACTGATGTGGTAGTACTGGCTGTAGCTTCATTCAGGAAGACAGCTCCTAATGAGCTGTGCATTGCCCTTGGTGTCGGGTCAAGCTTTCGTTACATAGCTGTTCACGAAATGGTTGCCACAATGAATCCAACACAGTGTCTGACTCTCCCAGTCCTTCACGCTTTCACTGGGTGTGACACTGTATCTGCATTCACTGGCAGAGGAAAGAAGACTGCCTGGGAAACTTGGAAGTCTTTACCAGAGGTGAATGATGCTTTCAATGAACTCCTATGCATGCCAAGTGAGGTCAGTGAAGGATCAATGTTGCTGCTGGAGCGATTTGTGGTGCTAATGTACGACCGAACCAGTGAGAGCACGGAAGTGAATCATGCCAGGAAACGGCTCTTCACACAGAAGTCTAGAACTCTAGAGAACATTCCTCCAACCCAGGCAGCACTCAAACAGCACATCAAGCGCACTTGCTACCAGGCCAACTGTTGGAACCAGACATTGGTCCTGGATCCAGAGATGCCAGAGCAATCTGACGGGCTGGACAAAGGAAACAACTGGGTGGCAGCCGCTTTGGACCACTCTCCCCGAAGCATCAAAATCGTGCCATGAATTGATCTGCTATCGCTGTGAGAAAGGATGCACTGGATGGTGCAAGTGTGCCAAAGCTGCGCTCAAGTGCACTGCACTGTGCTTCTGTTCTGGAGGCTGTTAGATTTTGATCACTACCATTACCATCATCATCATTGCTATTAATAAAGTATTAAATAGACTAGCAGCATGGGACTATTCTGTTAATTTTTTTGTATTATTATCCCTATAGTGTCAAAATGGAAGCGAAGTTTCGCTATATTGCATAGGTCCAATCCATTGTCTTTACCAAAAGAATGTCCAAAAGTTTTTAATGTAATTTTACCTTGACGTTGATCGAAATGCATTTCCTTGGCTCCTGGCGATCTCAAAAGTATCATCAAACGAATGGCCATTCCAAACTTAGTTGGAAATGACACGTTAAATGTTTTTTTACATTGTCGAGTTCCAAAATTAAACGCGTTTGAACATTAGACCCGGTGGACTGGCGGCCATCTTGGATTTGACCTCATGGTCCTCAGAGGTCAAATCTGACTTCCCTCCACATCTGAAAATAAACCTTATGGTATTCATTAACTATGTCAGAAAATTCATGCTTTTCTCATAAAACGCACAATTATTGTGCTTATCCACTGTACTAAAAGATCATCTGCATAGGCAATTACTTTAACTGGGTTCGCCATTGGTTGGGGAAGAAAACCATGAAGATGTTCCCGCAACCGAATGAGCAAAGGCTGGATTTCTAGGGAATAGAGAAGACCGGACAAAGGGCAGCCTGGACGAATGCCTCTCTTCGCTGGGAAAGGCTGACATAAAATATTATTAACTTTGAGTAAACTAAAAATGTTGTTGTACAGGAGCTGTATGTAAGAGATAAAAGTTGCCCCAAAACCAAAGCCTCGTAAAACAGAAAAAAGATAGAGGTGATCAACAGTGTCAAAGGCTTTTTCCTGGTCTAGAAAAACCAAACCAACATTTTTTTTTCCTCAAGAGTGCAGATATCAATCATGTCTCACACAATTTATAATACTGTCATGTATTGTTCTTTTTGGAGCACAATAGGATTGATCAGGGTGTATAATTTCCCCAATCACGGGTCTGAGCCGGTTGGTAAGAGCCTTTGAGAAAATTTTATAATCCGTGCAAATAAATGATATAGGACGCCAGTCGCACAGTTGATAGTCACCTTTTTGGGGGACAAGGGCGAGTACAGCCCTGCGACAGCTTAATGGCAACAGATTCAATCGTAGACCGTCAATCAGAGCTTCATGTAACTCTGGTCCCAGAAGGTCCCAAAAGGTTTTATAAAGTTCTACAGGCATTCCATCTTGTCCAGAGGTTTTGCCTGTTGGAAGAGTATGTAGGGCAGCCTGAAGTTCCTCCAAAGTTATTTCCATGTGTAGTTGTAGACGTACGGATTCTGATAAGGTGGGTAGGGAAGAAGTCAGGGATTCCACAATCTCATCATCAGTGCTCTTGGCTTGGTAGAGTTTGGAGAAGTAATCCTTGAGTGAAACTCTGATGTCTTTTTGGCAGTGCGTTATTCTTCCTTCCTTCGTCTTTAGTGAAGCTATCTGCTGACTTGTCTTTTTCCGAACTTCCAGTCTGAAGAAGAACTTATAGGAGTATCCAAGTGATACAGGTTTTTCCATTCGGAGACTGATCAGAGCTTCCCTGGCCTGCTTTGCACGGAGCCCAGCAAGAAGGGCTTTTTTCTTTGCCAGCAAAACGTTATATTAGTCCTTTCAGTATTAGAGGCTGAGAGGTTGGATTGCAAAGATAGTATCTCTCTGGCAACCAGAGATTGAAGGGCAGAGTCATGTCGAGTTTGATAAGCTCCGTATTGCTGGCAGAAGGATCTTATCTGTGCTTTTGCATTGTCCCACCATTGCACAAGACGGGGAAAGGAGGGTTTACGTTGCAGTTAAGTTCTCCAAAAGACATGAAAGGCATCAAGGAACAAATGATCCTCGAGGAGGCTTACATTAAAATCCAGTAGGCAGCACCTCAGTTACGAATTGGTAGGTGAATGCGAAGTATGACCATTTGATGGTCTGAGAAACCACTGGGGACGATACCAGTGTGGGTCACAATATTTTTTTTAAAATCATTATTAATATAAAAACGGTCTCACCTTGCGAGGGACAGACAGCCATCAAAACAACGACACCATGTGTATTGTAGTGTTGATGGATTACAAGTCATCCAAATGTCAATAAGGGAGAAGGTTGACAAAGTCCTAGCCAGTGGCATAATGCTTGCTGGGTGAGGCTCTTTCCCATTGCGATCAATGGTAAAATCCATCGTGCAGTTAAAATCCCCTCCTAAACAAATCCCCTCCTAATGTCAGGTCAGGTTCGATCTGTGACCTGCTACAGGTACCATGTAAACCTGTACTAACCTGTTCCATGGTCGGGTTGTCGGCGACTAAACCGTCTCCCCCACCAGGTTTTCTGGTGAGGAGGGTGTTTGGATATGGACACCCAGCAGGATTAAAAACAAAACCTGTCAAAGGGCGGAGGAGCTCCTTGTGAGCCAACGGCCATCCATATCTAATGCCCAACTGTGTCTGCGGACGTCCTCCTACAGTTGGGTCACTTCTTATTAGGAGGTTGGTGGCAGGATTTGCACTCCGGCCAACGTAAAACCCTTCATTCCGCAAAACGCAAAAAAGCAAAAAAATCTGAAAACCCACTCCGTGGGAGTACCTCCTGTGCAGCTTCCCTTCGCAGGGCAGCTCACCGGATGACGGGATTGGGGCAAAGCCTTCGGGACCCCCAATCTTTGATAGGAGGGAAACCACGGGGTAACATCCCTGGGTCAGATTGCGGGAGAGTGTGTCGGAGTGGTGCTGAGGTGTCGTCCACCAGACGGCGGTCTCCTTGGGTTAACCTGAGGCGGTCCCTTCGGGTGGGTGCCTGGAATGTCCTATCCCTAAGAGAGGATGATCACCTGTCTCTGTTATCATCTGAGCTCAAGCGTTTGGACATCGGGATTGCAGCTCTCTCTGAGGTTCGGAGACCGGATTGCGGCGAGATAATGGTGGGTGGTTACACCTACTATTGGTCTGGTCGCTCTGATGGTTACCATACCCAAGGAGTTGCTATAGCTGTGTCCAATAAGCTGACCCCAATGATAATTGAGGTAACACCGGTCAACGAGCGTATTATGAGATTAAGGATTCGTCACTTCTTAGGTGTCATTTCCCTGGTCTCTGTTTATGCTCCGACTGAGGCGAGTGATCTCACCGTGAAGGATGCATTCTACGCCACACTCGAGTCTGTGGTTGATCAGTGCCCCAGACGAGATACACTTCTAGTCTTGGGGGATTTCAATGCATGGACTGGAACTGATAGGGACGGTTATGAGGTGTGTGTTGGTCCCCATGGGTCAGGAACTATGAACCAGAATAGCACTAAGTTCCTTGACTTTGCAAGAAGTCATGGACTTAGGGTGGCTGGTTCATGGTTTCAGCGCCCACAAGCTCATCGCTGGACTTGGTATTCCAACGCTGGCGGTGTGGCAAAGGAGATTGACCATGTCCTCATTGACGGTCGTTGGAGGATGATCCAGAACTGCAGGGTCTACCGGAGTGCTCAGTTCCTCAATACTGACCACAGGCTTGTTGTAGCAACTCTAAAGCTGCACCTTAAATCCTGGAGAATGATACCATCCCAGCCGAGGCTGGATGTTGCCAAGCTCAGGGATGAGAGAGTAGCTGAGGAGTTTGCGAACAGGCTGAGTGGACACTTGGGGGGTCTGGGTGCTTTGGGGGGTTCTGAAGAGTTGTGGAGCGCCTTCAAGACCACCGTCCTTGATGTTGCCGGTGGATGCCTTGGAGCTCACCGCAGGGCAAAGAAGAATTTTGTCTCAAGGGACACTGGATACCATTGACCGGAGTCGCAGGGCCAGGCTGAATGGCAGAGCTGAGCTGTTCAGGGAGCTGAGGCGTAAAACTGTACGTGCACTGAGGGTGGACAAGGAGGCCTATGTGCGAGGAATCTGTGAGGGGGTAGAGCATCACCTGTGGACAGGTGATTCTCGTCCCGCTTACAGGGGAATTCGCGCATTACGTTCATCCAAGCTCATCCCTCGGAGCACTACAGTTCGAGCAGAGAGTGGTAGGCTCTTGACAGAGGAGTCTGAAGTGAAGGCCCGCTGGGCCGATTACTTTGAGCGGTTGTACCAGGCTGATCCCCCAACTGTCGAGTTGGACGTCAAGGGTGTTACAATCCCTGTTGCTGACCCTCGAATCAACTGTGGTCCACCTACGCTTGTGGAAACACGGGCTGCGGTGAACCAGTTGAAACGGGGCAAAGCTCCAGGGATCTGTGGCATCCATGCCGAACTTCTCAAGGCTGGTGGAAATGCTGCACTCGTGTCGTTGCATGCAGTTTTGTGCTCTGCCTGGAACACAGGCATCATCCCAACTGACTGGAAGAGGGGCCTTGTTGTCCCTCTCTGGAAAGGGAAGGGTGATCGCCAAGACTGCAACAACTACCGAGGGGTGACGCTGCTCTCAGTGCCGGGCAAGGTCTTTGCTCGGATAATTCTCGATAGGGTTCGCCACCATCTGCTTGAGCACCAGCGTCCAGAGCAGTCAGGCTTTACACCAAAGAGGTCAACGATTGACCGTATCCTTGCACTTCGTGTCCTCACCGAACGCAGACGAGAGTTTCGGCAGGGGCTGCTTGCAGCCTATGTTGATCTCTGTAAAGCGTTCGATTCAGTGAATCGGGATGTCCTCTGGAGGATTCTTGGTCTTCGTGGGGTGCCACCAAAACTGATCGATCTGATGTCTGAACTCTACTCTGGTACTGAGAGTGCTGTGAAGTGTGGTGGTACCATCTCTGACTTATTTCCAGTTGTTACTGGAGTTCGTCAGGGATGTGTACTTGCCCCCACACTTTTCAGCACTTGTATGGACTGGATTCTAGGGAGGATGTCGGAGAGATCAAGTTGCGGTGCGTCCTTTGGGAATGTCAAGATCTCGGACCTTGACTTTGCAGATGATGCAGTCATCTTTGCGGAGACTTTAGACAAACTCTTGGGGGCCCTCGAGGTGCTGAATGAGGAGTCGGAGCCGTTGGGATTACGGGTTTCTTGGGTCAAAACTAAGATCCAGGCTTTCGGTGACATCTTGGATGCTGCTGTCCTGTTTGTGGTGAGGATGTTGAGGTCGTGGAGAGATTCACTTACCTTGGCAGTGATATTCATGTCTCTGCTGGCTGCGAGTCAGAGGTCAATAGACGTCTGGGTCGGGCCTGGGGAGTCATGGATTCACTGGATCATGGGGTGTGGCGCTGCCGGTACCTGTGCGGGAGGACGAAATTCCGAGTCTTCAGGTCCTTGGTACTTCCAGTCTTGCTCTATGGGTGCGAGACTTGGACTCTGACCAAGGATCTGAGACGGAGACTTAATTCCTTTGGTACCAGGTGTCTTCGGAGAATCCTTGGCTCTCGCTGGTCGGATTTTGTGTCCAACGAGCGGTTGCTGAGAGAGACTCGGATGAGATTTGTTTCCTGCATAGTCCGTGAGCGTCAGTTGCGGCTGTATGGACATGTGGCTCGTTTTCCTGACTCTGATCCTGCTCACCAGATTCTCTCAGCGAGGGAGTCTCATGAGTGTAGAGGCCAGTCGGTCGACCACGTGCCTCATGGTTGCAACAGGTTGACCATCATCTCAAGGAGATGGGGATGGGCCTGGCATCTGCCTGGGGGATGGCCAGACGGAGGCCCCTGGAGTACCGGCGGAAAGTGGACGCAGCGACGTGCTGTTCTGGCACATGCTCCCATACCTGACCTGACCTAAACAAACAAATCCATTAAAATCTAAAGTGTGTGAGGGATGTTTCTAACTGCGTAAAAAAAAAAACAAGTTCGTTCCGTAATGTCACTTGGTGCATAGACATTGAATATTGTGTGTTTAAAACCATTAAGAGTAAAGGTGAGTGAGATTAAATATCCTTTAATAATTTCATTAAAAACAACAATGAGATTACAGAGAGAGGGATGTAAATATATGGCTAACCCAGCTCTGGGACACTCTAAGCTGCTGAAGAACCACCTTCCTTTCATCATTCTCTCCCATTTGCTCATACTGGAGGAGCTACATCTGGTTTCCTGTGAGAGTAAAAATTCAATGTGGTTCTTCAATACAAGCTCCTTAAGCCGCTGTTACACCTTGACGTTTTAGCCAGCGTATGCCGACGTATGAAAAATTTGGCGAATATGCTGGCACACGTCGAATAAGTTATGGGTAAGTTTTGTATGCGTTAAGAGCACGCTGAAGCATGCTGGAGAGAATATGATATACGTCGCAGTACGCCGAGCTCGTTCCACATACGCTGGCCATAAGTTGTAGGCACATTACGCGATCGTTGACACGTCGACATGTGTTACTAGTAAGTTACTCATAAGTCGAAATACGTCGAGGTAATCTCCAGCGTACCCGAAACTTATTTCTAACTTATGAGTAACGTGCTTTGAAGCGATATGTAACGTATCTCCCACGCATATTGACGTATGTAGACGTATTTGATGTCTTCCGGACGACCACAGAACTTACTGAACATGTTTCTAACTTACAGCTACCGTATAATGGCGTATTGGTAGCGTTTCGGGGAATTGGTATTGTTACGAATTCTGGCCCGCCTGGCGTGCGATCGGCCGCGTACCTCCAAAGGCCCAGTCACACCTTGACGTTTTAGCCAGCTTATGCCGATTTTTGGAAAATTTGTCTAAAACGCTGGTACACGTCGAATACGTTATGGGTAAGTTTTGATAACATTGAGAGCATGCTGAAAAACACTGCCATACGTCGTTGTACGCTGGCTTTAAATGTTGTACTTTTCTGTTGTCCTCAAATTTTCCTTGCTTGAAATTTTAAGACTTATGCCAGCGTATGACTCGCACGTTCCGCATAACGCTGGCCATTAGTTGTAGGCACGTCACGCGATCGTTGACACACGTTACTTGTGAGTTACTCATAAGTCGAAACACGTCGAGGTAATGTTTAGCATACCCGAAACTTATTTCTAACCTATGAGTTACGTGTTGTACTCACGTTTACGCGATCGGTGACTCACATCGACACACGTTACTTGTAAGGTGCTCATAAGTCGAAACACATCAAGGTAATGGTTAGCGTCAATGTTCCAGACTCCCTGGTTTTTTTTGGGGGGGGGGGTTTCTTCCTTCCTTCGGTATGATGGTGATTTTGACACTTCGATTTCTCGTGCGGTTATAATATAATATAATTAATAGGCTGCCGCTCAACAATTTAAATCATAACTGCACTGTACACTGAACACCGTCATACCGAAGAAAATAAAAAACCGGGAGTCTGGAACACTGACGCTAACCATTAACTTGATGTGTTTCGACTTATGAGTACCTTTCAAGTAACGTGTGTCGATGTGTGTCAACGATCGCATATCGTGCGTACAACTTATTTCCATCGCATGCAGAGCGTGTGTCATACGGCATGTACGTTGTAAAATTTTCAACATGTTTAAAATTACAAGACGTACTCCATTTAATACGACGTATGATAGCGTACTTTAGTGTTCTATTCACGTATACCAAACTTACCCATACCGTATTCGACGTGTGCCTGCGTTTTAGACGTATTTTTCAGAGGTCGGCATACGCTGGCAAGATCGCCAAGGTGTGACTGCGATGTTGACACTTCCATTTCTCTGGTGGTTTTGATTTGAATCGTTGTGCGACAGCCTTTTCATAACCTACGCCACGTCATCGTCGGCGATGCGTGCAGCACGCTCTGCATAAGTTAGACTATCGTTGGGCATAGGTTGTGAAGGCCGACAACAGGTTCAGCATTCGTTGGTATAAGTTATCTATAACACAACGAAACGTTCTGTGTCCGTTACTAATATGTTATGCATACGACCAACTCGTTATGAATACGTCCGAATCTTAAAAAAAAAAAACATCAAAAGTTCAACGTAAGCCAGCATTTTACATACATTTTAAATCGTTGCCATTGCTGGCTAAAACGTCAAGGTGTGACTGGGCCTTAATGGCAGCCGCGTCGCCCACCGGACGGACAATTCAGTCGTGACCCTCCTGAAACTACCGCCAAGAGCCAGTCACAGGTGGGTTCAACCTCACCACAACTATCTCAAAGAGTCGCAGCCCTTTAAACAACGGTGGGGACCTATCTGCACATAAACTTAGCGTCATAACTGATCTAAGGAACCTTTATGGTGTATTGCGAATTTCCACAGCCGTAACAGTATATAAAAATGGGGTTCACAGGAGGAACCCGTCAGTGTTCCAGACTCCATGGTGAGCAGATGTCCATGTCATCCGAGAGATGGAGGATCCGGCAAGGCTGAGACGAGAATACCTACTAGCTCCAATATCAACATGACCTCATCGATTTGACACTACTTGTTGCGTGCCAATAGTGCCAGGAGAAGAAGAGGTGAATGGAGGAGAAGGAACTGGGTGAGACCATGGATCGGGAGGTGACTGCAGTTTGGCATGTATGACCAGCTCATGGTGGAACTCCGTAACGAGGAGTTCTTCGAAGTTTTCTTCGGCATGATGGTGATGTTGACACTTCGATGTCTAGTGCGGTTATGATTTGAATCGTCGAGCGGCAGCCTTTTAATAGGCTACACCACGTGATCGTCGGCGATACGCTGCCGTGCGCTATGCATAAGTTAGACTATCGTTGGGCATAAGTTGTGAACGCCGACAACACGCTAAGCATTCGTTGGTATAAGTTATCCAAACGTTCTGTGTACGTTACTAATATGTTATGCATATGTCAAACTCGTTATGAATACACTATTATACGCCAAAAACTGAAAAAAAAATAGTTCAGCGTATGCCAGCGTTTTCGATAAATTTTGATACGTTGCCATACGCTGGCTAAATCGTCAAGGTGTGACAGGGGCTTTAACTTCAGCTTTGCGTAAATTTGAACGTCCTCCATTAATGTTAAAAGTAGCAACCGAGAAAGCCATAGTGTGGAATTTTGAAAAAGACATCAGTCAATTGGCCAGGTTATGAACGCAGTAGTTTCCTTGCTTTCAAAACCCACTTCCTCAGACAAAACATTTGTGGCTCTGTCATGCCAAACTGCTCAGACTGAAGGAGCAGCCACTTTGCAGAGGTAATAAAATTGTGCATGTCTGGAAAGGAATCTTGAATTTAAACATGTCCCTTACGGAAGGTGTGCTGTAAAAATTGTATGATCTCCTGGAGGGGGGGGGGGTGGGACAGTCGGTACACCGTCTGGTTCCTGAAATAAGCCTGGATCGTTCCAGATTTCAGTACTATCACCAGAGGCAAGCGACGAGGCCCTGTCAGAATCATAGTCTGATTGGTGATGCATACTTGAACCATGCACCGCAGATGGAGCAGGCATTTCCCTTTCTGCAGGGAGGGAGAAAGCCGTTAACGAAGCAGAACACGCATGCTCCTCATCCGTAACGTCCGGAGTTGTCTGGAACGCAAATGTCTCAGCCACTATGCTTTTGGTAGAGAGAGGGACCAACAAAGGCTCACTTTCAATGTCGATGACATCAGCAACCACTGAGGTGGTCACAACTACTTATTGGGGCACAAACCCGCCCTCTTGTTCATGCTCGTGCTCATCCCGTACATGATCAGGAGCACTGTCAACATCCACCGGAGCTGGAACTGCAAATTTGTTTTCTGTTTCCAAAGCAGCGAGCGAGCTGGCTGTATCTACATGAAAGCCGTGTAGTTTGCTCGATGGCGCAAGCTTTTTAGAAACGCTCACAATTACATCATGATCGTTGATGTTAGGACGCTTGTTTCTTCGGGAGTGAACGGTGACAAAACCCTCGTCGTCTACGTGAGATTCTTTAACTTCTGCATTTGTTTTCCAGGGCTGATTATGGGAGGTCTCTGCACGTTCCACCACTCTGGATGTACCACTAGTGCTTGGCTTGGGTTCTGCAGCTCCAGGTGCATCATTAGTGCTTGTTCTGAGCTCCTGGCATTGACAGTCCTTATTAGGTTCCACATGTTGAGACTCACCACGAGGAACGTTTGGTTTCGGACACGCATTCTTTAAATGTCCATGCTCGCCACAAATAAAGCATGTCATCACTTCAGTGGCAATATAAACTTGGTAGCTACGATCTTTATATTTAAGAGTCACAGCAGTATGAAGTGACCGTGCACCATGCTTCGGAACGACTTAATGTGTCGAACCGAAACGCCAGAACGCAAACGTAATGGGATCATGGAAATCCGTGATACAACCGTCCCAAAATAACTTAAAGCAGAGATAATCTCCTTGCTTTTAAAGAAAGGTGGAATATTTGATATAATAATTTTAACAGCAGGTGTGTCGAAAGGACTTACAGAAACAAAAAGATCCGGCAGGAGAGGCAAGCCGGTTTCGACCGTCTGAGCAACGTATCGCTCTTCAGACAAAAATGGCACAACACGTTGATTCATCCTCGATGCTGCGAGAATGTTTTCGAGCCCATTGAGCTCTCCGAAACCCTTTACGACATCATCAACACTGACTCCGTCCAGTGGACAAACTATGACCCTGTTCTTTGGAGTGAGTTCCTCATACGCACTATGATGCAAACGTATGTTTGCCATAATGTGAAACAATACAAAGTAAATTGAAGGATCAAGAAACCAAAAGCAAACCTGCCACAAGCAAAACTAGCAAGTGGAAGGAAACAAAAGATTAATATGAACAAAGTATTGAGCGAAGAAAAAGGCTAAACGTTGAAACACAGCAAGTAGAAAAGCAGGCCCAAAAACCAGGAAATCCTGAACAGGCCTGCAAAACACTTAATGTGCATGCTCTTTCTCTCTCCTGACTCAACAAAGAAGGGAAACACAGGAGAAAAACTCACAACCACATGCAAGGACACAAGGGGAGTGAAAAGGGGATGGGAAAAACACCAACACGTCACAGCACTCACAGCTTCACTCACAGAGCCGCCATTATGCCACACCCACGCACAACTCACCAACAACCAGCAGGGTAGAGAGAGAGAGATACAAGAGACGGACGGAGAACAAAAAAGCCAGGCACCGTGCGCAGCTTTATAGCCCCTGTGGCTGGCGGGAGCTAATGAGCCACACATCAGATCTTCCGAGGTGGCCTGGGACCAGCTTTTGGGCCACGTCAGATTTTACGAGATGGCCCCATGCCAGCCATTGGAGGGTTCCCCCGCAGCCCCACCCATCCTGTTGCCCCACTGGATATTCATGCATTAGGTGCCTCAGGTTGTTGCTCGCAGCGGAACTCCGCACTTAGCATGGGCAATCCTCACTTCTGCCCCCCCATGCTCCTGAGACGAACCCCAAACGTCCAACAATGTCCATGGCACAAAGCCAGGAAATGGGGCAATTATTTCAGGGAGGCTGTGTCATGTCCTGGTTTGTTTACCGATCATTTTGGGTGGAGGAGAATGAACAGAGATTGGGGAAACAAAATACAGTAGAGGGGGTAGACTGCAATAAATTACATTACAGGGCAGATGTCCATCCAGGCGAACAGACAAACAAGGACTCTGTGGGGCTTTAAACAATAAATGTGAATTTGGCTTGCACTTCTAAAACCATGGCATCAGCGAAGCTTTCAAAACGTTGGTGTTGTTCGCACACGTTGAACGCTATGGCACTAAAACACACACACCCTACGTGATGACAGCAGTCACGTTACAGGTCATGATGCGCTGATGGCTCGATTATCCCAGCGGGTTGAGAGGGGGTACTCACTACCCAACCCAATGCATTTAATTTCAAAAATTACCCCCATTGGGAAGGTGCTATTCTTAATGTTCATTCCAGAAATAACTTCAAATCGTCAATGTGCTGTGTGTGTTTCAATCTCGACATGCGGTTGTAGAAGAATTCTCAATTCCTCCTGTACATGTGAGTAATTTATTACAAACAAACACGAACATGTCGATTTATGGAGAATTCAGAGGAGGTTCTATAAGCAACACAGTCTTCCTCTGATTCTGCCGTACATGGACTTTTTGAGTTCTTATATACAGTGGGGAGAACAAGTATTTGATACACTGCCGATTTTGCAGGTTTTTCCACTTACAAAGCACGTAGAGGTCTGTAATTTTTATCATAGGTACACTTCAACTGTGAAAGACGGAATCTAAAACAAAAATCATGAAAATCACATTGTATGATTTTAAAATAATTAATTTGCATTTTATTGCATGAAATAAGTATTTGATACATCAGAAAAACAGAACTTAATATTTGGTACAGAAACCTTTGTTTGCAATTACAGAGATCAGACGTTTCCTGTAGTTCTTAACCAGGTTTGCACAGACTGCAGCAGGGATTTTGGCCCACGCCTCCATACAGATCTTCTCCAGATCCTTCAGGTTTCGGGGCTGTCGCTGGGCAACACAGACTTTCAGCTCCCTCCAAAGATTTTCTATTGTGTTCAGGTCTGGAGACCGGCAAGGCCACTCCAGGACCTTGAGATGCTTCTTACGGAGCCACTCCTTAGTTGCCCTGGCTGTGTGTTTCGGGTCGTTGTCATGTTGGAAGACCCAACCACGCCCTATCTTCAATGCTCTTGTTGAGGGAAGGAGGTTGTTGGCCAAGATCTCGCGATACATGGCCCCATCCATCCTCCCCTCAATACGGTGCAGTCGTCCTGTCCCCTTTGCAGAAAAGCATCCCCAAAGAATGATGTTTCCACCTCCATGCTTCACGGTTGGGATGGTGTTCTTGGGGTTGTACTCATCCTTCTTCTTCTTCCAAACACAGCGAGTGGAGTTTAAACCAAAAAGCTCTATTTTGGTCTCATCAGACCAAATGACCTTCTCCCATTCCTCCTCTGGATCATCCAGATGGTCATTGGCAAACTTCAGATGGGCCTGGACATGCGCTGGCTTGAGCAGAGGGACCTTGCATGCGCTGCAGGATTTTAATCCATGATGGCATAGTGTGTTACTTATGGTTTTCTTTGATACTGTGGTCCCAGCTCTCTTCAGGTCATTGACCAGGTCCTGCCGTGTAGTTCTGGGCTGATCCCTCACCTTTCTCATGATCATTGAGGCTCCACGAGGTGAGATCTTGCATGGAGCCCCAGACCGAGGGAGATTGACTGTTATCTTGAACTTCTTCCATTTTCTAATAATTGTGCCAACAGTTGTTTCCTTCTCACCAAGCTGCTTGCCTATTGTCCTGTTGCCCATCCCAGCCTTGTGCAAGTCTACAATTTTGTCCCTGATGTCCTTAGACAGCTCTCTGGTCTTGCCCATTGTGGAGAGGTTGGAGTCTGATTGATTGAGTGTGGACAGCTGTCTTTTATGCAGATAACGAGTTCAAACAGGTGCAGTTAATACAGGTAATGAGTGGAGAATGGGAGGGCTTCTTCAAGACAAAACGAACAGGTCTGTGAGAGCTGGAATTCTTTCTGGTTGGGAGGTGATCAAATACTTATTTCATGCAATAAAATGCAAATTAATTATTTAAAAATCATACAATGTGATTTTCAGGATTATTGTTTTAGATTCCGTCTTTCACAGTTGAAGTGTACCTATGATAAAAAAAATTACAGACCTCTACGTGCTTTGTAAGTGGGAAAACCTGCAAAATCGGCAGTGTATCAAATACTTGTTCTCCCCACTGTAATATGCAGGGAAAAGGAGGAAGTGGGGGGGGGGGGGTCGATGACGAGAATATCTGGTCATCCTCGAGACAGAATTGCGCCATGGCTGACGTTTTGGGGTTCAGTGAAGAGATCACTCATAGTCTTGTTGCAGCTGCCATCTGGAGGTTCGCTTAATTTCAAAGGGCTCAGGAATATTTATTATCTGAAGGTTGTTTGGAGTTTTAAAAGTGATCTGGATATCACTTCGACATGCATTCCATTGAAGCCAGACTCCTGCTTCCAGCTCGACTTTCAGGCACCAATATATAATTAGTTATACATAAGAATCCCTTGATAAGCTAAATAGAACAATAGATGATTCTATTCTAATGAATCAAGATTAAAGATTATTTGGAAGGCCAATCTGTTTTGGGGATGAGGGGTATTTTTTACTTATCAGACTGGTAACCTTCCAATGCAGTCAAGAGATACAAGTTGTTTCAAATGCAAATATATATTATTGAAAATGGATTCATGTTCGAGCACATTAATGTAATAATCATGTTGTATTTGAATACATTTCCCATTTAAGGGTTCTAACAATATATTGTGCAAAATGCTAAAAACTTTTACTTTTTAAAGTTAATTATCAATCAAGTTGAATTGAAATTTTTATATCCTTATCACCATCAAACCCATTGTGCTAATTTTAGAGAAATTTGCATCCATACCATTTCTAAAACCGCAACAATATTACAGCATTTTATGCCGTCACGACCACTCAAATTTGCCATTCGTTGAGCCCGCCCATGTCCTTGTTTCTCAAGTCTGTCGGGTAATGTGTTCCATGAACTCTCCAGTTATAAATGCAGCAGTCTTTATACATTGCATATGTGCATAATTTATTCAAAAGCATTTCACTGTTTTGTCACCTGTGTGGATGCCATCATGAAACCTGGGTAATTCTGGAGCACACCTCCTTTTAGTCAATCTGTGTTCTTTATCTAAATTAATATCACTCTTTCTGAACTCCATTCGCTGGATGAGTTTTTCTTTTTCTTTTTTATTTGAAATGCTCATCTCTATGTTCCTGTCATCTTGTGTTATCAGGTCAATGGACTGGAGTCGGTCAGGGTTCCAATGCACGTGGTTGACACGCTGTCTTCTGACCGGCGTGAACTCCTCAAGAAACAGTCTCACTTGAAGGCCCTGGCAGCACGAAAAGCCAAGGAAGCTCAAAAAAGCAGTGAAAGTGGCAGTGATGGAGAATCCCAAGAAAATGAGAAAGAAGAGTGGGATCATGACAATTTGGATTTGGCCATCAGGTCAGAAAATGTAAAGGAAAAGGATTGATGCAACCATTACGGGAATTGCTCTGTCTGATACTTAATGAAGAGGACATGTTTTTCCATCAAATCAACATGGAGAATTCCTTCTGTTCCCCTATGAGGTTTGCGTTTCATGTCTGTTATTCCTTGCAAGGATATATGGAAATGAGTAAAGCATGAGTTTTCCAACTCCGGTTCATACAAGCATACTCTTCCTTCTCGGTTACAATCTCTGGCAAGATATCACTCCACTCTCATCTTGATGAGGCTTTAGTTTTAATATTTGTGCATTTTTTTTTTCTTTTGGAGGGAGCACATTGTTTCAAAAAAATAAATCAAAGTTTTGTTTCTCTTATACTGTCTGTTCCTTTGCTTCATTATGTGCCTTCTATTTACTACAATCTGTGCTCTTAGAATTTTGCAGAGAGAGATACTTTGGGATAAGAGAGAATGTATTTGAGATAATGCATCTGCAGAGCTATGTCTTTTGATTGGGGAAAATATAATGAATGCATAATTCCATCAAACTGTGCTCAGCAGCAATAAGCGTATTTATTAAACCTGGGTGGTGTCGCATAACGTGTGCACACAAACAACAATTCAAGTGTGTTGGAGTTATTTTTTCTACTTGTGAAGGATATTTACTTGTCAGGTCAGGTCAGATCTGTGACCTGCTACAGGTACCATGTAAACCTGTACTAAGCTGTTCCATGGTCGGGTTGTCGGCGACTAAACCGTCTCGCCCACCAGGTTTTTTGGTGAAGAGGGTGTTTGGATATGGACACCCAGCAGGATTAAAAACAAAACCTGTCAAAGGGCAGAGGAGCTCCTTGTGAGCCAACGGCCATCCATATCTAGTGCCCAACTGTGTCTGCGGACGTCCTCTTCCAGTTGGGTTACTTTTTTTTTTATTAGGAGGTTGGTGGCAGGATTTGCACTCCGGCAACTGCAAAACCCTTCATTCCGCAAAACACACAAACGCAAAAAAATCTGAAAACCCACTCCGTGGGAGTACCTCCTGTGCAGCTTCCCTTCGCAGGGCAGCTCACCGGATGACGGGATTGGGGCAAAGCCTTCAGGACCCCCAATCTTTGATGAAAGGAGGGAAACCACGGGGTAACCTCCCTGGGTCAGATTGCGGGAGAGTGTGTCGGAGTGGTGCTGAGGTGTTGTCCACCAGACGGCGGTCTCCTTGGGTTAACCTGAGGCAGTCCCTTCGGGTGGGTGCCTGGAATGTCCTATCCCTAAGAGAGGATGATCACCTGTCTAAGCAGGTTGACCAGCATCTCAAGGAGATGGGGATGGGCCTGGCATTTGCCTGGGGGAAGGCCAGACGGAGGCCCCTGGAGTACCGGCGGAAAGTGGACGCAGCGACGCGCTGTTCTGGCACATGCTCCCATACCTGACCTGACCTGAAGGATATTTCCCCCTGCCACTGAATGTGGATGGAGGTTATGTTTTCATCCCTTGTTTGTTTGTTTGCTCGTGAGGGTGTCTCAAAGTTTTGCAGGGATTTGGATGAAATTTGGTGGGCAGGTTGGGTGTGTGACGAGGACTAATTTTATCGATTTTAGTGAAGATCCGGATCTGGATGATATCGTTTTTAAGTGAATCTTCACCATTGAGAGATGTGGCCAAAAATGATATATAGCACATTATCTCAAATTTGTGGACGGATTTGGACAAAACTTGGTGGATGAGTTGGGTCAGTGAAAAGAACAAACCAATTGGATTTTGGTTAAGGCCTGGATGCAGATCTGACCTATCAGTGGGATGCAAAACGTAAATTATTCAGCCTGGTGCTGTATGCACTCTACTGAGTGCTGTTCTAGTTTCTGATTTAATTATTAAAGATTTTGTGTGAAAGTTTGACTGCCACTTTAGTGTGGATCTAAAGTCCCAAACTCCTTTCAAGGAGCACAGGGTCCCCCACAGCAAATTCTGAATGTTTCTTTTCCTGAGACCCTGAACAGGTTGCCACTCCATCACAAGGTATTTTAAGTTAGGGTTTGAATTTGGCCAGGATGCTGGCATGTAATGGTCTACACTTGCAGAAGATACTGGGATCTTTAACGCCCACCACAAAATGTAAGCAGATGGAACACCAAGTTTTTCAGGTCCCTTCAAAGCAAGGCAGTTGTGACCTGATATAGACCTCAATGGCTTCACATTGGAGGTGCCATTATATAGAGGGAGTTGGTTTAGAGTAGAGACCCTTAAACTGGTGAGTATCACCATGCCTGGGCATTGAGCCCTCCTGCCCCAGTTTAGCCCTTTTATCAGGAGCACAAACGCTACACATAATCATAAACACCATCTTGATGTTCCCATAACTAGATGCCAAAAATATCATTGGAGCTAGTTTTTATGGAGCACTGTGGTGCAGCTGAAGTAGTTAATGGTGCCTGATCCTGTACCAGTGTCTAGTTTCAACTGTTCAATTCAGACCCCAGTTGTGGCATAACGACCATGCTTTGGCACAAATGCTGCAGCTGCATCAGAAACAACACAGCAAACGAAATTGTCCCGTTTCAGTTGCATAGAACGTTGGAGGTTAAGGGCTGAAGGACAACGAGACCTGGTACTCGTCTGCTCGCCTCTGAGTTGATTACACTGGTTTACAAAAAAAAATTCTGAGGCAAGCATGTGAATAGGTGTTTCTGACTAATTTTGATATGCTGAATTCAAATTTCTAAACAGTTTTGCTCTATCACCTCTAGTTTTTTTGCTTTCACATATCCCATTTTTATATTATAATGCATATATTTATAATATAATGTGTATTTTTTTAGATTTTTTTATTTTTAGATATTTTTGGGTCTCGGGCTATATGTATACATGTACGTATATGTATACATGTATATCTCAAAAACTAGAGGTGATGAGTGAAAATGGATTTCGGATCTGAAATCAGCACCCCAAAATTAGGTTAGAATTCCTATTTTCATGCGTGCCTAAATTTCTTTGTAAACCAGTGTTATTCATCGATTTGTTCTCTTGCGGGTCTGGCACCCAAGTTGTCATTTTGGTGTGGTGCTGGTTGAATGTGTGACCTCCATGAGGAATGGACTGAAGGTTGGATCAGTTGGTGGTGTTTGCACATGCTGTCTAATTTTTGATTTGTTCCCACGTTTACAGGGTTTATCGGACCCATAAGAAAACCAACGGCGGCTAAATAGATATTGTTGCGGTTCTCGGAACCATATGCATACAAACATACAGTTATCCCGAAGTTAGTTATGCCATTAAGTATATGTGCAGATAGATCCTTCCTTGTGTGTAGTGGGAAGGCAAAAGGGGTGCGTTGTGATGGTTTTTAGTTAGGTTAATAAATCTTTATATCCCCTCCATTATGATCCACGGTACCCATAGCGCTTGCAGCCTTCGGTTCGCTGGCAACAACGTACCACTGTCCACCTGTCGTCTCCGGAGCCTCGTTGTTCCGAGGCAGAATCTTCACGTCCGCAGTTCCTTTTCGGCTTCCCCAAACGTTCCAATTCAATCTTGGTTGCACCACCGTCCACCTTCCTCAAACATGCGTGGAGTGGGCGGGCTTTCCCGGCTTGGCTGAAATCCCGCCCAGAAAGGGCGGGCCCCATGAAGGCCCTGTCCAATCAGGGCGGACGGTGACGTCAGCTTCGCCAAGGCCCCTCCCCGACCTTGGGGATCCATAAATTATGACACCATCCTCAGAGTAGGGTGCTGAGAGAGTGAGAGAGTTCGTTGGCTGGTGGCAAAGAAGGAAGGAAGGTCGTTAGTTGAGTTGGTCCCTTGATTGTTGGTTAAAGAAGGAAGGTCGTGATCACGGAGTGCCTGCCCACATCTCGCCTCGGCGGCCCGTCTGTTATGCTGGTCCGAGTACACGCGACCTTGACCGGGTCTCTCGGGTCCTGTCTGCTGCCCCGTTCTACCTTGGACTCCGCGCTCTCCACCCGGGCTCCTTCGCAGACACGGTCTCCACACGTGCGGCTGTGGGCAGAGCTGCACGACCTCTGTCGGGTGCCACACCATGGAGCATCCCTTCTCTCGGAACGTTCAGGTACCAAAAGAACTGCGACCTCAGCTCCCTCCCTCCATGGCTGCAAGAGTCCTTTGTCATTCAACTGGGTTTATTTTGTCTGAGTGTGTGGCACCTGTCCTTTAAGTAGAATTGTATAAATTTTTGATCATTGTAATTCTTGCCTGTATTATTCTCGCGACAAGTCTGCTGTGTCCCCTTTTGTAAGTTGCTGTAAAATTGTCGCACTACATCTCTTTTCTGTCCCCTGCATAACCCACCAATAAACCTGTTCCTGTACCACATGAATTTCCTCACTTAGTGTAAATAAACTATTGTAGAAATGTTCCCAGTTCGTTTTTGTCTTTTCCTTCATTGGTCCAGCATGGTTCGGATCCAAGTTTAGCCGGGTCTTTATCCTCGATATAATTTGTTCATTCTTGCCAGTACATCCTTGGCAGTTCCGCTCGGCTGCATCCGATCTGGAGTTGGTAGTTGGTACTCTACTGTACTTTATAGAGTGATCCGGTTCGGGCAAGGCGTACCGAGGGTGTGGTTCCCTGGTAGTCGAAACCGCGTTGTTAATTAGGTAAATTGATTCGAGACAAAAAGACCCTACGCTACGCGGTTGAGGTATTGGCGTCCACGGTCAGTTAAGTGACCCGCTGCGTCACGGAATTATCCGTGAGCGACGGCCTACAATTCCGGGAGTCTGGTGGGAGACGACGTAACTTCCCCCACCTCGTGGTCGTTCTCGCCACCGGACCCCGGCCCGCAACAATATTTTACTTTTACTTTTAAAGTCTTACTCATTTTTGATGTTGGTTTTTATATTGCAGGTCAATAAAATACCCTCATGGCTCATACCAAGAAAAAGGGGAACTTGTGTCGCTACATGTTTCCGGAAAAAGCCAGGAGACGTTTCCTTTATTCCATGAAAAACACCCAAAGAAGCCAAAAGACAAGTCATTGATTCATCAGTAAAGTGTTACATCGATTGGAAGCTTTCCTGATGATCCTCGTGCAGGTTGTCCTCACTCCTCCACAGATGGAGCGATATCTAAGTGTTCTCACAGTGGTTTCAAGAAGCCACAAAAAATCGTTGAGAAAATTGGTCAAGTAGCAGGAATCTGAGCTCTTCATCGAGATGATGCTGACCGGCGTATGGAATTTTGTGAGTGGGAAATACATAGACGATGTGGAACCAACATGATTATCTGATGTCATCTTCAGTGATGAAGCCTCATTCTATTTCGCTGGAAGAGTCGACCATCATAACTGCTGATATTGGAGCGATGAGAATTCTCATTGGACAAATTCATGTCCAATATGATTCTACAATCATGGTGATGTTCTTTTTTGCACTTACTTTTTGGAAGAGAGTTTCCAGTGGTACTAGCTACGTCATGTTGTTACAATTTGTTTTGGTTCCACTCTAAGTGGTGTGCCTTCAGGGCTATTGAGAAAAGCTTGGTTTTCATTTCAACAGGATGTGGCACCCGCCACATTATGCCTTAACTGTCCGAAACTGGCTAGATGAAACAACCTACTTGAGGTGGATAGAACTCCCTGGCCTGGAAGAATAGCCCTGACCTCGTACAAATCTAACGGCACTAGACTCTGTCCGATGGTTTGTAGCGCAAGATCGAGCAGTATAGCAGAGTTGAAAGGAAAACATTTGGAAGGACTGTTTTGACATCAGTCTTTCCTTCAAAACGTTCAGAGAAACGAGTGCTGTCCTTGTCACCTTCCCAACCTGTCCAAACCCGTCCATAACTTTTTGAGATATCGTGCTCGATATTGTTTTCAGCCCAATCTCTCAATGGTGAAAATTCACTTTAAAAATTCTGGGATCTGGAGTTGGATCTTCGCCAAAATCTAATCATTTTTCATCCTCGTCACACCCCCATCCTCTCCACCAAATTTCGTCCGAAGCGATCAATAACTTTTTAAGATATCCTGTTTATAGAGGAACGAACAGACAGTGGGGAAAATAACCTGATGGCAGAGTCAATTAAAATGTGCTATTTTTCTTTTTGGTCCAGACTTCTGCAACTGTGTGTGTGTGTGTGTGTGTGTGTGTGTGTGTGTGTGTGTGTGTGTGTGTGTGTGTGTGTGTGTGTGTGTGTGTGTGTGTGTGTGTGTGTGTGTGTGTGTGTGTGTGTGTGTGTGTGTGTGTGTGTGTGTATATATTTGCGGTTCTAGGAACCGCCTGCCTCCAAAGCAATAGCAATCATCATACAGTGGTCGCTTGACAGTCATTGCATTAATATACTTGTAGATAGTCCCTTCCCTCTTGTATAGTGGGTCAAATGGCATGTGCGTTGTGGGGATCTCATAGCGAGGTTTGCTTACACCACTAAACTTCATTTCTACTCTTCTTTTCTGCTTATTCCTGAGGTAAATCCGAATTTGGGTCCTCGCGTAGGCCAGCAGGCACTGCGCTCGGACACCCGATCGGCATAGCGCGGCACAGCGCAGAGCTCCCGTCCTCAAGCGATCCCTCAACCTAACTTTTGCAGCAAGTCGTAGAGTATGCTCGGCAGCTCAAGATGATCGTCTCGATCTTCCGATGATCTGGGATGAGATTGCTGGTTGTATTGAAAAGGCATATGAATGAAAATCTCTAAAAGAGGCTGCACGGATGTTGTTTTTCACAACACAGAAGCAAATGACCCAATGTATGCAAGATAGCTACATCGCTAGATAGCTACAGATAGCAGCTTGGTGCCAATAGCTACATCGTCAGAGGCCGATAATAGGAAAACAACAACGATGCCACGTTGTACGGAACACAAGTGTGCAACATACGGGTGGCGTGTTCTTTTCAACCCATTTCTGGATTTCAGTATATCGGCATCTTCTTTTCCCTCCATTTCTCCATCTAATTATTATATCCGATCGTTCCACTCAATTCCTGACAGATCGGGGTTGGCCCCACGCACACGATAGCAGAATTGGGCGAACTGGAGCGCTGGCCACATGCTTAATTGTGAGTCCGTGCGCACTGTATGGGGCATGCTCGATAGCAGGCGAACCGTGCTTAGCTCATGACACATTATTATCGTACAGAGCATGGCATGAATGGCACATAACTTGTTCTCGTCTGTGCATGGGTTTACCCTAACACCTGACCGTCGGTCCTCGCTGGTGGCCGCGGGAGTTCTCCACGGATGGCAGACGTCTCCTCGCCTCTCCGGCCGGCAAAGCCGCGATCAGGCAGGGATGTGCTCGACAGCTTAGGCCGCCTGGCGCATCAGGGAGCAGGCACATTGACCAGCGCTAATTGGGGATGCCTTGGCCGGCAGGCGGGACCGACGCCACCTTCGGCCGGTCGTCGGGGCACGGCCCGGGAGTTCGTGCAAGGACATTCATGTCGCGGAGTTTGGTGTGGGGCGATTCATATCATGTCCTGGGGTCGGAGCGAGACGATTCCACAGCTTGGGGTCATCTTGCCGGAAGTGGAGTGGAGCCGCTTCCGGTCATCGCGGCCAAGCCGTGTAGGGGCCGGGGCCAACCAGAGTGGCCGATTCGGATGACAACACATCGCTTTTGGGTGCCCCCCCTCCCGCTCCGCACCATGGGGTTTATAAAAGGCGAATCGCAAATCTGTCCTCTCTATCTCTATCTCTATCTCTATATCTATCTCGACTCCGCCTTCTTCACCTGCCCTTCTGTCATCATCGCCTGCGACTCCACCTCCATTTCTCTGCCTACACGTCGCTGACTCCACCCATCCACCTGGTCCCGTCTACCACTCTGCCCACTCGCTCTTGACACCGCCTTCTCGACCAAAGCCCCTCCCTTCATGCCCGACAGTCGCGTCTCATTCTCTGTACCGACGCTGGCTGCATGAAGTGCCACAAAGCAAGAAACGGCGCGCCAGCTGTTGGGGAAGTATCACCCAGCGGAACATCCTCCCCAAAACGTATTGGTGGCGCGATCGGGCAGTCGTGCAAAGTATTCGGAGACCGTTCGCCTCATCTCCTCTCCTTTTTTCTCTTATATCAACTCCTCTTCATCGGAGTGTGTGCGTGCGTGCGTGCGGGTGTTTGTCCTGGCGCCTGTCCACATAAGTTAAGATTGCAGAATATTATTATTTCGGGTGAAGTCTGCTCTGTGTCTGCTTTTTTGTAAGTTGCTTGTATTATTGTTACACCTTATGCTTCTTTCTATCCCTGCATTACACACACCAATAAAACTATTCACTGCGCCACATAACTTTCCTCGTCTGCTTGTAAATAAATAATTGTTAGAAATGTTCCCTGCTCGTTTTTGTCTGTTCTTTCATTGATCCAGCATGGTCTGAATCCTGCCTTAGCTGGGACTTTATTCCCAACGATCCATTCCTTTAGGCCGGTACGTCCTTGGCAGTGTCGCTCGGCTGCATCCGATCCTGTAAAGTGATCCGGTTTGGACAAGGCGTACCGAGAGTGTGTTCCTCGGTAATTAAATCACGTGATTAATTAGGTAACCCAGTTAACCCATAGACGGGAGGACCTTAGGTCATGTGGTTTAGTTATTGGCGTTTACCGGCGATTAGCGACTATCACCACCAGAGGAACCGCAGAACAATGTGGGGCCAAACACAGGCATGTAGGGCCTGAACTTTGTTCAAGACGATTGATATATTCAGTGACCGTGAAAATACTTTTGCCATGTATGGCTATGGCTTGGAAACGAACAACCAAGCAGCTTGTGTAGCACTCGCCCAGTGGCGAGTCTCAAGCACTCAAGCAAGCACTTCAACAAAACGGTTGGACTAAGTCTATGCCCTGGGTATCTGGACTATCCTTGAGGTCATGAACCTGCAAGTCAAGGATAGTCCAGATACCCAGGGCATAGACGTAGTCCATTTTTGGTGTAGCAAGCAAGAGGTACTACAGCAGGAGACAGCAAGCTACCCTGTTCTGGAAGAACTGTGACAAGTAATATACGTTGGATGGCCAGAATCCATAAAGGAACTTCCACAAGACTTGCGACCATATTGGTAGTACAGGGATGAACTTGGAGTTTCTAGCGGTGTCATCTTCAAGGGAAGACAAGTCCTCATACCGGATTCAATGCGTGATGACATCCTGAGAAAACTTCACTTTGGACACCTCAACTGAATTGGAACACCGGTACTGCTCATTGGTTGATGGCGTTGATTTTGTCCCTTGGGGAGAGGTATGTTTTCAGGATCATCCTCGTTCTATGCAAGTATTCTTTGATTGTTTTGCGCATTTTTTATGACATATTTGGTGGCTCTCTCCCACCCCAAAGTATTTTTAGGATTCTTCGTTGTCCAGCTCCTGTATTGTTGTATCTCGGTCAATTTTGATGTTGGCCGTTTTTGGTGTCTACCTTGTATGAATGTGCACTTGGCACACTTATCGAGGTCAAATTCCATTTGGATGTTGTCAGAGTACCGTTTCATTAATTTCAGTTGTTCTGGAATTTTTTTGTCTTTTGGTGCAGAGTTTTAAATCATCCATGGAGAGTGGATGTGTCACCTTTCTTGGTTCTTTGGACGTTGTTTTATTGGTTGTTAGGGTGCATCCCTCGCTCATTGATAAGGTTACTTCGTGGATCCAGAGCCAGGCAAAACAGGAAGGGGGAAAGACTGTCTCCTTGAAAGATCCCGCGTCATATCTTCAATCCTGATATTTCAATCTTTCCTTCCGAGTGCTGCAGGATTCGTGTGGTATTCCATAGAGGCATAGATCCATGGCTTTCTCAATCATATTGATTATTTGGGGGATTTATCTTGTACATTTGCATGCACTTTATCATCCATGAATGTGGGACACTTTCAAAAACCTTTTTTATAGTCTGTCCAGGCTGTGGACAATTTCAATTTGGTTCTTCTTGTGTTGCAGTTTTTGAGTATGGCCTTGTTTCGTAGTAAGTGGTCTATTGTTCTGTAGCATCTTTTCTTGCATCCCTTCTGTTCTGCCTCTCGGCCTCCTTCTTCTGTTAAATGAATGGTACATTGTGTCTGTGATGATTCCTGTTGAAAGTTTGTATGTTGTTGGTAGACAGGCTATTGACTGGTATTTGTGAAGTAATTGGGTTCCTTCAGATTTTTGTGGATAATTCATCCAGTTGCTGATCCCCTTGGATAAGTTCATTGAATGCTTGAGCATAGTGAATGTGGAGAGAATCTAATTTCTTTTGCCAGAGGTTTGGGATCCCATCTGAACCAGGGCTTTTGAAGAAGTTTGCCATCTTTGCAAGTTATTGTCTTATCTTTTCTGCTTCAATTATTACTGGGTGCATTTCCTTGAGATGTTGCTTCTTCTCCTCCAGGTTTCGGATCCATTCCGCCTCCTTCTTGTGTTCTTTTCGATCTTTACAAATTCATTTCGTGTGTGTGTGTGTGTGTGTGTGTGTGTGTGTGTGTGTGTGTGTGTGTGTGTGTGTGTGTGTGTGTGTGTGTGTGTGTGTGTGTGTGTGTGTGTGTGTGTGTTCATAAAGCCATCTCTCCCTCTGTCTCCCTCTCTCCCTCTGTGTGTCCCTGTCTCCCTCTCTCCCTCTGTGTGTCCCTGTCTCCCTCTCTCCCTCTGTGTGTCCCTGTCTCCCTCTCTCCCTCTGTGTGTCCCTGTCT
>NC_140968.1:95596314-95626314 GCF_056783735.1 Eptatretus burgeri | reverse complement strand
GGAGTGAACAAAACACCATACCGATCCTTCACATAGGGTAGGTGAGCTATCACCCGCACCCAGGCCAAATTCCAAATTATTGCTCTAATCTATAGGGGAGGGGGGCACTGCATCGGCGGCACAGCCATACTCCCAGAAACAAAACAACCAGCAGCTGTGGGCTGCATGTTAAACTACAACGGCACTCGGTGGAGCACGTACCTCTGCCAGGCTGAAAAGTTCACATTTATCCCACAAAAAAAAACTTATCCCACTGATGGATCGGATCTGGATCCGGACCTCTAAAATTGAATCGGCTGCAAGGATTTAAAGCACAGGAGGAGGCTATTCGGCCCATCATGCCTGCACCACACCAATACCAGATTTAATCAATCCATCAATACCCCGTCCCTTCATGTGCAGCCTTTTGGCCGTTACACTGGTGCTCATTTCGCCGACCTCGGAAGGATGACAGGCTGAGTCAACCCCACCTGGTGTTAATTCAGCGGAAAACGGGGCTTCAACTCAGGACCCGAGGATCCGAAGCCACCACCCTAACCACCAAGCCAACACCAGGTTCTGACTCGTTGTTGTCACCTCCCCCAACTCATCCACGTCGTTTCGTCCAAATCCGGCCATAACTTTCTGAAATATCATGCTATACGTACAGTATATTGTTTTTGGCCCTATCTCTCAATGGTAAAGAATGAGTTTAAAAAAACAAAATTAAATTCTTGTCTTCGGATCTGGATCTTCACCAAGATCGAATCGATTCATTCTTAGCACGCACTCAACCTGTCGCACCTCGTTTCATCGGAATACGTCGATAACATTTTGAGATATCCTGCTCACAGTTAAACACAGACAGACAGACAGAGACAAACAGGGATGCAAACATAACCACCGTCCACCTTCGGTGATGAATGATCATACTCACACCAGATGAGGGTCTCAAGAGTAGTGACTGTTTGGCAACGAGAGCGTCAGATATTTTACATTAAATTTTCTTGAGTCGCTGAATTTATGACTTCACGCCAACTCCAAGTCAGGAACCACAGACTCGGGTGCTCTGAGGCTGGGGTGTGACATTCCAAGCCTGACTCAGAACGAGTTGTACCAAATACTCTAAAAATAGTACGGCTGCTTCCTTACTTGATGCTCGGCATTTGGAAAGGATAGACCACGGCCAAACAAACGTAGGTTAGCAACCGTTGCGCAGGCTTCATTGACCCAATGGCCTCCTATGTTGAAATGCATTGTAAGGGAACTCGCGTCATCAACTCACACCATGCTCATGTGAGTCTGAACTTTCATTGACCGTTACATTTTACACCAAAGATTTGCACTAAATTTGTCTCTAATTGTGGAAAAAGTTTCTCAAAGTTGGAGTGAAAGTTGCAATGATAAAACATATACCAACAATGTACGTTGTGACCGGCTCACCCAGTCCATGAAGTCTGGTGTTGGCCGAACGATTAAGGTGGCTGGCTTAACCTCATGCGGTGTTGAGTTTGAGCTCCTGTCGGCTGTTGAATTAGCAACAGGTGGGGTTGACTCAGCCTGTCATCCTTCCAAGGTCGGCGAAATGAGCACCAGTGTGCTGGTAATAGAGGGGCACAGCTGTGCTCCAGAAAATGATACAACGGCCATAGACTGTTCATAAACGGTACTGGTCTATGTTGCCAAATCAAGTAACTTCTGGTGATGGTGATGTAACTCGAGCTGACCTGTAGGATTCTCTCTGACATAAGTCGAGGTATTTCAACTGATTTGACAAGGTGACATTGTGTTCATTGCCTTGGTCTTCTCCCCTTGAAGCTCATCTTCACTGAATGTTGGTTACTTAACGTTTCGGAGAATTGTGTGTCAAGCTCCACTAGTTAATTCCATCATTGTGTTTTTTTAGATCCTCGTGGAGGATCTCGAAGTCTTACTCACGTTGTTGTTCTTCATCTTCTTCTTGTGGACTTTTTTTGTTTCACAGCCTACAGTTTTCATCGAAACTTCCTGAAACTTGGCGTATATATGTAAAAATTCCCTGCGCAGACAGTAACCATCTCCGATTTTGAAAATTCCTCCGAGAAAAAAAAGTTATGACGTCAAAATATCTCCGCTAATGGAAATCGCCTAAAAAAGTATCTCCGAAACTAGGCAAGCTTTTTGAATTCTGTTTGCGGGAATCGAACAGGGCATTAGCAGAGATTAATTACCGCACATATGATGCATCACTATGACGTCATATCAATTTTATGACGTCATTCCTATTTTTTGACATTTTTTGTTTCACAACCCAGAGTTTTCATCGGATCTTCATGAAACTTGCCATGTATATGCAGAAAGCCCACGCGCAGGCAGTAACCATCTCCGATTTTGGAAATTCTTCCAAGAAAAAAATGTTGACATCATAATATCGCCGCTAATGGGAATCGCCTACACCATTATCTCCGAAACTAGGCAAGCTGTTTGAATTTTGTTTGCAGGGATCAAGCCGAGCATTAGCACAGATAATTAATTTATCGCAAACCTGATGCATCACAATGACGTCATATTCGTTTTTATGACGTCATCATTCAGAGGACGAGGATCTTGGCTCATTTGAGCTTGTTTTGAATACGTCCACTTATTATGGTGGCATGATTTCATGCTTTCAGCTGACTATGATCAACGGTGTAGCGCCGCTGCGACCGAGTATGGGGGCACCATGATGAAATGCCCCTATTACCAGTTCACTGGTACTCATTTCGCCGACCTCAGAAGGATGACAGGCTGAATCGACCCCACCTGGTGTTAATTCAACATCTGACGGGGCTTGACCCAGGACCCTAAGATCCCAAGCCCACCATTGTAATCACTTGGCCAACACCAGGTTTCCGTCATTGTTGGAGAGCCTTATTACCCTGTGCACGCAAAGTGAAAAGTAGGGTTAAGCAACTGGCCATCTGTCTGCCCTGTGTACAAATATCAGTTTATGATCGAGGAACAACTCGATTTTAATTGAATGTTCTGTTTTGAACATGAATTAGAACATGAATCGGAAAACGAACGTGAGGTTTAGCAGTACCTTGTATCTGAATTTGGCCTGGTTGTGCACGCACAGAGAAGTGGAGAAGAGTGAGATAATATTGTTGTGTCCACACCGATTAACAGTGACTTTGGACGGATGGACCTAACTGGCTTTTTACTCACTTAGACTGTGATCGATTTAATCGTGGGTTTGCACGCACGTGAGAACAGAGGAGACGCACAAGGTGCTTAACTCTTGTAAAACCAATAGGTTTATTCCTGAACCAAAGAGAGAAAAAAATAACCAGGGGATGGTGATCACGATGGTGGGTCGAGGTGGGGAATAAAAGGGGAACACGGAACTGACAATAAATAATTATACACAATGACAATAAAATCTATGGCGCCACACACCAGCATCGATCACAGACAAGACCTCTCCTCGCTCTCTCTGGGCAACACTCCGACCTCACGCGATTCTTAGCTCTGCCCCCCGTGGTGTCCATAGCTCCCACCCCCCCCCTTCTCCGTTGCCTAGCAGAGCCCCCAAACCACCCGGTGGGACATTACAACGGGTTATGCATACAATTTCCTTAACCTTAATCAATTATTACCATGCACCATCCCCTGTATGGTGCACATTCAAACAAGACAATCCTTTAGCTAACTTGTCCCTGCTTATTGCATCGAGATTGACTACTCGTACATGGATCGTGCTACTTAATACACATCTGTCTGTTCCACAGCAATATCTACCCCTCTCCCCCCCACCCTTATAAACGTAATCAAATTGTTTACTCTGGCATTCAAATAAAATTGAGAATCATTCCAAACAGGAAACTTACTGTTTTTAGTGACGCCTTCGGTGAACTTCCAATTTTTTTTCTACGACCTTTAAAATCTTTATTTTATTTTGATTTAATGATATACTTGAACGCTGTAGAACACAAATCACATTTTGTCATTTTCAAAACGCTTCTGTTTAGCAGTACAGTACTTGGATAAAATATTATGGCATTGTACATCATCTCGACCAATCAAATTTGCCGCTTGTAGACTCCGCCCGTGTTCTTGTTTCTCAAGACTACATGGGGTAAGTTGATCTATGAACTCTCTAGTCTAGTTGATCATGTTTTTGCAAAATCATGGAAAACCCATAACTATATTGAAATTTTATGCCTGTATAAAGAGGGGAAGGGGTGGGATGGGAGAAGATTTGGGAGGAGAGGGGAAGGGGTGGGTTGGGAGAAGGTTGCGGGAGAGAGAGGAATGGGTGGGATGGGAGAAGGTTGGGGTGGGATGGGAGAAGGTTGGAGAGGTGAAAGGGTGGGATGGGAGAAGGTTGGGGGAGAGAAAGGGATAGGAATCCGGAGGGGGTGGGGGAGAGAGGGAGGGAAGCGGTGGAATGGTAGTCCAGAGAGAGGGAAGGGGTGGGAGGAGGTACCTGACGTTGCCTGGCAACGCTGGGTACCTTTGCGAGTAAAGGGATAATCCCAAATGCATCTCTGGCTGGATGTCATGAATTACCTTTTCTTGCTTCGCTATATTTCCTTAGCTTTTCCTTGCCATCTCCTGGCCTTCAACATCTGTGAGAGCTTAATGAGAAAATTTTTTTTCACAACTTCATGACACCAATTGGGTTAAATATTTATGACGAAAGAGATGGTTGGTAGGTCAGGTTAGGGGTATGCACTCTCACCATTGAACTGTCTTGCCTGAGTTTGAATCTCAGCCCAGCTATAAACTGTCATGCTGCTGCTTCACAGACAAGGTGAGACATAAATGTGTGCACAATCCTTCGGATGGATGTGAAACTGAGTGTCCCATCTGCCTGCATTAATTGGTCGATGTTAAAGAAACTAACTAGGTACCCTTGCTCGTAAAGTTATCACCAGGCCATAAACAAGTTCCCGCATAATCAGTCGGCCTACAACTGTTATAGTAGCAGTAGTAGTCGTAGTATATATGTATATATATATATATATATATATATATATATATATATATATATATATATATATATATATATATATATATATATATATATATATATATATATATGTATATATATATATATATATGTATATATATATATATATATATATATATATATATATATATATATATATATATATATATATATATATATATATATATATATATATATATATGTAGTTTTATGACTAAATGGATTCACATCCCCAGAGATCCTTTCATGATAAATCACATAATCGTAACTTTAGGGTTGGCCAATGTGGTGCATCATGCTGGGAGCCCAGGTTCAAATCCCATACACTACTGTGGTTCTATTGTCCTTGTAAAGTGAAAGTTGAATTACCAATAAGCCTCCTCCTCCCCCCCAATCTAACTTGTGTTTCTTTCACCCCAACATTGAACTATTTGAAGAAGTCACTGAAATGATTTTAAAATACCGAGTGACTGCTGTCCTCGTAGATCCAATCATGGAGCAGATATTCACAAAATCACAGTCCTTCCAAATTCACCCAATTTAGCTTGAAGATGATGAAATATAAAGCATCCAGTCTGTTATAGGCTAGTTTGTTTCTAAAGGGATTGAGGTGTGTGTGTGTGTGTGTGTGTGTGTGTGTGTGTGTGTGTCTGTGTGTGTGTGTGTGTGTGTGTGTGTGTGTGTGTGTGTGTGTGTGTGTGTGTGTGTGTGGTTTTTTTTCCAGATCAACTTTAAGATGGTACCCCAGTGTGTGAAAGGGGTCTCCTGGTGCTTGAGGGAAATACCCCAGTAATGCTCTTCGTTGTTAAATGTCTTCTTAGAGTGTGTGTTAGGGTTGGGGTTATTGGTTTTAGGGTTATTGTTGAGGAAAGGGTTTTTAAGTTTAATGCTATTAGGATTATTCGGGTTAGTATTGGAGCTACAGTTATTAGGGGTCAGTTTAGGGTTCAGATTACTGAATGCACAAAATCTAAAGAACTAGCATCTCTTCATATTTCATCAATTGAAAGCCAAAGCTGCATTAGTAAGGACTGTGATTGATTGATTGGTCGAAAATCTGCTCTCTGATTGGATAAAAATCTGCAGGGATAGTGATACCTTTGGGTGTCTTTCTTGCCGTCCTATTAATAAAATAATTCATTAATTAATTTTCCTTCGCACGCACAAAGGTGTAATCTCTTTCATTGTGTTACTTTTTTGTGCAGGCCACCTTCCGAGGATGACGACAAGGAAGATGAACCACAACATGATTCAAGAGCTTTTCATGACTATGCTAACACTGGTAAATATAAGGTTTAATAGATCACCTTAAACCTGAGCTAAATAAATTCAAAAGGGACAAACAATAGAAGAGAACAAGAACGGAGCATGTCAATGAAAGCGAAACTACCTACATGCCTATAGGTGGAGATCATGGTGTTGTGGAATATGGTGATGGACAGACATCCACACACCGAAAATATTGGAGCCCTGTACTAAACTTGCTTCCTGGTCTATTGACCCAGATTCAGCTTCGGGCTTCCTGCACTTTCAGCACAAACCTTTTCTTTTGTATACAGAGTCAACCGTGTGGAAGAGTTAGAACGATGAACGGATCAGGAAGCAACAGAACAAAAGATGGAGGGAGAGAGAGAGAGAGAGAGAGAGAGAGAGAGAGAGAGAGAGAGAGAGAGAGAGAGAGAGAGAGAGAGAGAGAGAGAGAGAGAGAGAGAGAGAGAGAGAGAGAGAGAGAGAGAGAGAGAGAGAGAGAGAGAGAGAGAGAGAGAGAGAGAGAGAGAGAGAGAGAGAGAGAGAGAGAGAGAGAGAGAGAGAGAGAGAGAGAGAGAGAGAGAGAGAGAGAGAGAGAGAGAGAGAGAGAGAGAGAGAGAGAGAGAGAGAGAGAGAGAGAGAGAGAGAGAGAGAGAGAGAGAGAGAGAGAGAGAGAGAGAGAGAGAGAGAGAGAGAGAGAGAGAGAGAGAGAGAGAGAGAGAGAGAGAGAGAGAGAGAGAGAGAGAGAGAGAGAGAGAGAGAGAGAGAGAGAGAGAGAGAGAGAGAGAGAGAGAGAGAGAGAGAGAGAGAGAGAGAGAGAGAGAGAGAGAGAGAGAGAGAGAGAGAGAGAGAGAGAGAGAGAGAGAGAGAGAGAGAGAGAGAGAGAGAGAGAGAGAGAGAGAGAGAGAGAGAGAGAGAGAGAGAGAGAGAGAGAGAGAGAGAGAGAGAGAGAGAGAGAGAGAGAGAGAGAGAGAGAGAGAGAGAGAGAGAGAGAGAGAGAGAGAGAGAGAGAGAGAGAGAGAGAGAGAGAGAGAGAGAGAGAGAGAGAGACCAACAGATGAAGACTTGGGCAAACAATGAGGAGTATGGGAGGCGGCATGGGGTTGACAAGATGGATACAGAAGCAAATAAATGTTTTATCGTATTCGGATCTTCACCAAAATCAAATCGATTCGTCATTGTCACATAACCAACCAGTCCACCAAGTTTCATCAGAATCCATCAATAACCTTTTGAGATATTGTGCCATGTATCATTTTTAGCCCTCTGACTCAATGGTGAAGAATCGTTGAAAAAATTATCGGATCTGGATTTTCACCAAAATCGAATCGGTTTTTCCATGTCAACCGAGTTTTGGCCAAATCCGTCCACAACTTTGAGATATTGTGCTATATATCGTGTTGCCCCTCTCTCTCAATGGTGAAGAATCACTTTTTAAAATTCTCGTATTCGATCCAATATCTTCACTAAAATCTAATGAATTCACAATGAATTCATCCTCGTTACGTACCCAATGTGTAAACGTTTTAAGATAGCCTGCTCACAGACAGACAGAGGTGAAAACATTACCTCCGTCCACCTTCAGTGGTGGTGGTAATTAATGTAAACTGGAGCTGCATGGCACCTGCTCAAATAATGAAGGTGAATCTTGGTTAATATACAAGAAGATATCAACAGTTTCAATATGATGGAGTGCTCGTGTTTGATTTTCTGCCCAAAAGTGTTTTTCGGAAAATAGTTGTGCACGATGTCTTACAACAGGTGAAGGTAAAATTATACAGTCGCAAATAATTTACCTATTTTTATATGGTAATTCAGTTCTCTGTATTGTATTTTATTTCATTAGAATAATGGGGACTCAGAGGCTTTCTGTTCGACTTTTGTCCCCCCCCCCTCTCCTGAATAGGCCAAAATCGTTGGGACCTTGTGCCCAAAAAGCCTCACCGACTCCATCCTGTGCAGAGCACCAAGCAGTTGTACAAGACCTGACATCACGCCTCTGCACTTCTCCGTGGGTTGTCTGTTCAATAAATGACACTTAACCCTTTGAACCCTGAGCTCTTGGACTTTCGGCTCCCCCACACTGGGCTCCCTGGAGACAAATCATGCCGCTCAAGTACACAGAGGTTTGAATAGCGGCTGGTAAAATGGCTGCTAGGGTTCAAAGGATGAATGGCCATATTATTATGTTATTCTGTTGAATTGTTTCACGTCCTACATGCAGATGTATATTCCCAAAATTTTCTATATATATATATATATATAATAAAAATTTACATTTGGACAAAAATAAACGAATTTACCTTGAATAGGATTCAGGGCTAATGCAAATACAACTACAGTAACTTAGGGTCATGAGCAAGCACTTTATATCGAAAAACCTGGGAAGGACAGGTTTGAATTTGCACGTGTTGTGCCAATTTTATTTATTTATTTAATTACTGCACTTAAGTGCATGGTCTATTGCTAAGACAAACTCCAACATTAGCCCTTACCTTATAAATTCCAGGTCAAATCGGCTACAAATATCAGGCCTGATCAGACGGTTCTTAAAAGATTTGGGCCAAATGTTGCGGCCAAAAAAAGACAAAATTCTGATGTGGGCTTACCCCACAAAACAAAGAAGATGGGATTAATTGGGGCTGTGAAAGTAATGTGACGCTCAAAAACACCATAATTAAACTCATAAACCCATAAAGCCTGTGCAATTAGATGTGAACATTAACATGTTCCACACTGATAATTATCTATCTATAATTCCAGCAGTGTGTGTGTGTGTGTGTGTGTGTGTGTGTGTGTGTGTGTGTGTGTGTGTGTGTGTGTGTGTGTGTGTGTGTGTGTGTGTGTGTGTGTGTGTGTGTGTGTGTGTGTGTGTGTGACCGCTGTTTCTTGACAACCACTGGCCCGATCTAATTGAAACTTGCCAGATATATTGCTGGGGCCCTGTGGATGTGCCTTTCAAGGTTTGATATTAATCGGATAAGTGCTTCCCAAGTTATGGCCATTTATTTACCGACCAATGAAAGGACACGTTGCTTTGGCGTCGCTGTGTAGGCCAGTGAGCGGCCGGCCGACGATGACGTCATGTGCCGTGCCGGTTACGATGGGGATCGGTGCCTTAGTTACTGTGGCGTTGGAGTGGCAATGGTTCCATGGCAGCGAATGTCATGGCAAGCAAAAACAGGGAGGTAAACTTGATTTTAATTTTGATTTTAATTAACTGTGTGTGTGTGTAAGTATCACAGCAGTTGTTACTTCAATGCAAGCGTTGATTCGTGGAATGCATGTGAACATTCCGTACGGGCACGCACCACTTCCAGATAGTGATGACAATGTATTCTAATAATTTCTCGATATCTTATGCGCATTTCTAGATAAACACAATGCCCCAATCCAGCCGTCATTTACGAGAGCAAAGGAACGGCCTGTGTGGTCGTTTGAAAGTTTTTTGTTTGTTTGTTTATTTTGTTGTTTTGTATTTTGTTTGGTTTTGCATGTACGTTTTTTTTTCTCTTCTCTTCTCTTTGTGTTTTTCCTTGTGATGACATTGAGAAAAGGCAAAATACGTTGGCGCTAATTGAATAATTGGCCATTAAAACTAAATTGCGAATAATCGTAACTGCGATATGCGAACTTCCGGATAGTGACGACTTAAGCCTGTATCTCACAGGGCTGCGACAGCTCGCGACTAGTTGGAGACACAAAATTGCGATAAAATAGCGATAATTTTCACTTGGAATCGCACTGAATTAATTTTTACGTATGTCTCACGAATATCTCACATTTGCGTATGTCTCACATCATTGAGAACAAATTGCGATATAATTACGAAACTCTCAGGGGTCCCAGGACAGATTATCATTTTTTTTTCTCCAATCAGTCACAATTTAGTTTCATAGGTCGCCAATCCCTCACAAAGTTGTCACATTTGTCGCACCTTCTGACTCACGGAAACTAAATTGAGAAGGGTTCGAGACCGGTTCTAGACAACCGCGATGACTCTGTGACTATTTTGAGAGAAAATTTGTCGCACTAATTTTTTGAACATGTTAAAAATTCAAGCGACACCAGAGCGCCGTCCTGCAACTCACGCGAGGAAATTGAGAACCACCGCGAACGTTTCGAGACATTTTGGAGAATCCCGTTCGCATTTTGTCGCGAGCTGTCGCAGCCCAGTGAGATACAGGCTTTACTGTATTCTTTCTCGATTTTTTTTCTCGATTTATCGACTTACTGTATTCTTTCTTTCTCGATTTCTGTACTTTCTCAAAGGAACGGCCTGTGTGGTTGTTTCTGGCAAGCAGTATGAAAGTTTTTTTTTTTCACGTACGGCCACGCACGTACGGGCACGTACTAGTTTTGTTAAATCGTGTAGAATTACCTCAAAGGAAGAAAACTTTAATTTGAATAAACCCCCGTTCCACAAAGTATTTTTCCCTCGGCTATATACCTTGTGTTTTAATTATCATCCCATGCATGCGAAACAAACAGAGGGGTTAAGCAATCGGTTCACCGTCTGTCCGGCCATTTATAAACTTCAGTTTATGATTGAGGAACAGCTTAATTTCATTTGACTGTTATATTTTGAACATGAATCAGAATACAAACCCGTAGTTTATCAGTGCTTTGGCTCGGAATTCATCCCGATCGTAAAATGCAGAGAGGAGATGATTTTTTTTACAGTGCGGCAACATCGCGCTGTTATATAATTGGCTATTCTGTCCTGTGTGTTCTGTCACACTTATAGCCACGTACGTCCCTTTGATCTGAGGGCTATAAATAGAAATTTGTCCAACGTCACAACTCTTCCCATCATGCATGCTAATTCACCGTGTCTACATTTAAATTTTATCACTGCAAAATTGTTTCATCATTCTTAACCTAGACTTTTACTGCCCGCAGCCGCGCGATATCAAAATATTCGCTTCTTGTTTTTTTTACTCTGTGTCTGTTTTGCAGTAAAACAAGATTTAAAATAATTTCAAACAGGAAACTTACTGTTTTAGGATGTCATGGAGACCACAAACAAGCATTAAGAACTACTGGAAGGTGTTAAATAAGGTGGTGTAAAAGACACTGGGGAAAGCGGTGGTAAAACCTGGAATTAATTTATTTATACACCTTTAAACCTCTTTAAACCTTTGTTTGTAAATATAAGTATGTAAATGAACACTGCACAACATAAAACGTCTTCGTAATACTTCACTGCATCAATGGCGGTAAACTTTCGGAAGTAATGTTTTTTTTTATGACCTTAAAAATCTTTATTCTATTTCAATTGAATTATATACTTGAACACGAGAACACAAATCGCCTCCTTACCACTTACAAAACCCTCCTGTTTTAAAGTGCTTGGACATGTTAAATAAGGTGGTGTATAAGACACTGCATCAACGTCGGTAAACTTCCGAATTTATTTTTATACAACCTTAAAAATATTTATTATATTTCAATTGAATTATATACTTGAACCATCCATCCATTGGGCATTGTGTGCAGAGCATTGGTGCTGCCTCAGCAGTCTCCTTGGCGATTGAGCACAATCCTGGACGGGTCGTCACTCCGACGCAAGATACCAACAAGCTGGCACTCATTTTGCCAACCTCGGAAGGATGACAGGCTGAGTCAGCCACACCTGGTATTAATTTAACATCCGAGTGGGATTTGAACTCTAGTTCCTAGGATCCCAAGCCCACCACTAAGCCAACACCAGGCATATATACTTGAACACGAGAACATAAATCACCTTCTTACCACTTCCAAAACCCTCCAGTTTTACAGTACTTGGACGTGTTAAATAAGGTGGCGTATAAGACTGCATCAATGGTGGTGAACTTCTGAATTTTTTTTTATATGACCTTAAAAATAATTATATTATTTCAATTGAATTATGTACTTGAACACTGCATGGGGTAAGGTATTCTGTGAATTCTCTATTTCAATCTACAAATTGAAGATGAGATGTGAAGATGTTGAAGATCACATTGAGATGTGAGCTAAAGCATTTTTGGATACATTCTTCATGTTTGCACTATGAACCTTTGTACTTTTTATATCAATGTAGATCATAATAAATATGACTAAATCGATTCAATGGTTTTGCATCTTGGACTTGTATCGGTGTTGCAGACAGTAGTTGTTAATGATGGGGTGGCAAAGTGGCTGAGTGGTGTGCACACTCACCTCAGAGTTGGTTAGCTTGGGTTAGAATCCCGACTGAGAGATAAACTCTCATGCTGATGTTTCGCAGGTAGGGCGATTCATCAATGTGTGTGTGTGTATGTGTGCCGTCCATCGGATGGATGTTATGCTACATGTATCATCTGTTAGCATTAGTTGGTGGATGTTAAATATCCCAAGGTGTCCTCCTTGAAGAGTAGATGCCAGGTATCACAGGCACCTTGAACAAATGGCAAATTCTTGCCTTGTCATCATTATTATTGAATGTTGTTTGAGTGACATAAAAGAGATGACAATCATATGGAGACAAGTCTGAACTGTATAAGGGATGATTTAAGACTTCCCAACTCATCTCTTTGGAGTTGTGGTTGCCACATTTGGTGTGTGGCAGTGACCATTATCGTGCAGTTAGCCTTAAGACACCATACATGTTCAGTTCTCCAGGGAATGGAAGTACAATATATCATTGTTGTGCCATGCCATATGTAGAAAGACAGCAGGTGGTATTATGTTTTATAGGCCATGCAGAGTAAGTTTGAGATGGCCATGAGTTTGTAGTATTTCATTTGTTTACTCTGGAGCTTCCCCCCTTCCCTTCTCCCACCACCATCTTGTCCAACCGTCAGCCTGGACATTTGAACATGTATTCACATGTCCACTCCCTATGGCTGGTGTGAACTAACTGTGGCTTGAGTCAGACAACTGATTGCTGATTGGTCGTCGGGTTTGAATTGGAATTGAGGGTAGAGTACGGAGAGAGGCAATTTAAGGAGAAAGTTGTTATTGAGGATTCGCCATTGCCAACGTCCTCAGAGATTCCCTGCCATTGCGTACAGGTCATTGTCACCACTGAGATTTATCCCCCCCAATCTGTTTTTTTTTTTTTTTTTTGCTTGCTTTTAATCCTTCCCATTTGTTTGCATTTAATCCTTCCCAAAAAAAACTGATGTGTATCTTGCATTTTTGTTTGCGCCCTCCATGTGATCCTTCAGGACCGTGTCCCCTGCTTCTATCCTGAATCGCAGTCGGTCACAGAGGTTCCCCGATGTACTCTCCTTCCCCCTCAATGCAATGTCATGGCTGCAGCAGAACAGAATGCTGGATAGTATGGGGAACAGTTTCTCTCGGTTTTGAGTGACTGCTTTGTTGACTGCTCGGTCCATCTGGCTCACGATGGTCAACTCTGGCCTTTGCACGGTGGTGAGGAAATTGTTGGCATCTTGCAGTGCGCCTTTGTGCCAGGAGGAAAGCATGTGCTTCCTCGCGCACTCATTGAAGTCTTTGTATTTAACAAAAGGAGTCACGATGAACACACCCATTAGACCTCAGTGCACTGGTTGAGGGAACAGCACACAGTATTTGCACAGAGCACCTTTCAAGTGACTTGAGTAGGCCAGCCATGGAAAATATTGGTTTATCTACGTGTGGCGGAAACAGCGGGAGCCCTGTGAATCGTTCTGATAGCTGTAATCAGTTGGTGGGACGTATGTGTTCATCAGGAGGTCATATCTTCGATTATTGGTCAAATGTTCTGTGGTTTTGACGTATGATCCAATGTCCAGATGATGAGGCAAGTCATTGGCCACTTTCACAAGTGGTGTTTGGGGTGGCATCTGATTGGTTGCTGCGAGTAACTGCTCGTGATGTCCCCCTCTGCGCTGCTCTGCTGGTTCAACATGCGTCTCCGATGTACCCGGAGTGTCTTGATTGTTGTCAGAGTCATCAGACTTACGTTTTTTAAAGAACCTCCTAATATCCATTTCACATTCCTGAAAAATAATAAAAATGAGGTTAACATCACAATACAAATTTAATACACTGGTCTTCCCCAGACTCTATAACAATCAAATCAAGAGCATTTAGTTTGATTATTTTGTATAAAATCCAACGTAGAAAATTAGCATGAGTTTTGTTTCTGAAATAAAATCAATAGCCACAACACACAAGGAATGAACGAAAAAACACTATCTTCCACGCCAAGTATCATGACATTCGATCAATCGTGTGTCTTCTACCTGAAGAATTGTTAACATTTTGTTCTGTTATTTACATTAATCTTAGCAAAAAGATGTCTTCACACTTCACATGGTGATCTCAGGATAACATTGCCCCCCCCAGCACCAGAGCGGCAGTTTAGCGTTGAATTCGACTGATCTGGAGATCAAACGCGCGAGTCGATGGTTCAGTGGCGCCACCAGCTGGACGGTCTTTATAATACGTCCTCTGACGAATGGTGTTGAACTGGTCATGAAGGTTGTTTTACCGTCAACCTTGGATTAGCGAGTCCATTTGATGGACCCATTGATCATCGTGACCAAAATGGGTGGGGTAATGGTCGGAGCGTCGGCTTTCAATCAGGGAGGTCGGTGGTTCGAAGAGTGGGAGCTGCGTACCAAAACTGCGTACGTAATATGTAGATGGCCTCAAGAGTTCACCCCCTGGATCTACATCGACGGGGAAAAAAAACGGATTTCCTTGGAGAAATGACGGACGATGTACAATGTTGTGGCGAGTTAACGTTTCCAAACGTGGTTGAAGTTAACCGCAGAGATGTGGTGAACAGATAACTTTTTTTTTAAAAACCACGAGTGGTAATATGGCGCGGCCGTTCTCGTCATCTACATCGTGACGTCACGCCGTCGGCTTCCCTCAAAAAAAAACCTCGCGCCCACGTGATCCGATTTGATCCGGTCCTTCGTTGATACTCAGAAACGACGAGGTCCGGTGAAAACGGCCATCGGGAGGAGGGAAAAAGCGGACGGGACCGATCGAGCCGGATGTCGGGTCGTCGTCGTGTCGCGATTCGATCTCCACGACTCATCCGCCATCCGGCTCCTGATCCGACCGGCGCGCGCAGCTTCCCCGCTCGGATCTCTCGTCCGTTTTCTCGTTTCGTCGTCCTCCTCCAAACCCTCCTCCCTCCTCCTCATCCCGTCCCGCTGCGCGATTCGGTTCGTTTCCAACAGTCGGATCGAAAACGGATTTTTCGAAATCTTCATCCCATTTCGCGTCCCGATTGAAGCGACGAGGAACATGGCGGCGTTGCCGTCTCTTTCCTGTCACTTTGTTTGACTCCCGTCGTCGTTTCCCCCCTGACGCCGCCCCGCGCCCGCCATGGGCAGATACAGTCAGATCTGGCATTACTTCGGCGTGTGCGAGGAGCAGCCCACGCGGGCCGTGTGCAACTTCTGCGGCGTCAAGGTTTCCAGGGGTGGAAGAAAGGTGAGCGACTTCACCACCACCAACCTCATCCGACACCTGCTACAGCACCACAAAGCCGCCTACGAGGTGGGTGTCCCTTCCCGAGCCGGTGCGGCTGTTCGACCGTGGCGCGGACATTTAACAATGGGAAGTGCCGGGCCCGAAGAGCGGCGCACGCCAGGAATTTTAAATAAATAAATAAATCGACCACGAGGCGGAGCCAAGTTCATACGGGAGGCGGAGCCAAGGTAATACGGGAGGCGGAGCCTAGGTAATGCGGGAGGCGGAGCCAAGGTAATACGGGAGGCGGAGCCAAGGTAATACGGGAGGCGGAGCCAAGTTAATACGGGAGGCGGAGCCAATAGAGACAAGGGAGGCGAAGTCAATCGAGAAAAGGGAGGGGCGGAGTCGCCCGATTGTCCAATGAAATTTAAAAACTCGAAGTGTTGTTTAAATGGCATTGTTCAATTAAAACGTGTTGGTGTGAAGACGTTTCCGAAAGGAATGGAAACGATAAGAAGGAAATTAGATGCATGAGGAGGCCATTCGGCCCATCACGCCTGCGCCGCACCAACACCAGAGCAAATATATCCGTCAAAACGACGTCATTTCATTGACATTGGGGGAATGAAGGCTTCAGTGGGGATGAGACAATGGAGAACGCTCAGGGATATCCAAAAGTTGCTAAAATAAAATGTTTATTTTTATTATATATTTTCCCCCTTTTTATGGGGGGTGGGGGGGAGCCAAGGCTATTTTTGGTTGAGATTCACTGTGCATGTCATACCAACCACACACCATCCCTTGACGAGACCCCCCCCCCCCCCACATACGTACATGACACCCCACTCAGATGCATACAATAACCCATCCATACTCGATCTACTTAACAGCCCTGCCAACATCCCTGCATGTAACCGTCCATCTCCAACACTTCCAAGAACCTATCCAATCCCATTATTATTTTTTTTTTTTTACATGCTCCAGGCTCATGCAAGAGGTATGACACAGAACAAAACTACAAGGGTACTCGGTAGAACGCATACCTCCCTCCGCCACGTAACGCCTGATCCATGAGAGCATTTCGGGCCCATGACATTTTTAAAATATCATGATATATATTGTTTTTGGCCATCTCCATCTCCATCCCCATCCCCATCCCCATCTCCATCCCCATCCCCATCCCTATCCCTATCTATCGATCTATCTATTGGGTCGCTGAAATATGTGACCCTTTTTGTCAGTAATTCTGTCTGTTTGTTTGGATGTTTGTTCGTTTGTCATCAGCATAATTGGTAGTAAACGTGGGTGGATTTTGACCAAACTCGGGTGGTAGGTACATCTTATGACCCAGTGCTTTGGAAATTGTGATGGTTGCTAGGGACGCTTTGGTTCCCTAGCAACAACCGAAAAACCTTCAAAATCGGTACCGTTCACGCGAAATCAATTCCAAAAGCCATTATCCCACCTGGGGTTATGAAATTTGGCACAAATGATCTACAGGTGATGCTCTATCAAATACATTCTGGTTTTTGTGATATATGGAATACTTTACCCGCAGCGCCCCCTACAATTAGGGTATGCGCGAAAATTGAAGGCCCCCTAGCGACCAGGTGAGTGCATCGACACGAATGAAACTTTACAGGTTCATGGTACTCAATTCCCCGCCATGGGCAGATACAGTCAGATCTGGCATTACTTCGGCGTGTGCGAGGAGCAGCCCACGTCAGGTCAGGTTCGATCTGTGACCTGCTACAGGTACCATGTAAACCTGTACTAACCTGTTCCATGGTCGGGTTGTCGGCGACTAAACCGTCTCCCCCACCAGGTTTTCTGGTGAGGGGGGTGTTTGGATATGGACACCCAGCAGGATTAAAAACAAAACCTGTCAAAGGGCGGAGGAGCTCCTTGTGAGCCAACGGCCATCCATATCTAGTGCCCAACTGTGTCTGCAGACGTCCTCCTACAGTTGGGTTACTTTTTATCAGGAGGTTGGTGGCAGGATTTGTACTCCGGCCACCGTAAAACCCTTCATTCCACAAAACGCAAAAACGCAAAAAAATCTGAAAACCCACTCCGTGGGAGTACCTCCTGTGCAGCTTCCCTTCGCAAGGCAGCTCACCGGATGACGGGATTGGGGCAAAGCCTTCGGGACCCCCAATCTTTGATGATAGGAGGGAAACCATGGGGTAACATCCCTGGGTCAGATTGCGGGAGAGTGTGTCGGAGTGGTGCTGAGGTGTCGTCCACCAGACGGCGGTCTCCTTGGGTTAACATGAGGCGGTCCCTTCGGGTGGGTGCCTGGAATGTCCTATCCCTAAGAGAGGATGATCACCTGTCTCTGTTATCATCTGAGCTCAAGCGTTTGGACATCGGGATTGCAGCTCTCTCTGAGGTTCGGAGACCGGATTGCGGCGAGATAATGGTGGGTGGTTACACCTACTATTGGTCTGGTCGCTCTGATGGTTACCATACCCAAGGAGTTGCTGTAGCTGTGTCCAATAAGCAGACCCCAATGATAATTGAGGTAACACCGGTCAACGAGCTTATTATGAGATTAAGGATTCGTCACTCCTTAGGTGTCATTTCCCTGGTCTCTGTTTATGCTCCGACTGAGGCGAGTGATCTCACCGTGAAGGATGCATTCTACGCCACACTTGAGTCTGTGGTTGATCAGTGCCCCCGAAGAGATACACTTCTAGTCTTGGGGGATTTCAATGCATCGACTGGAACTGATAGGGACGGTTATGAGGTGTGTGTTGGTCCCCATGGGTCAGGAACTATGAACCAGAATAGCACTAAGTTCCTTGACTTTGCAAGAAGTCATGGACTTAGGGTGGCTGGTTCATGGTTTCAGCGCCCACAAGCTCATCGCTGGACTTGGTATTCCAACGCTGGCGGTGTGGCAAAGGAGATTGACCATGTCCTCATTGACGGTCGTTGGAGGATGATCCAGAATGATCCTGTCCAGATCATCCAGAGGATGATCCTGTCCTGTGGACAGGTGATTCTCGTCCCGCTTACAGGGGAATTCGCGCATTACGTTCATCCAAGCACATCCCTCGGAGCACTACAGTTCGAGCAGAGAGTGGTAGGCTCTTGACAGAGGAGTCTGAAGTGAAGGCCCGCTGGGCCGGTTACTTTGAGCGGTTGTACCAGGCTGATCCCCCAGCTGTCGAGTTGGACGTCAAGGGTGTTACAATCCCTGTTGCTGACCCTCGAATCAACTGTGGTCCACCTACGCTTGTGGAAACACGGGCTGCGGTGAACCAGTTGAAACGGGGCAAAGCTCCAGGGATCTGTGGCATCCATGCCGAACTTCTCAAGGCTGGTGGAAATGCTGCACTCGTGTCGTTGCATGCAGTTTTGTGCTCTGCCTGGAACACAGGCATCATCCCAACTGACTGGAAGAGGGGCCTTGTTGTCCCTCTCTGGAAAGGGAAGGGTGATCGCCAAGACTGCAACAACTACCGAGGGGTGACGCTGCTCTCAGTGCCGGGCAAGGTCTTTGCTCGGATAATTCTTGATAGGGTTCGCCACCATCTGCTTGAGCACCAGCGTCCAGAGCAGTCAGGCTTTACACCAAAGAGTTCAACGATTGACCGTATCCTTGCACTTCGTGTCCTCACCGAACGCAGACGAGAGTTTCGGCAGGGGCTGCTTGCAGCCTATGTTGATCTCTGTAAAGCGTTCGATTCAGTGAATCGGGATGTCCTCTGGAGGATTCTTGGTCTTCGTGGGGTGCCACCAAAACTGATCGATCTGATGTCTGAACTCTACTCTGGTACTGAGAGTGCTGTGAAGTGTGGTGGTACCACCTCTGACTTATTTCCAGTTGTTACTGGAGTTCATCAGGGATGTGTACTTGCCCCCACACTTTTCAGCACTTGTATGGACTGGATTTTAGGGAGGATGTCGGAGAGATCAAGTTGCGGTGCATCATTTGGGAATGTCAAGATCTCGGACCTTGATTTTGCAGAGGATGCAGTCATCTTTGCGGAGACTTTAGACATCCTCTTGGGGGCCCTCGAGGTGCTGAATGAGGAGTTGGAGCCGCTGGAATTACGGGTTTCTTGGGTCAAAACTAAGACCCAGGCTTTCGGTGACATCTTGGATGCTGCTGTCCTGTCTGTGTCTGTTTGTGGTGAGGATGTTGAGGTCGTGGAGAGATTCACTTACCTTGGCAGTGATATTCATGTCTCTGCTGGCTGCGAGTCAGAGGTCAATAGATGTCTGGGTCGGGCCTGGGGAGTCATGGATTCACTGGATCATGGGTGTGGTGCTGCCGGTACCTGTGTGGGAGGACGAAAGTCCGAGTCTTCAGGTCCTTGGTACTTCCAGTCTTGCTCTATGGGTGCGAGACTTGGACTCTGACCAAGGATCTGAGACGGAGACTTAATTCCTTTGGTACCAGGTGTCTTCGGAGAATCCTTGGCTATCGCTGGTCGGATTTTGTGTCCAACGAGCGGTTGCTGAGAGAGACTCGGATGAGATTTGTCACCTGCATTGTCCGTGAGCGTCAGTTGCGGCTGTATGGACATGTGGCTCGTTTTCCTGATGCTGATCCTGCTCACCAGATTCTCTCAGCGAGGGAGTCTCATGAGTGGAGGAGGCCAGTGGGCCGACCACGTGCCTCATGGTTGCAGCAGGTTGACCATCATCTCAAGGAGATGGGGATGGGCCTGGCATCTGCCTGGGGGATGGCCAGACGGAGGCCCCTGGAGTACCGGCGGAAAGTGGACGCAGCGACGCGCTGTTCTGGCACATGCTCCCATACCTGACCTGGTACTCAATGAACACTACAACTTTGCCTCAGGACATATTGACCGATTTCGCTTAGGTCAGGGGTCAAAGGTCAATTAGTGCAAAAATCGATAATATGCGAGAGCTGGAGGTGCCTTCGCGCCAAATGCTACTCCTCAGGTTATGGTCGGATGGTCATGAAAATTCACACCAATCGTCTGGAATACATTGTGCACAAACAATCGAGCCGGATTTTCGATTTAGATCTTTGTTCACCCACAGCACCCCCTTGAACTTTGGGGATTTCCGATTTCAAACCGCATTTCCGGTACTTTTCATTCAAATGGATACCGAGTAGTTATCAGTCGATGGAACTGGATGAGATTTGATATGCGTAATCTTAAGGTGATTCTCTATCCGCAATATGACATCCATTTTGCTCTATATCTTATAGTTTCCAAATGGCAACCCTCTCAACTTGAGTGTCCGAGGGCCATTGAGCATTCCTGCTGAAACTTCAAACTACACTAGCTCCAAGACGATTGAACCGAATCAAATGAAACTTTACATGCTTATGGACCGTAATGAGTACTACAACTTTGCTCGATTGCGTAATGACCTATCTCGATTTGTTCAGGGGTCAAAGATCAATAAGTGCATTTTTCGGTCAAAATGTCTATTCAAATCCCCCTACCGGCAAAACGGCTCAACCGATCCATACAAATTTTTGCACATGTATACTCCCCGATGAGAAGTACAAGTTTGCTCATTTGCATAATGACCAATCTCCACTAGGTCAGCGGTCAAAGTGTCGCAATACTAACAGTCCTGCTCGGCAACCCATCGCCACCTACCGGCTTGTCTATCTATATATCTATCTATATCTCTCTCCTGGTGTTGGCTTAGTGGTTAGGTTGGCGGCTTGGGATCCTCGGGTCCTGAGTTCGAGCCCCGTTGGCCGCTGAATTAAAATACACCAGGAGGTTGACTCAGCCTGTCATCCTTCCGAGGTCGGCAAAATGAGTACCAGTGTACTGGTAAGGGGGACACTGCATTAGCGGCATGGCCGCGTCCCAACCAATGATGCAACCAGCAGCCACAGGCTGCACTCGATAGAGAGAGAATGGTGAAGAATCACTTAAAAAAAAAAAATTAAATAATTCTCGTATACAAATCTGGATGCCAATCTTCACCAATATCGAATCAATTCGTCCTCGTCACACACCCAACCTGACCACAAAATTTCATCCGGATGCGTCCAAAACTTTTGAGATATCCTGCACACAAAGACAGGTAGACAGACAAACAAACAGACAGAGGGGTGAAAACATAACCTCCTTCACCTTCGGTGGTGGAGGTAACGAGGACACAACATAACAAAGGGACCACCAGAAGAAAGGGGAAACACCAACAGCAGGGCAGAGGGAGAAAGTAGATGGAGATTGACAAACAAGGGGTGCAGGTAACAACGAGGAGTAAGGGACAGGGTGGACAGAACACAAGGGGTGGACAGGATGGAATACATCAGCAAAATTTTGGGAGCGGTGCACAGTGGCTTAACAGGTGTGGAAAAGATGATGATTTTTCTCTCCTCTTCTTTACTCTCAGGCTGTGGCCCCTGGTCCTATCACTGTCGACTGGCTGTATCGGGAGTGTAGCCTGTCAAATTTTACGTGGGAGATACATTATAGGTTCAATTTCTACTTTATCTTAAACAATTCTTTATATAGCAATGAATACATTCCAAGTACTTACGTTTGTTTTCTCTTTTGGTGGGGGGGAAAACAGGAGTATCGGCAGCGGCAGCATGGCCACAAACTGCAGCGAGAGTCTCAGGCAACCCTTTATGAGCAGTTGTATAGTGATACGAGGCTCACCTACAACCAGTCCTACCTACCTCTTGAACCTTGGGAGTATGGCATGCTCTCCAGCAATTGTGATGTCGGTGAATCCAGCACTGAAATCTGCAATGACCAGCCAGCATCGGATGGTGTTAGTGGGTCTTCAAATCAAGACGCTGGACCAACAAACCTTTCAATGGTAGCCTTTGAAAGTGGGCCACACCACTTGTCCCTTGCTACCGCTACAGGATGTGGTATAACAGGCAGAACACAGCTGACATCCCCAAGCGATGAAAAAGCAGCAAAACCAACCCTTAAACGAAGTTACAGTGAAGTTAGTCAAGAATATTTAGGGGAGGAGGACGAGGATGACGAGGTGGAGGGGGAGCCAGGGCATGATGATACTGCGGTTGTAGTGACCGCTGCTTTGCCCTCATGGCTTATTGACCGTAAAGTTATTGAGATGTTGGCATTAGACTGGCGGCCTCTCACAGCTGTAGCTGATGTTGGATTCCGTCGACTGCTTTCGCAGCTGCAACGTGGTTATCGTCCATGTGGTGAAGCCCACTTCCGTGAACGAGTCCTCCCAGAGGTCTGTATTGGGCTCCGCCGCAAATTGCAGTCGTCATTAAGAAATGCTGCCATTGTCTGCCTTACCGGTGCTGTGCAGCCCCTAACACCTTGCGGCTCGGGTTTAATCATGCTATTTGGACACTGGTTGGATAGCCACTCAAGGCGTTGTCATGGTCTTCTTCGTGTCCTGCCTTCGACAGCACGCCCTGCGACATTGGCCAAACAGCTGCAACGCCTCGTTATTGAATGGGGTCTTGAAGCACCTTTCACTGCTCGTCCTGGCCCGTTGCTCGCTCGTGGCATACCTAATTTAGAGGAAGCTGCCAAGATGGCAGGACTTCCATCGGCAGCTTGTTTCTTACAGGCTCTCACCACAATGATTTATGAAGGGGCTTTGCAGCGTGCCACAGTTCACCACCTCTGGGAAACTATTGGTGTATCGCTTGAGGGCTTCTCAAGCCCTTCAGTGTTGAACAGAGACCTTAAGCACTGGCATGGTCTGGTAAAGGCATTGCACGAGGCCCGCAGGAATGCTGAGTCTGGTTTTGAGGAGCCGGACACTGACTGCACAAAACTGCTCAAACCTGCACATTTGACCCTCATTGACGAGCTTATAGACGTGCTCGAATCAGCAGAAATGATTGCGCTTGAGCTCGGAAAACCAGATGCGACACTCGGGTCAACGCTGCCCCTCATGCGTGTTTTCCGCCGCTTCTTAGAGACGAGCACCGATGAGAGGAACAATGATATGAATTCGGCCAATGAGTTGTACGACATTACAGGTGTGCGACGAAATATGTTGGTGCTTATTGACAATTGGTTAGCTGAGGCAGAGAATCGCCGTGATACTGTTTTGGCTACAGTTGTAGACCCTCGTTTCAAGGCGACGTTCTTTTCCTCGGATGAGGTGGCACAAAAGGCCTGTAGGTGGTTGGCTGAGGAAGCTGCTGTGGCTGTAGCTCAAGGAGCAGCAACACTTTCTACTGGGGATAGTGTGGGCTCTGTGGAGAGGCATGATGCAGCTGATAACATCGAGGAAGAATTTGGAGAAGATTCGAATGAAGAGAATGGGAAAGAGGGAGCGGAGGGCCATGACGGTTTGTGGTCTCGCACTCAAGAACGTGACTCTGCTGGTGGAAGTCCCAAGTTCTGGCACCTTTTTGATACGATTGGCAAGGAATTGCAACGTTCTCCTGGTGCTCGTCTTGCTCTTAGTCCTCAGGTGATTAGTTCATACTCTTGATTGATAATTTTTCCTGTTCATAAATGTCATATATGCTTGGTGTTGGCTTAATTGTTAGGGTGGTGGGCTTGGGATCCTAGGGTCCTGAGTTCTCAGCTGTTGAATTAATACCAGGTGGGGTTGACTCTGCCTGTCATTCTTCTGAGGTTGGCGAAATGAGTGCCAGCTTGCTGCTATCCTGTGTCGGAATGGTGACCCGTCCAGAATTGTACCCAATAGCCAAGGAGACTGCTTAGGCAGCAACAACGCTCTGCACACAGTGTCGTCCCAATGGATGGATGGATGGATAAATATCATTACGATGTACACACGAAGCAAAAAGTGGGGTTTAGCAATTGGTTCACTTTTGTCTCTCTCTCTCTCTGTCTGTCTGCCCACAAACGTCAGTTTACAATTGAGGAACAACTTGATTTCACTCGAATGTTACATTTTGAACACGAATTGGAAAACCAACCTGTAGTTTAATACTTTGGCTCTGAATTTGTCCTGATCGTGTATGCGCAGAGAGGAGTGGGATCATTGTTTTATTCTTTCTGCCTGTCTGAAAGGAAAAGAAAATTGACTGGAAGGGCATTCTGTAGAGCGCATACCTCCACCACGTAATGCCTGATCCACGAGAACCTATCTAGCCCAATACGTTTTTGAAATATCATGCTATATATCGTTTTTGGCCCAATCTCTCAATGGTGAAAAAATCACATAAAAAAATTAAATAATTGTCCTATCCAGATCCGGATTTGGATCTTCACCCAAATTGAATCAATTCGTCATGGTCACACACCCAGCATGTCCACTAAGTTTCGTACGAACCCATCCTCAACTTTTTTGAGATATCCTGCACACAGAAAGACAGACAGACAGAGAGGGGGTGAAAGCATAACTTCCTTCACCTTCGGTGGCGGAGGTAAAAATGATTCCAAGCAGGAAATGTACTGTTTTATGGATGTCATAATGCACACAAACAACAGGCATGAATAACTAATGTCATGTGTTAAATCAGGTGGTGTGGTGGAAACGACACTGCAGCAATGGCGGTAAACTTCCCCCAAAAAATGTAATTCTACAGCCTTTAAAATCTTTATTTTATTTAAATTGAATTAGAGACTTGAACACTGCAGACCACAACTTGCCTTTTTGACACTTTGAAAACCCTGTTTAAAAGTACTTGGACAAAAATTACGGCATTTAATGTCATCATGGCCAATCAAATTTGCTGCTCGCAGACCCCACCCATGTCCTTGCTGCTCAAGACTTCGTGGGGGCAAGATGATCTATGAACTCTCCAGTTAGCCCATCCCCCGGATAGCGGGAGGCGGGATTTGAAAATGACGTGCGTGTGTGCGTGCGTGCGTGCGTGCATGCGTGCGTGCCTTAACTTTTTACCATTTCAGCTTTTGTTTTCAAATTTTCAATAAAGCTTTATTTTGACATTCTGGAGAACACAAATTAATAAAATGTACAATTTTGTCAGGTTTAGTTTGAGTACAAGATGGACGCGGATGGACTTTGCATTTTGAGATGCTTTCAAGTTTATTTCTGGATCAAAAGATCAAAGGTCAAGGTTGCATAAAATCATCAATTTCATCCGATTGACCTGAAATTTAAGGAATTTGCATATTGGGTCACTGAATTGGTTTATCGATCAAAAGCGAGAAGCCGATTGTTTTGGTTTGTTTTTAGATGAAAAGGTCAAAGGTCACGGTTGCATAAAACCGTCAATTTTCATGCGATTGACTTGAAATTTGAGCAGTGTTTCCATATTGGGTCACTGAAGGCCATTGCTTTTGAGGTCAAAAGGTCAAGGTCGCTTAAAATCGTCTTTTTTATTTTTTTTATTTTATTGTTTAAGCTATTTTTGCCATGTTTGGCATGTGGAAGAAGAATAAGTGATTACAAAGCGGACGTGGACAGGATTTGCATTTTTAGAAGCTTTCTAGTTTAATTTGCTGCAACTTCTGATTTACTCTGTCCTTTTGAACCTTTGAACTCTTAACTACATTATATAATATGGAAATGTAACTTACTTACTGTGTGAGTGCAGGAAGAAGCCCATTTGTATCTTCTAGAGCCATTGCTGAATCGCTGCCGCAGCCCATTTGCATGGTGGCATCACTCTGGTCGCCGCTTTCCTCAGTTACGAGCTCTTGCCCAACGTCTTCTAACTGCACCTGCCTGCTGCCCACAACCCGATGGTCGCATCGCTTGCTCCGCTGCAGTTGGGGATGCCGATACAGCCAGCGCCCTGCTCTTTATCCGCCACAATCTGCCAAATGTTAACTTTGACTACTGAACCTTAATTTTATCAATGCTACATGATTGTTTTTGTTGAAAGGCACAAGGCTGCATGGCCAGCTGGACAAGAAAAGTTTTCATCGGCAAAATTACTTTGTTGAAAGAAGTAGAATGACAAAATCCATCACCGCACAAAAGATTATTTTATTGCATACCACAAAATACATACCACTCAGGGTCCTACGTGTGATGCCTGTCGGCTCTCCCGATCCCACTTCAGGTCTTGCATCCAGTCATCAAATAAAAGGTGTTTGGCATCGAAAATGCCAGGCAGTGGAGTGGAAACCACCAGACCAGATGTGAGCAGCTTCTCGGTGAAGGGGAGATGCTGGGTCGGGGGGGGGGGGGGCTTCAAAGTCCTGCGCAATTCTTGTTGCGAATTCTTCATCCTGTGATGCAAATTTTCTCATATAATATTTCTTTATTATTGTCTCTATTAACTCGATCTCAAATTCTCTTTTGTTTTTATTGGAGAGTAGTTGTCTCCAACGTATGGTTCGACTTCAAACGACTTTTCAAGTGGGTGTATGATCACAAGGTCCTGCACAATTCTCACAATCATATTGCTGATGTGTGGATTTGTGATTATATAAATAATGAACGATTGTGATGCCTGATCGATGCACCAATGATAGTCATGATTTTCTTTTTTGATTTGCAAATTGTCAGCCTTTGTAATAGTAATAATAATAGTAATAACTAAGATACAACAAAGCATCCAATTATAAACACTAGAAAGTATGCCAACACTACACTTTTCCAGCAACAGATAAATTGTAATGGAAAATAACAGTTACAATTTTGTGGAGCATGCCTGTACATGCAGATGGAGAGATTAAAGCTAATCGACCAGATATCATCCATAATAGGATATAAAAAAGAAATTGTCAATTTATTAACTTGACGGTACCATTTAAGCTTGGTGTTGGCTTAATAGTTAGGGTGTTGGGCTTGGGATTCTTGGGTCCTGAGTTCAAAATCCCACTCGGCTGTTGAATTAATACCAGGTGGGGTTGACTTTGACTGTCATCCTTCTGAGGTCAGCAAAATGAGTACCAGCTTGCTAGTATCCCGTATCTGAGTGGCAACCCATGCAGGATTGTGTCCGATAGCCAAGGAGACTGCTTTAGCAGCATCAACGCTCTGCACAGAGCATGGTCCCAATGGATGTATAGTACCATTTGAAAGAAGTGTGTCCATCAAAAATGCTGAGAAACTGGCAAAGTGTGTAAAGCTCAAATTGGGAATTCCCAGAATGAAACAATCACAAGGCTGTTGTGCTCACATTGCAGGAAGGTTTGTGGCTTGCCTGCCACCAACATGCTTGAGGTGTGAGAACACCAGCCTTGTGCTTCAGTTTCATTGTGGGAATTCCTGCTTTTCCTCTGGTATAACTGCCTCTGCTCTCTGTCCTCTGATCCTCCCCAGCTCCTTCCAGTTACCCCCCCCCCCCTTTTTTCCACCTTTTCCTTCTCTTGGTTAAATTTCCAAAACTCCCGAATTGCTGAAACTTTTCTTTAAACATTCGTGACAGCACAAAGTGTAATGCATCATGGCTAAATTACCAAAGGTGATTTGTGTTGCTTTGTTGTTGTTGAAGAGAGAAAGTGTCTGATATATATATATATATATATATATATATATATATATATATATATATATATATATATATATATGATATTAAAAAGATAACACCCCACTGGATTTCTTGTTTTTCGGAATGTTTAGCAAATATGTTTACTAAAGTAACTCTCAAAACTTTTGGTCTCCTTGTGCTCCCTCCATTATCTTGAAACAATCTGCTTCAAGATTAAGTGCTGAAAGATCACTCCACTCCCCTTTATCAACTCCCCATCCATCAAAGAATCGATTTCAAAATTATTCTTCTAACATGTGAAGCATGTGACTACCCATCCGAAATTGCTCACCACTCTTCCCTTTACCTATTACCTGCAATCTCTCTACCTGATTGAAAACAGTTCCTCTCATTGCTGCTGAAACGACTTTGAGGTTTATCTTTTCGAAGCAACATTTCTATAACCATTCATTACCTGGCATACGCTGAGCGAAAAGCGGGGTTCAGCAATTGGTTCACTTCTGGCTGTCTGTCCTTCTGTCTATGATCGAGGAACAACTTGATTTCAATAGAATGTTATATTTTGAACATGAATCGGGAAACGACCGTGTTACTTAACAGTGCGTGGCTCTGAATTTGTCATGACTGTGCATTCGCAGAGAGGAGTGAGATCATTATTTTCACTCTGTCTGGCAGTCAAACAAAATTGAAAATCATTTCAAACAGGAAATTTATTGTTTTAAGGACGTTGTAAAGGACACAAACAACAGGCATGAATAACTAATGAAACCTTCCCTCCAGGTAGATGAACAAACAACAAGCACAAATTACTAATTCCCTCCAGGTCTTCAAGCCAGCTGTTCACCACCATCTCATTATTTTAAATGGTGACCCTCATCTGCTTTTTCATCTTATTTTAAGTGGATTATTTAATGTTCTTTACCCCATCGATCCTCGGAGCTTTTCAACGGACTTCGTCAATCGTGCTATTTTAAAAAGTGATTTATGATTTGATTTGGAGTTTTAAACTTTGCCTCTGATTGTTTTGGCACAATTTATTCTTGGATTTAAGGATGGCCGGTTATTTCTCCCTTGGGATAAACATTGATTTTAGCATGAGGAGTGAGTGTAATGACTTATCCACACAACCCAAACTATATAAAGAGAGAGTACAAACTTTGTTAACAGTCTTTACTCTTTACCTTATTATTTACTTACTGTCACCCATGTCATCCTCCCTTCCCCCCTCCCCCACCTCCCATTAATATTTTTTATTATTTTCAACACATTGGCATTTTTTCATCTTGTTGAATATACTGTTGTCGCCTATTTTCTACTTCCTTCTTGTGTCCTTTGTTTGGACTGACTCGGGGACCCGTTGGTCCAAATTTTCATTGGTCTTCACAGTCTTGGTCTTTTTTGCTAGTCTGAACAAAAACAATTGGTTTCCCAGCCTAGAAGCCTAATAATGATAAACATAGGACCACGCACGCGTCCTGAAGCCCACCTGGATCAAGAGCAACAATTACTCAACCCCCACATACCCCCGTAGACCCTGATTTTTTTTTAATGCCATGAACGAACTTTGGCACATCATGGTTGTGGTCAAGTTTCATTAAAATTGTGTGTGTAGTTTTGGAGGAGAGAGCAAATACCTATTTTGGGGTTCAACTCCTCCACCAGTAGACCCCTTTAAATGAGCGTACATGTTGATGTGGTCAATAAACCTTCGTTAGGCATCAGATTTGAAGCTTGTGGCCAACTTTCATCAACATCGTGTGTTTGGTTCAAGCGATAATGACTGAAGTGTTTATGGACTCACTGACTGAGTGACTCACTCACTCACTCACTCACGCACTCACCTACAGACACTGCTCGAACGCATAAGCTCACCAGACTAAAGTCCAGGTGAGCTAATAATACTTCGAGATGTTTTTCGGTCTTGGTGATCTTCAAGGTCTTGGGGGTCTTCAAGGTCTTGGGGTCTTCAAAGGTCAAAGGGATCTCAGCAGTCTATCAAGTCAAAAGGTACATTCCAATAGCATGTAATTAATTAATAGACAGAAAAAAGCATGAATGACACACACATACACACACACACACACACACACACACACACATGCCTCATCCATTTTCTGTGAATTTCTCCTTT
>NC_140968.1:95448814-95591314 GCF_056783735.1 Eptatretus burgeri | reverse complement strand
AGGGAAGGGGGTGGAGGTTGTGAGGGAGGGAAGGGGTGGAGGTTGTGAGGGAGATCAGAGTGAGGGGAGGGAAGGGGATTGAGGTTGTGATGGAGGGAAGGGGATGGAGGTTGTGAAGGAGGGAAGGGGATGGAGGTTGTGAAGGAGGGAAGGGGTGGAGGTTGTGAGGGAGGGAAGGGGTGGAGGTTGTGAGGGAGATCAGAGTGAGGGGAGGGATGGGGATGGAGCTTGTGAGGGAGATCGGAGTAAGGGGGAGGGAAGGGGATGGAGGTTGTGAAGGAGGGAAGGGGATGGAGGTTGTGAGGGAGGGAAGGGGATGGAGGCTGTGAGGGAGATCGGAGTAAGGGGGAGGGAAGGGGATGGAGGTTGTGAAGGAGGGAAGGGGATGGAGGTTGTGAAGGAGGGAAGCGGTTGAAGGTTGTGAAGGTGTGAACGGGAGGGAGGTTGTGAGGGAGGGAACGGGATGGAGGCTGTGAGGGGGGGGCGGGAAGGGGATGGAGGTTGTGAAGGAGGGAAGGGGATGGAGGTTGTGAGGGAGGGAAGGGGATGGAGGCTGTGAGGGAGATCGGAGTAAGGGGGCGGAAGGGGATGGAGGTTGTGAAGGAGGGAAGGGGATGGAGGTTGTGAAGGAGGGAAGGGGATGGAGGTTGTGAGGGAGGGAAGGGGATGGAGGCTGTGAGGGAGATCGGAGTAAGGGGGAGGGAAGGGGATGGAGGTTGTGAAGGAGGGAAGGGGATGGAGGTTGTGAGGGAGGGAAGGGGATGGAGGTTGTGAAGGAGGGAAGGGGATGGAGGTTGTGAGGGAGGGAAGGGGGTGGAGGTTGTGAGGGAGATCAGAGTGAGGGGAGGGAAGGGGATTGAGGTTGTGATGGAGGGAAGGGGATGGAGGTTGTGAAGGAGGGAAGGGGATGGAGGTTGTGAAGGAGGGAAGGGGGTGGAGGTTGTGAGGGAGGGAAGGGGGTGGAGGTTGTGAGGGAGATCAGAGTGAGGGGAGGGATGGGGATGGAGCTTGTGAGGGAGATCGGAGTAAGGGGGAGGGAAGGGGATGGAGGTTGTGAAGGAGGGAAGGGGATGGAGGTTGTGAGGGAGGGAAGGGGATGGAGGCTGTGAGGGAGATCGGAGTAAGGGGGAGGGAAGGGGATGGAGGTTGTGAAGGAGGGAAGGGGATGGAGGTTGTGAAGGAGGGAAGGGGGTGGAGGTTGTGAGGGAGGGAAGGGGGTGGAGGTTGTGAGGGAGATCAGAGTGAGGGGAGGGAAGGGGATTGAGGTTGTGATGGAGGGAAGGGGATGGAGGTTGTGAAGGAGGGAAGGGGATGGAGGTTGTGAAGGAGGGAAGGGGGTGGAGGTTGTGAGGGAGGGAAGGGGTGGAGGTTGTGAGGGAGATCAGAGTGAGGGGAGGGATGGGGATGGAGCTTGTGAGGGAGATCGGAGTAAGGGGGAGGGAAGGGGATGGAGGTTGTGAAGGAGGGAAGGGGATGGAGGTTGTGAGGGAGGGAAGGGGATGGAGGCTGTGAGGGAGATCGGAGTAAGGGGGAGGGAAGGGGATGCAGGAAGTGAATGAGTGAAGGGCATGGAGGTTGTGAAGCAGGGAAGGGGATGGCGGTTGTGAAGGAGGGAAGGGGATGGAGGTTGTGAGGGAGGGAAGGGGATGGAGGCTGTGAGGGAGATCGGAGTAAGGGGGAGGGAAGGGGATGGAGGTTGTGAAGGAGGGAAGGGGATGGAGGTTGTGAGGGAGGGAAGGGGATGGAGGTTGTGAAGGAGGGAAGGGGATGGAGGTTGTGAAGGAGGGAAGGGGATGGAGGTTGTGAGGGAGATCGCAGTAAGGGGGAGGGAAGGGGTGGAGGTTGTGAGGGAGATCAGAGTGAGGGGAGGGAAGGGGATTGAGGTTATGAAGACGCTCGGAGTGAGGGGGAGGGAAGGGGATGGAGGTTGTGAAGGAGGGAAGGGGATGGAGGTTGTGAGGGAGGGAAGGGGATGGAGGCTGTGAGGGAGATCGGAGTAAGGGGGAGGGAAGGGGATGGAGGTTGTGAAGGAGGGAAGGGGATGGAGGTTGTGAAGGAGGGAAGGGGATGGAGGTTGTGAAGGAGGGAAGGGGATGGAGGTTGTGAGGGAGGGAAGGGGATGGAGGTTGTGAGGGAGGGAAGGGGATGGAGGCTTTGAGGGAGATCGGAGTTAGGGGGAGGGAAGGGGATGGAGGTTGTGAGGGAGGGAAGGGGTGGAGGTTGTGAAGGAGGGAAGGGGATGGAGCTTGTCAACGAGCCCAGGGGATGGAGGTTGTGAGGGAAATCGCAGTAAGGGGGAGGGAAGGGGGTGGAGGTTGTGAGGGAGATCAGAGTGAGGGGAGGGAAGGGGATTGAGGTTATGAAGACGCTCGGAGTGAGGGGAGGGAAGGGGATTGAGGTTATGAGGAAGATCAGAGTGAGGGGAGGGAAGGGGATGAGATTGTCTGAATCATGGGGAGTACGCAGATTCCCCCCTATTTGCGTACTGGATAAATAGATTTCACGGAATGCCACGTACGTTTTTACTGAAAAGTGATTTTCTATGAATATGCCAAAAGTAGACGATTTGTTGTGTAAATTTTGAAAACTTGTCTAAATAAAAGGTAGTCGGTTTTGAATAGTGAAAAAAGAAGAAAACTGCGCCGGAAGTATTTGTTTCCCATGATCCTTTGCGCCGGACGGAAGCTCAGCTCGCGCCGAGGATGGCGGAACAAGGTGAGGGAGTCCCGGCTGGGTCGATCAGAGTCACCGTTAAAACTCCCAAATCGAAGGAGGATTTCGTGATCGATGAAAACGCCACAGTGAAGGAGGTGAGATCTTGTTCTGATGATCATTTCGAGCTTATTCTGTCGCTCACTTTCGCTCTCGGCACCTTCGGGCCTGTTTGAGGCCTCGCCGGGTGATGTTGCGAATCTTCGTGCACTCGGCTTGTCTTGCCCGTCCGATGCGGAGCGCGTGTGCGGGTACATCGTGTGTGTGTGTTTGTGTGTGCCTTGGGTTGTGGTTAGTGGTGCCTATTTACCCATTTTGATGATGTTTGTTTTTTGTGTTTTTTTTTTAATGAGGAGGCTCCATGACAGTCGGATTGGAATGATGTGGAGTCGAGTTGCGCTGCGATCCCACTCGATGTGTGAAATTCCCGCCCTTGGTGACCGGTTTGGGTGGAATATTTTAATCTGTATCCGGAAACAATTTCGCGCTTTGTTTGGTTAATTCCGCGAATCTCATTTCGTAATTGGTATTTGGTCCAAGTTAATGATTCACTGAACGTGGAGTGGGTCACTTGGTGATTCGTGCGCGAAGTTTGCGATCGGTGGATGTGGGGGTTCGTGGTGGATGTGGGTGTGCGTGGTTCACGGTGGATGTGGGTGTGCGTGGTTCACGGTGGATGTGGGTGTGCGTGGTTCACGGTGGATGTGGGTGTGCGTGGTTCACGGTGGATGTGGGTGTGCGTGGTTCACGGTGGATGTGGGTGTGCGTGGTTCATTGTGGATGTGGGGGTGCGTGGTTCACGGTGGATGTGGGTGTGCGTGGTTCACGGTGGATGTGGGTGTGCGTGGTTCACGGTGGATGTGGGTGTGCGTGGTTCACGGTGGATGTGGGGGGGTTCACGGTGGATGTGGGTGTGCGTGGTTCACGGTGGATGTGGGTGTGCGTGGTTCATTGTGGATGTGGGGTGCGTGGTTCACGGTGGATGTGGGGGTGCGCGGTGGATGTGGGGGGTTCACGGTGGATGTGGGGATGCATTGTGGATGTGGTGGTTCACTGTGGATGTGGGGGGTGGGGTTCACGGTGGATGTGGTGGTTCACGGTGGATGTGGGGGTGCGCGGTGGATGTGGGGGTGCGCGGTGGATGTGGGGGTGCGCGGTGGATGTGGGGGTGCGCGGTGGATGTGGGGGTGCGTGGTGCGCGGTGGATGTGGGGGTGCGCGGTGGATGTGGGGGTGCGTGGTGCGCGGTGGATGTGGGGGTGCGTGGTGCGCGGTGGATGTGGGGGTGCGTGGTGCGCGGTGGATGTGAGGGTGCGTGGTGCGCGGTGGATGTGGGGGTGCGTGGTGCGCGGTGGATGTGGGGGTGCGTGGTTCACTGTGGATGTGGGGGTGCGTGGTTCACGGTGGATGTGGGGCTGCCCGGTTCACGGTGGATGTGGGGCTGCCCGGTTCACGGTGGATGTGGGGCTGCCCGGTTCACGGTGGATGTGGGGCTGCCCGGTTCACGGTGGATGTGGGGCTGCCCGGTTCACGGTGGATGTGGGGCTGCCCGGTTCACGGTGCGTAGTTCACGGTGGATGTGGGGCTGCCCGGTTCACGGTGCGTGGTTCACGGTGGATGTGGGGTTGCGCGGTTCACGGTACATTTGGAGGTGCGTTGATCGAGGTGCTTTCTCCACCATTCGAACAATCCTTCGCTGCAATGTTCGATCAAATTTTCTCTTGCGGCCTCATCCAGGGAGGTTGGCTACAGTGCCATGGGCCTTAAACTTCATGATAACATTGTGTACGGTGGACACAGGAACATCAAGGTCTCTGGAGATGGACTTGTAGCCTTGAGATTGTCCACGCTTGGCTACAATCTTGTGTCTCAACTCCTCAGACAATTCTCTGGTTTTATTTCTTTTCTCCATATTCATTGCGGTACACGCAGTGACACAAAACAGCAGAATGACTCCTTTTCTCTATTCAAACTGGTTGAATGAATGATTTTTATATTGCAGGCACCTGCAAATCACCACAGGTGAGTTCAATTCCAAAGTAAATGAGAATCACCTGCTTCAAATCCAAATATTTCTAAAAGGTGCCAATCATATTGTCCAGGCTATTTTAGGATTTGTATGTGGAATAAGTTTGTGATTTTTTTTTCAACTTTTTTACCTCCACCACCGAAGGTGAAGGAGGTTATGTTTTCACCCCTTTCTTCGTGTCTGTCTTTCTGTGTACAGGGTGTCGCAAAAAGTTGGGGACGGATTTGGATAAAACTTGGTGGACAGGTTGGGTGTGTGACAAGGACGAGTTGATTTGATTTTGATGAAGATTTGGATCCGGATCTGAATAGGAGAATTATTTAATCTTAAAAGTGATTCTTCACCATTGAGAGATCGGGCCAAAAACTATATCATGCTGTTTAGCATATTTCAAAAATGTATTGGGCCCGATATGTTCCCGTGGATCAGGCATTACGTGGCGGAGGTATGCGCTCCATCGAGTGCTCTTCTCGTTTGTTTTGTTCAACTGCACACCAAAGAAATACAGTATGTGGACACCAAAATATTTTTTTTAATTTCAACTATTTTCTGGAAGAAATTGTGCATCATTTGAAAAAAGTGCAAGGGTGCCAATATTTTTGGCCACAACTGTATATGGGGGTTGGGGGTGGGTACTTTGTGAAATACCTTGTACTGTAGAACCCTGCTATCTGTCATTTCACAAACGAGTTATTGCAGAACATTTCCATGATAGATCCAATAATTCCCCGCACTAACATCCATTGGATGGAAGACCAGTAGTGACCAGGTGTCGCACACCACAATGCATGCATGCATTGTTGAACTTGATGCCACCTCGTCCTGTGCAGTGTTGCCCTGTATTTTTATGTTTGTGTACTTTACCGTGGTAATTGTTTAACGATGAGTGGTAAACGAAGCGGTGACGAAAAGGGTGAACCTGCACATAAGTGGCAACGCAGTCGTGTAACTCTGGATCTGGAATTCGACGTCGTGACATGAATAATAATGGTGAATGACTAGCCGATATCGCTCGCTATCTTGGCTTGCAATCGCCGACTGTTCAAAATATTTTAAAGAACGCCGACGAGATCCTGAAGATAGGCCAGGAAATGCTTCAGCACTCTAATATCAAGATAACTCCTCAGCAAAGCGAGGTGATTAAAAAAAAAAAAAACCATTGAGAGGATGCTCTCCACCTGGCTGAATCACTTCAACAAAACGAAGACACCCATCAGCCTTGGTGTCGTACAGGAGAAGGTCGTTAGATTGTCCGAAGACATCCGCAAGGAGTGGGGAGAGAACCTGCAGACAGTTCTTCTGGCTTCAAGGCTTCAAGGCTTCAAGGCTTCAAAGGATCGGTTTTTACTTTCCTCTTCGGCGGCAATGCGAATGGGCACACGAAACTTAAGCCATTGCTCATCTACCATCGTGAGAATCCTCGTCCAATGTAACGCGATACAAAATGCCGTCTTCCTGTCACTTGGAAATCTCGCAGGAAGCCCCGAATTATGAGACAAGTTATTCGTGAATGGTTTATGAACTACTTTGTGCCAGAAATGAAAATTTATTGTGAAAAGTACAATCTCAATTTCAAGATTCTCTTGATCCATGGTCCCCCCCAAGATCTTCAAAAGACAGTGGTGGGCGTCTGGGGTGGTGACTGTGATTGCGGAGTTTGTAACGGTTATGGTGATGTGGTTGAAACATTGTGGCGGTTATGGTGAGGTGAGGTGAGCGAGCTTGAATGGATGTAGAGATTTTTATGAGGCCGTTGTGATGGTTATAGGAATGCTTGTAGCGTTGTAATTTGAGTCTGGAGAAGATCTGAGGTGATGGTCGGTTTGGGGTTTGGGCAGCATCTGCTAATGAGCTGTCTTTTGCTACTATGCCGCTATGGCGTGCATGGTTGCGTGAAGAGCACATCATGTGTGCAGCAAAGTAAATAAAATGGATGAAGGATAGAAATGGAGACCTGCCTAAAAGCCCTCACAGCACATTTTGTCCCATAAACCCACGAGACATAAGGGAAGGGCTCTCAAAAACAAATGCAAATGAAATAACTTACTCGCAGCCGCTATATGTTGCGTGCCGTAGCCTCGGAGTGCTGGCTTCGCAGAACCACAACAATATGATATTCCACTATCAATATTCCACTAACAATATGAACCACTAACAGCATATTGTTTGATGGCTTCCTGGGGGGAAAATAAATCCCCCAGGCAGTGTCTTAGCACAAGATGTGATCGAGGCCTGAGGAGTGAGGTCCAATCATCTGGTTTTATTTATTTATTGAGTTATTTTTGGAATCCAAACATAGCCCTTGACCTTCCTCTGGATGAAAGAAAAGGCTGTGCAAAGTTTGGTTGCACTGGTTCCTGCAGGGTGCGAATGCACTCGCCTCAAATGAGGAAAGTTTTGCAGTGCGTCTTGGAAGAAACGAGAACACAGTGAGCAGGTATCGCAGTGGGTGCAGCTGGTAACCCTGGTAACCTTATTCCATTTCACCAGCTCGCATTTCCGATCCATGCTTGATGCACCTCCGAAGTACTGCTCGGGAGTCAAGGTGATGTTGTGTAAGCTCACCTGGGAAACGGATTTCGGCACGTTTTGCGCCAACCGCCGAATGGAAGATCACCAAAGTTTTCCATGCAAACGAACCACCTCCAGGCACGTACCTCCTTCCACGTAGCTTCTTCAGCCCCCATCCTGCCCCCTCTTTCGAGACTCGCCATAGCTTTGCTTTCCGAAATTTCCATTCAGTATTTCATGCTGGTTTCCCATTCGATGATCCATCGCTCAGTTGTATCAGTTTCAATTTGTCATTGCAACTTGTGATGCGATGTGAATGGTGCACAAAAATGATGTCAAAAACGATTTTCAGGGGGATTTAAAAAATTTTTTCGAAGAGGGTAAAGCGTGTAGAATGTCTAAAAGGTGTCTTGCAGTTTTTATCCCCCGCCACGTGGCGGAAGGGGGATATTGTTGTCACCCAGGGCGTCCGGCTGTCCGTCCGTCCGTCCGTCAACATTTATAGCTGTGAGTACGATAACTCATAAACTGTTCGCAATATCGATTTGAAATTTGGGTCACACATGTACCACCTGAAAAGGAAGAACCCTATTGATTTTGGGCGTGACCGGATCCAAGATGGCCGACTGGGGCGGCCATCTTGAAAAAAATGTTTTTTGTAATAAATGGAAAACCGCTCATCTGATTTCATTTATTTTTGGTTACTACGTTCCTCACCCCTGGGGAACTTTTTTGAGATGATGACCAAATGGTGTCTTGTTTCCAATTCACCTCCCTCATTACCTGGAATATGTATGACCTTTTTCATTCAATGGTGGGGGATTCCCCATCTCTGATGGTATATATTTTTTTCCTTTTGCTTTCACAATTTTTTTTCAAAACTGTTGATGCAAAACTCAAAACCACCAACTCTGTTTACAAAAGCTAGTTAGACATGCGAAACTCCAAACTTATGTCCAGTTTTATTGAGACATCTTTCAAAAAAAACCACAAACTTTTCATCAAAGCAAGAACTTTTAATGAAATGACGAGATCTCATTCATTTAATCATCAAAACAAGATGAAACGAGAAGGGCACTCGTTCGAGTGCGTACCTCTGCCGAGCTGATTCGTTTAAGTTTTGTATTCCACTGATAGGCTGGATCTGGATTCAGACTTGAACTAAAATTTTATCAACCTGTTCTTGTCACCAAACCAACTTGTCCATCAAGTTTCATCCTAACGCATCCATAACTTTTTGAGATATATCAGGATATGTCGTTTTTGGCCCAATCTCTCAATGGTGAAAAATCATTTTAAAAGTTCTCGGATTCAGATCTTCACCAAAATCGAATTTTCGTCCGTGTCACATACCCAAGCTCTCCACCAAATTTCGTCCTAATCTGTCCATAGCTTTGAGACATCCTGTTCACAAACAAACAGACAGGCAGACCAGGGGTGAAAATGTAACCTCCATTCACTTTCGGTGGCAGAGGTTATATTATTGTTGTGGATCCGGGGTGGCGGGATTCTCACCCAACTCACCTGACACCCGCATGCAGACAAGACAGACAGACACCATGCAGACAAGACAGAGTACTTGGTGATGTTTCATGGACGAGAGGAAAGTGTCAAAATCACGATTGTCGCTCGTAACAAGCCGATGTCCATGGATTTGAGCCCCCAGCTCGAACACGCCGCGTGCCGAAATGGCGGTCACCCTTTTGTCGCAGACCTCACGCACGCACTCTCGCGAGGTCGACTGCACCAGAGCGAAAGATCCACGGTGGTATGCTCCAGCTGGCTTATCACAAGGTCCAGCATACAAATCCAGGCCTGGCCTGTTCACCAGACAAGGCCAAATCGAAGTGTTTGGGCTCCGGCAGGCGGATCGACAAACGTGTTGAGGACCTTCTCATGAAAGTCGATCGCCTACTCGACGTGCGGGCAGCCTCTGGTTGTTTCTCCTGCCTCCTTCACGAAGCAGATTCCTTCACGGGCGGGGCCTATCGTCCGGAGAGGGGAGGAAGAAGAAGCCCTTGGCACACCACCACTGTACGAACAATAAACATGCATCCTACACCTCCCGACACATGTAACGTCCATTTACCGAACAGCCTCGCTAAACATGCATTTAATGGGGGATCTGAGCTAATCCTATATTTAGTAGTCTACTAAGGGCCATTTCCGTAACAATATCATCACTACCAAATAACTAAAACACAGTATATCCTTCTGTCAAACAACTTAGTAACTTATAATGGCAAAATTGATTTTTACGTTGCTGTACTGGGAATAGAAATAGGAAAAAACAAGAGTACCGCTGGTCTTGAAGCTCACTTGGATCAGGGGCAACAGTCACTCAAACCCCCCACAAACTCCCTGAGACCCTGAAATTTTTTTAATGCCGTGAACAAACTTTGGTACTTCAAGGGTGATTAAGGTTGTGTTCAAGTTTCATTGAAATTCTATTTTGGGGAGTTAACCCCCTCTCCCCTCCCCCCCGTAGACCCTCTTCATGAGCACATATTTTGATGTGGCCGATACACTTTGGTGCATCATGAATGAAAGAATGTTGTCAAGTTTCATCAAAATCGTGTGTATAGTTTCGGAGGAGATAGCAAATGCCTATTTTGGGGGTCAAATATAGATACTTCGTGTTGGCTTCATGGTTAGGGTGGTGGGCTTGAGATCCGAGGATTCTGAGTGTTCAAATCCCTCTCGGCTGTTGCATTAATACCAGGTGGGGTTGACTCTGCCTGTCATCCTTCCGAGGTCGGCAAAATGAGTGCCAGCTTGTGGGTATCCTGTGTCGGAGTGGCGACCCGTCCAGGATTGTGCCGAATAGCCCAGGAGACTGCTTTGGCAGCACCAACACTCTGCACAGAGAATGGTAACAATGGATGGATGGAAACTCCCCCCCCCACCCACTTCCTTCCACCGTAGACCCCTTTAATTAGTGCAGATTTTGATGTGGTCAATACATCTTCATTAGGCTTCAGATATGAAGCTTGTGGTCAAGTTTCCATCAAAATCATTTGTTTGGTCCAAGCGATACTGACTGACTCACTCACTCACTCGCTCGCTCACTCACTCACTCACTGATGGACACTGCTCGATCGCAAGCTCACCTGACTAAGGTCTAGGTGAGTGAAAAATGTAATCGGTACAGTAAAATAAACATGAATTATTCTTGTAACCCCATCAACCTTGTTGATCTTGACATATGTATACGTATTGTTGCGGTCCGGTGGCGAGAACGACCGCTAGGTGGGGAAAGTTACGTCGATTCCCACCGGACTCTCCGGAAATGTAGGCCGTCGCTCACGGATAACTCCGTGAGGCAGCGGGTTGCTTAACTGACCGTGGACGCCAATACCTCCACGCATAGCATAGGGTCTTTTTGTCTTGAACCAATTTACCTAATTAACTACGCGGTGTCGTCTACCGAGGAACCACGCCCTCGGCACGTCTTGCTCAAACCGGGTCACTCTACCGACTGCGGTAGAGTTCCAACTACCGACTACCAACTCCGGTTCGGGTGCAGTCGGGCGGAACTGTCAAAGCCGTGCCGGCCCGGATGAACAGATTAACGGGAACAAAGACCTGGCTAAAACTCAGATCCAAACCATGCTGGACCAATGAAAGAAAGGACGGAAACGAACTGGGAACATTTCTACAATTGTTTTATTTACAGCAAGAAGGACACAGCCAGCTTATCGCGGATATGCAGGAGATTTACAATGATCGAAAACACTTATGCAGTTGTACTTAGCAGACGGCGCCACACACACAGACGAAAATAAAACCCATGTGAATTCCAAGGAACCGCGCAGCCAGGGTGAGAGACGAGCTGGGGTCGCGGCTCGGCTGGGTACCTGCACGTTGGAGGGAGGGGTGCTCCGTGGTGCAGCACCTGCCAATGGTCGTGCAGCTCGGCCCGCAGTCACGCGTGGGGCTCGTGTCCGCGGAGGAACCCGAGCGGAGCGGAGTCCCAGGGTGGGGATCAGGGTTGCGGATAGGATCCAGTGAGAGATCCGATCAAGGTCGGGTGTCCTCGGTTGTTATCGGAATCGACCAGACGGATGGCTCCACCAATGAAGAACGGCCATGCACCACCACCCATAGACTCGTGAAAAAGCTCTCAGTCTGTCAGTCCTCCTCGTACACCGAACTCGACTCCAGCAAATGCAGAACTGAACTGAGCCTTTTGACTGAACTCCAACGAATGCGCATCTCAGAGGGTCCCTTCATAGTCATCGACCTCCCTCAGCGGGGCGGAACCTTGGTCAAAACTGACGTCACTGTCTGCCCTGATTGGACGTGGCTCCCATGGGTCCACCCTTTCTGGGCGGTGCCTCGGCCAGGCACCGGTGAGGCCCGCCCACTCCACGCGTTTTTGGGGTAGGTGAATGACGGTGCAGCCACACTGCGTACGTTTGGGGAAGCCGAGAAGGAACTGGAACAGCGAACGTGGAGATTTTGCCTCGGAAAAACGAGTCTCTGTAGACAGCGGGTGGACAGTGATACTCTGGCTAGCGAACCGAGGCTGCAAGCGCTAGTAAGGTACGGTGGTTCCATAAGAGGGGAAATAAAATGATTTATTAACATAACTAAAAAAACATCGCAACGCACCCCTTCGATTTCCCACTACACACAAGGAGGGGTTCTGTCTCCCCATATACTTAATGGCATAACTAACTTCGGGTTACCTGTATGTTTGAATGCATACGGTTCCTAGAACCGTAACGGTATGTATGTATGTATGTATATATACAGTGGGGAGAACAAGTATTTGATACACTGCCGATTTTGCAGGTTTTCCCACTTACAAAGCACGTAGAGGTCTGTAATTTTTATCATAGGTACACTTCAACTGTGAAAGACGGAATCTAAAACAAAAATCCTGAAAATCGCATTGTATGATTTTTAAATAATTAATTTGCATTTTATTGCATGAAATAAGTATTTGATACATCAGAAAAACAGAACTTAATATTTGGTACAGAAACCTTTGTTTGCAATTACAGAGATCAGATGTTTCCTGTAGTTCTGAACCAAATTTGCACAGACTGCAGCAGGGATTTTGGCCCACTCCTCCATTCAGATCTTCTCCAGATCCTTCAGGTTTCGGGGCTGTCGCTTGGCAACACAGACTTTCAGCTCCCTCCAAAGATTTTCCATTGGGTTCAGGTCTGGAGACTGGCAAGGCCACTCCAGGACCTTGAGATGCTTCTTACCGAGCCACTCCTTAGTTGCCCTGGCTGTGTGTTTCGGGTCGTTGTCATGCTGGAAGACCCAGCCACGCCCCATCTTCAATGCTCTTGTTGAGGGAAGGAGGTTGTTGGCCAAGATCTCATGATACATGGCCCCATCCATCCTCCCCTCTATACTGTGCAGTCGTCCTGTCCCCTTTGCAGAAAAGCATCCTCAAAAAATGGTGTTTCCACCTCCATGCTTCACGGTTGGGATGGTGTTCTTGGGGTTGTACTCATCCTTCTTCTTCCTCCAAACACGGCGAGTGGAGTTCAAACCAAAAAGCTCTATTTTGGTCTCATCAGACCACATGACCTTCTCCCATTCATCCTCTGGATCATCCAGATGGTCATTGGCAAACTTCAGACGGGCCTGGACATGCGCTGGCTTGAGCAGAGGGACCTTGCGTGTGCTGCAGGATTTTAATCCATGACGGCGTCGTGTGTTACTTATGGTTTTCTTTGATACTGTGGTCCCAGCTCTCTTCAGGTCATTGACCAGGTCCTGCCGTGTCGTTCTGGGCTGATCCCTCACCTTTCTCATGATCATTGAGGCTCCGTGAGGTGAGATCTTGCATGGAGCCCCAGACCGAGGGAGATTGACTGTTAACTTGAACTTCTTCCATTTTCTAATAATTGCGCCAACAGTTGTCGCCTTCTCACCAAGCTGCTTGCCTATTGTCCTGTAGCCCATCCCAGCCTTGTGCAAGTCTACAATTTTGTCCCTGATGTCCTCAGACAGCTCTCTGGTCTTGCCCATTGTGGAGTGGTTGGAGTCTGATTGCTTGAGTGTGGACAGCTGTGTTTTATGCAGATAACGAGTTCAAACAGGTGCAGTTAATACAGGTAATGAGTGGAGAATGGGAGGGCTTCTTAAAGACAAAACTAACAGGTCTGTGAGAGCCGGAATTCTTACTGGTTGGGAGGTGATCAAATACTTATTTCATGCAATAAAATGCAAATTAATTATTTAAAAATCATACAATGTGATTTTCAGGATTTTTGTTTTAGATTCCGTCTTTCACAGTTGAAGTGTACCGATGATAAAAAATTACAGACCTCTACGAGCTTTGCAAGTGGGAAAACCTGCAAAATCGGCAGTGTATCAAATACTTGTTCTCCCCACTGTATGTATATGTATATATATATGTATATATATATGTATATATATATATATATATATATATATATATATATATATATATATATATATATATATATATATATATATATATATATATATATAGATATCACCCAACGAATGTTTTCCTGTGGAATGTATCTCGGAGAAAAACTCCAGCATGGCGAATCCAGGCTTGACACTGCTCTAAAGTGATGTCATTGCATGCCTCGTCCAACGCTTCCAGCGGGGTAGCATGTTGAAGAGGGCTCCGATCATAAACCTTCCATTCCAGGTGGAGAAAAAATCCTTTATTGGGTTAAAGAAAGGGGGTATGATGGCAAATACGGTGGTCGAGATTGCTGGTGTCCAGCAAACTGAGCTTGCACCACTAATTCCGTTCTGTATTTTAAAATATTAATTTCCACTTTGTTTTCGATTTTCGACTGGTGTTCACAATGTGCTTCTTCTTCGTCATTCTCATCATCTTCTTTTTCTTCACAACATACCTTTTTGTGTTTTTCGCCAGACATAAGTATGTCAAATGCAGACCTCATGGGTCTGACATCTTGTGTGTCTTGACCACATTGGCACTTTAAGTGAAAAAAAAAAAGCAACACCGAATGTCTGCACGCCAGCCATGACTTCTGTCAAATTCGGGAATGGCTATCCAGGGTCCATTTTCCCGATTTTGAACAAGACACCATCGATGTGTCCCAGGTGGGTTGTGCGATGTTTTTAAAATGTTGATCAAACTTTCTGACCCCTGAACTGAAATAAACAGCTGCTGATTTTTCTCTGAGACCACGGCGGTCAACAATGGCAGAGTAATGTCATGCACAGCGGATATCAAATGGCCTCATACTCGTACTAACCCTAACCCTAACTCGAATCAGCCCACAGTCGACCCTCGTAAATAAATAAATACGGAAACTCAACTTTTTTCTTTTTCTTTTTTTTACGCCTCACCGCGTGATCAAGAACCTTCTTGAGTCAGTTTTTTGGCGGCAGATTCGCTACGTCGGCACATCACGCACAGGACAAGCCTGTCCAAGGGATTATCCACTCTAACTCTGAATTGAATAAATATTTGAACTGACATTTTGTGTTCCTTTCATCTTTGTTTTGGCATTCTGCATCAAGTGGAGTGGTCAATGTTCAATTAATCACATGTTGTCCAGTGTTCAGAGCTTGTATGGACAGGGCAGGTACTTAGGGTGCAGAAAACAAAATTCTAACTTGAGCACATTTGCTGAACACCCAAGTGTATGTGTCCAGCAATGAGAGTATGGATTGGGTAAGGTAACACTCCCCTCTGCATGTTGATGACCATTTGCCTGATGTCACGCAGATGGCTATGTACATCAGACTTCAGCATGACCACTTTGTTGTTCTCCCTACTGTTAACGGATGGGATATTTTTTTATGCCCCCGCAGCCGAATTGGCTGGAAGTATTATGTTTACCTCTGCTATCAAAGGTGGGCGGCAGTTACGTTTTCATCCCTGTCTGTCTGTCTGTCTGTCTGTCTGTCTGTCAGTTTGTCTGTGAACAGGATATCTCAAAAATGTTTTGGACAGATTCGGCCGAAATTTGGTGGACTTGTTGAGTGTGTGATGAGGACGAAATGGTTAGATTTTGGTGCAGATCCGAATCCGGATCCTACAATTTTAAAAGTGACTCACCATTGAGAGATGGGGCCAAAAACATTACGTGGCATGATATTTCAAAAAGTGGATGAGTTGGTGACCAGAGCAAGCCGATTCACTTTTGGTTCAGGTCCAGATAATGACCAGTCCTATCGGTGGGATATCAAACGTAAACTGTTCAGCCTGGCGGAGGAATGTACTTTACTGAATGCTGTTCTCGTTTTGGGCTCTGACTCCGTCCATGGGTGCATGCGTAGCACATTTTTGTTATCACGATAACTTCTGACTTGCCGAAGGGATTCTAACCAAAATTTTGGCGACAAAACGTCGAAGGTCTTGTCATGTGACCTTTAATTGAAAGTCGTTGCTACCACAATAACTTTTTTGAACCACAGAAGGGATTCAAACAGACTTGGCACAAGTATGGACTGTGATACAAAGACGAACTGATTAAATTCTGGGTTGAACAGGCCAAAGGCCATGGGCTCTTTTAAAATCATTTTGCAGATTTGAAAATCATAACTCGTGTTAGAAGCATCTGTTTTCTCGTCTACTTGTCTCTCTTTTCTTTCTTGCACTTTCTTCCATGTGACTTCTAATTGACATCTAACATATGCGGAGGCATATCCTTGACATGAAGTTATATTTTCAAGTTTTATCCGCTCTTTAATGTAATTGGGGTTTTGCCCGACATTTGTAATGAGGGTGACGGTGTTCTCTCGGAGCCATCTGTGTAAGAGGAGCCTGGGGGCAAGGAAATGAGGAAGGTGAGAGGTAAAATGGAGGATTCGGAGTTTATTGGAGAGAAGGAAGAGGTGGTAGAGGGATGTGGTGGTGGCTATGACAGACCATTGTTGCTCGAAACATAAAAACCAGACTGTCACTGGTGAAATTGACTCACTGGTTCATATATTAGTGTGAGGCTCAAATGTGTGATAATGGAGGCTGTGATGCTTTGTTGTAACCCGTTGTGTTGAACAGTTCAAGGTTGAGATCGGAAAGAGGTTCAAAGCACAGCCTGAACAGCTGGTTCTGATATTTGCTGGAAAGATTCTGAAAGACCCCGATTCGCTAAGTCATCATGGAATCAAGGATGGTCTCACAGTGCACCTGGTTATCAAGACGCAGGGCAGGTAAGTGATCCAAGATTCCTTCCACTGTGCCTCGATGTTAACGATTCTGATGCGTTTCTTCATTTGCCACTTCTTGTCTTTACCTTCTCCAGTCATTGTGAATTATTCTACTTCCTGTCTCCTTTCATCATGCACTGCAGCGTGAATCCTAAGAGATGAAATGTCTTTCATGGCATCCAATTTTATCTTGTCAAATATCTAACAAACCGTAAATGATGAATCTTGAAACCTTTTCATGAGCGAAATTCATCCAAAACTTTCAAGTCTTTCTACTTGTTGGATGTGTGGCTAGTTTATGGGATCGTCATGGTGATGGACTCATTGTTTTGTCATTTTCTCTGCAGGTCCACGGAGCAATCCACGAAATCTGAGGCAGCAGAGCCCTCTGGAAGCGGGCAATCTACGAGCAGTCAACAGAGCACCACCAGTGCAGAGACTACCACGTCACCTTCCACGGGCACCTTTCCCTTGTGTACGTAGCTAAAGATGTATACCTGCCTCGTGCTCTTGCATCTTTTTGTTTGCAGTGAGCCATTTTGAATCGTGCCCTCTTTTTATCATTCGCAATCTGTTTCCCTCTCTCTTCTGCAGCTGGATTTGGAAACTTGGCAAGTCTTGGAAGCCTCGGCCTCGGTTCATCTAACTTCGTGGAATTGCAGCAACAGATGCAGCGGCAGCTTCTCGCCAACCCTGAGCTGCTGAGCCAGATAATGGAGAACCCGCTGGTGCAAAGCATGATGGCCAACCCAGAGATGATGCGACAACTTCTAATGGCAAATCCTCAGATGCAGCAGCTTATGGAGCGAAACCCTGAGATCACACACATGCTCAACAACCCAGAGCTGCTGCGTCAGGTCTGTGACATCACCACTCACGTGCACGATGGAACGGCAGAGCTCAAATTCGTTGAAACGGTAGTCCTAATAAACTAATAGTTTTTAGCCGTATGAAAATTACTTGGATACTTCGTGAAGTTGTATTTGCTCCTCACGAGTACTCTCCCTCCCCCCTCCCCCAATTCCTTTTGTATCACGATATAAAATTTGATGATCGTCAGATTTACTACTTCTCATTTTTAGGTCATCTCTACCAAGATGACCTAATAAAGCCGGACCAAATGTCCATACGTCCGTCAAAATTTTTTCTTGCCGATCTTGATGAAACTTAGTATGTGGGTAGAGGTCGATGAGTGTTGCACAACGATATAACTTTTGTCCTTGTTCAAGGTCAGGGTCAAGGTCACGTAAGTTATAAAAATCGCCATTTTCAAAACCTATCTAGTCCGTCATTCTACAAGATATTCAGCAACTGTTTATTGATTATGATAGTAAAAAATATTATCTTATATCTAACCAGACAGATTTTTTTAATTTCCATCCCGTTTGGCTTCCACGTAACCTGGAAGATGGTCAAAAACACCTCCCGGTACAAAGAAAACTTTTTACTTCCGATCTTGATGAAATTTGGTATGTGCGTTGAGGTCGATGAGTGATACCTAACGACATGTTTTTTCCCGGATTCGAGGTCAGGTTCAAGGTCACGAGGTCACGAAAGTTGTCAAAGTCGCCATTTTCAAAACCTATCTGGTCTGTCATTTTAGGAGATATCTGGCAATGGTTCATCGATTATGATAGTAAAAAACATTATCGAGAAAATTACCCCCGTGCGGAAGTGACGGTCATCTCTGCGAGAAAATATATAGCCACCTGAAGGTAGGGCAGTTTTTGCAAACTTTGAAGTCACGTGACACGAAAACGAAAGCGAATATCGAAAATCCGTCCCGATCAAAATTTAGATATTGTCCCATAGATTAATATGCCACAATAAAATTCAAGATTGCTTGAGAAATGTAGGAAGAGATAGATTTTGAAAATCGTCATTTTCGCATTTTTTGCCAACTTTGAAGTCACGTGACATGAAAGCGAATATCGAAAATCCGGCCCGACCAAATTTAGATATTGTCCCATAGATTCATATGCCACAATCAAATTCAAGATCGCTTGGGAAATGGCGGAGGAGATAGAATTTGAAAATCGTCATTTTCGCAACTGACGGACGGATCGAAGGACATCTACACCCATATTATTAGGTCATGCTCGAAGAGATGACCTAATGACTGTCACCCCCACACAGGGGTAATTTTTCAATTGAAACTTTGTCTGTGTTCTTGTAGTTCCAATGCGGAAGTTTTCTTCAAGGAAAGGCAATTTATACTTTGTAAAACAACTGTTTGTAGAATGAAGAGCTAATCTTGCTCATGAAGGCTAGTGTTGATCTCTGTTGGGGGACAGGTAGAACGATGAATGAAATCAACAGGAAGTTGATCGAGTTATGCTATCCGTCGTGCAGAGTGAGGGGAAGCTCACGTTAGGAGAGTTACTACACCCTTTATCGGGAAGGGTAACACCCAGAATTTCAGCTTCTTTCTTCCCGTGGCGGTTAGCATACCTCAATCGGTTGTGTTAGTTGCATCCAATTGTCTTGCTTGGAGAAGAGAGTGTGAAGTATTGAGTGGCATTCCTGTGAATCATGCTCAAAAGATAAAAGTGATGCGGATTTTTGTTTTCAAAAGCAGCAATGTCGAGAATGTAATTTTATACCGAAGTAATTTTTGTTGTTGAGGGCAATTTTTCAAATCAAAATAAGATTGGACAATAGATGTGTTTGTGTTCAACTTTTATTGGTTTTTTTTGTATGTTTAAATTACTTGTGATACCCACGTATCATTATCCCCATGCTTATAAAAAAATAAAAAAAAGCAGCATCTCTCTCTAAAGAATTGAAATCGGCTCCGTCTGTCTCTGTCCGTCTCTGTCCGTGTCTGTCACGCTAAATTTGCCAAACCTTGTAGTTATGATCACCACATGGCAAGGTGTGAGAACAGTATCATTTTTGCCCTGCCTTCTGGATACATGTGCTGAGGTCAAAAGGTCAATGATCAAAAACTACAATGCCATTTTAAAAATAAAAAAAACTTTGTATGTATATATATATATATATATATATATATATATATATATATATATATATATATATATATATATATATATATATATATATATATATATAATCAACTTTGGGGGACTTCCAGTTAATACACATTGTGTTGGGGTCACAGGGGTCAAAACATATATACGTATATATTTATATTTTTTACCTCTACACATGATATTGGATCGTTCCTAGTGGAACGTTTTGCCATCTTTCAACCTTGCTTTCGGTGGGAACCGTGGGGATTTGAGACGGCGCGCTGTCAACCTCACTGTAGTTTTAACTATTATAATTATTAGAATATTTTAACTTGTTAAGCTTATCATCACTTTAACTCACTTTCTGCAAAACTTCCTCGGATGAGTATTGTACACACCAGCACGATACCTACTAGCCCCTCAAATGGTGGAGTTTGGCTTCTTGCCGCAGCTTAATGGGTGTTATTGAGAGCACTGGTTTCTGATGCACCATTCCCCATACTTTCCACCTGCCCAAACCCACCCATTAGACGATGGAGCTTGCCCGGAATCCAGCCATGCTGCAGGAGATGATGCGGAACCAAGACAGGGCATTGAGCAACCTGGAGAGTATCCCTGGGGGTTACAATGCCCTGCGCAGGATGTATACGGACATACAGGAACCCATGCTGAGTGCAGCACAGGAACAGGTATCCTCCAAAACCACAATTCCATCAAATATAATTTACTGCTCGTTGTTATTTGAACGATTCTAATCGGAACTGTTATTGTTGTCGTCTTCGTCATTTTCAATATGCAATTTGTCCTGTAATGTAAATGATTATTCGGTCGATGTCGGATGTTATGTTGAAGGCTTGCTGGTAAAAAGTCTGGCACTTTGCCCAATGATTTATGTTGTATACTGAGGCTTTTCGAAGAGATAAGCACCCTGCCATGCTATTTCTCAGTGCATTATATTACTGAGTGCCAGAGAATATGTTAGATTTTTGTCCAGAATATATCCCCTCTGCCCTCCTCCCCTTGTTCTCTGAATCATTCCTGCACTCAATCCAATGTGTGCTGTGCCTAGTTTGGAGGAAATCCCTTCGCTTCGCTTCTCGGCAGTAATTCTGCACCTTTGGCTGGGCAAGGAGATACTCTGATTGACAGTAACCTGCAGCCATCGCGCACAGAGAACCGAGAACCTCTGCCAAACCCATGGGCCCCCCAGGGCAGTGGTTCTGAAGGACGGGCTCGTGTGCCTGGTTCTTCAACTGCAACGACGACGGCGGGTGGAAGCGTGGCTCAGGGCACTCCGACTGTTTCAAATCCCTTGGGAGTTTCAGCGGGCACAGCAACGGGTTGGTGATTCGAGCGGACATGCTGTACAAGCCAAATTTGTCGAACCTGTGATACTCGCATCATTAGTTGTTCGCTACGGTTTGGCAGAAGTTCTGTTGGCAAGCCAGAGAGCGAGGCGATTCATGCAAACTAATCCTGGGCGGTATTTCTCGAGAGAATTGAGTGCACTTTTCACATGATGCTCTCTACTGATGTACAGATGCGTCCCAGGCAAATTTAAAAGGCCTTGACATTATTTATTGCTTCCAGGAGCAAATGATAAAAAAATAAACATCAAATTATCCCCATGCTTTTCGGAAAAATAAATAAATAAAACGTGGGCATATTGAAATCGACTCTATTTGTCTGTCCGTCTGTCACACTATCTCCTACACGGTTGTGCAGAAATTCACCAAATTTATCACCACATGGCAAGATGATGCAAGAACAATATAACTTTGGCTCCACCCTACTGTTGGGGTCAAAAGGTCAAATCCCCCAAAAAGAAATGCAATTACGGACACATTTTAAAACATTTTTAAATGAAACTTTGTTCAGCACTTTATGTGCAATTACCATTATCAAATATGTAACATTTATTTGGATTTCACTCCCAGTTCATTCAACAAGGGTTGGGGGACTTTCTTGTGTTGGGTCATTCCTGGTGAAATGTGCAACAAGGGGTCACGGGTCAAAACAGGGATTTTTATTTTTTTTTAACTCAAAAGCTGATGTTGGGTCATTCCTGGTGAAACATTTTACCATCTATCAACATTGCTTTGGGCTGGGAAGCGTGGGGTTTTGCGATGGCGTGCCATCGACTTCGCTCTCAACTTTTATTTTGATTGGGGGATGTTTGGGAACCAGGCAATGCTACATATATACCACCTGATATGCACACAAGGGAGGAGGGTGGGGGGGGGTTATTAAATCTGTAAAAATACCCTTTTTGATATTTCAAGACACGGTTGTTATTTTGAGAGCTTCTGGTAAATTGTGGGCGATTCATTTTTCTCTTAAAACTATGCTCTCAATGGCATGGATTATGTATCGAGTTAAAATATGGTGCTTGAAGTTGAATGCAGGCGAGTTGTATTTGACCAAAAATTATATGAGGCAAGCCTGAGGCATTTCTTTGGTTTTCTTTGGTTGAGGTCTCGCAAAGTAAGTGTTGCAAAGCTAAGTGCGTGGATGCTTAAGATGTTGAAGATTTTGGCAATTTCCATCACTTCCGTGATGTCTGGCAAACCACAATGTATCTAGTCACTCTTGTTTCCAATCCCTGTCGCTAGTTTTGCTTTTGCTCTTCTCGAGTTACCGTAATAATGGCACAACACTTGTCTCGGTTATTTTTTGCATAAAACACAACAATCTCTCTTTCCATGCTCAAGTGGATTTGTTGTTCTGCAATTTTGAGCGAGAAATGCTTTCCTCGTGTGCGTATCGGCCTTCTCACATACTGAACCTGATTTTGCCACAGGCCCCTTTGGGATGCAGCCCCTGATGCAGCAGATATCAGAAAACCCACAGCTGGTGCAGAACATGCTTGGTGCACCATATATGCGCACGGTCATGCAGGCTTTAGCTCTGAATCCACAGCTGGCTGAGCAGGTGAGTTATTTAATCAAATTGAGTGTCTTTTTCTTCTTTTTTTTTGGAGCGGTGGGGGGGGGGAGGGTGGTCAGCATGCTGGTGATGCAAGCAACTCGATTCGATCCCAGATGATTACAATTTTGCAATGGAACTCCAAACCCACCACGGTTTTGATGGTTGTTAGTTTCCTTTAGGATCCGAAGAAGGCTGTTCACATGAAATGTGTGAACTACCTGGTAAATTTTTGTTGATAGTCAAGAAGCTGCCGCCCAGACTTGCAATACTTTGTAACCGCTTTTATCATTGAATAATCACAAATGTATTGTGCTGGTGGTTACAGCTGTGTCGCTTTCCCAGTTGTGTTCTGACCATGTATTCCCAAGTTTACTGTCACCACTCTCACTCGATAACCAGAAAGCATTACTCGGGCAGTAACCTTCGGGGGCTTATTGGGGGATGTGTCCATGTTCTCCATGTAATGTATGTACAAATACCTCCTTGTTTAGGTCATCTAAACAAGGAGGTATTTGTACTCCATCTCTTCTGGATGGAGTACTCCATCTCTTCTGGATGGATGTTTAGGTACTCCATCTCTTCTGGATCTGATTTTGACAAATTTCCCTGACAATATCTGCTGCTCTTCCTTCGCTCCAATTGGTTCTTCTGACCACGTCCTTGTCAAAGTGGACATCTCTCTGGCTGTTATCAGAGAACCACCTCACCGCCGTCGAGTCTGGCATTTCACTCAAGCCGACTGGCAGGGTCTCCGAGCAGCCATCAAACTGACAGACTGGTCTCCTATCTCTACTTTCTCAAACATTAACTCGTCCTGGGAATTCTTTCAAAGAAACTTGCTCTCCCTCATGCACAGATTTATCCCCTCTCGTGTTCAGTTGTCTTACCCTTCCTCCCGCCCTTGGTTTACTGAGGCTTGTGGCGAGGCAGTTGTCCTGAAACAACTTGCCTTTGCCTCATGGAAAGCAAACCCAACTGAGGGCAATCTCAGTTCTTTCCACAAAGCTCGGAACAAGTGTGTATCTACCCTCAGGAGAGCCAGAAAACAACATCTTTCTCATCTCAAGTCTGAACTCTCAAACCTCTCTCCCTCCTCAAAATCCTGGTGGCGTTTAATCAAATCTGTTTCTGGTGTATGTTCCCCCTCCATCCCCTCCCTTACCTCAAATGGCCGCACTGCTGATTCCACACGTGATAAAGCTGAATGTCTAAACTCGGTGTTTGCAGCTAAATCTTGTGTCCTAAACCCATCACTATCTCGACCCACTTTACCCAGTCGCACCCAACTGTCCCTGGACTCTGTATCCTTTTCTCCTGACAAGGTGGAGAGCTTGCTTTCAAACCTCGAGTCAGATTCTGCAACCGGTCCAGACGGCATCAGCCCACGTGTCCTCAAAGCCTGCTCTTCTGCTCTTGCTCACCCTCTCTCTGTTCTATTCACCCTCTCATTTGCCCAAGGTCATCTGCCATCTGCTTGGAAATCTGCTAACATCACTGCCCTGCATAAAAAGGTGCAAAAACAGATCCCTATAACTACAGACCAATCAGCCTTCTCCCAATCATCAGCAAGGTGATGGAATCCATCATCGCCTCAGACATGAAATCCTTTCTCTTCTCCAATGGCTTGATTTCCAATCATCAATTTGGTTTCAGACCAGGTCACTCTACCCTGGATATGCTGCTTCTGCTCTCCCATCAATGGATGGAGGTCCTCAATGCCAGACAGGAAATCCGAGCCGTATCCCTGGACATATCACGTGCTTTTGACACAGTCTGGCACCCTGCCCTACTCACCAAACTCTCTTCCCATGGTATTCAAGGCCATCTCCACTCATGGCTCGCAGACTTCCTCTCCTGTCGCAGTCAACGTGTGGCCCTAAATGGAGTTCTTTCATCCCCCCTTCCTGTCCAGGCTGGAGTTCCTCAAGGTAGCGTTCTGGGCCCTGTTCTTTTTCTGGTTTTCATCAATGATCTCTCGGACTCTCTGGAAAATCCTCAATTTCTCTTTGCCGACGACTCCACCCTCTGCCGTACCATCTGTCATCCCTCAGACCGGCAAGCAGCAGCTTCTTCACTCACTGCAGATCTGGATAAAATCCAAAACTGGTCCAACACGTGGAACATGTCTTTCAATCCAGACAAATCTCACACTCTCACTATGTCTCTTCGAAAGGACCGTTTACAAAACCCCCCCATCCACTTTCTCAACAATCCTCTGGAAGAAGTCTTTTCTTTCAAGCTTGTAGGTCTCACTATCTGCCATGACCTTTCCTGGGAAAGTCACATTTCCAACCTCGCCTCAAAAGCCAGTCGCCGACTGGGAATCCTCCGTCGTGCTAAGTCCTTCCTCGGCCCTCTTGAGCTCCTGACCACTTACAAAGCTTTTGTCCGTAGCCTGATGGAGTACTGCTCTCCCCTCTGGGCTGGTGCTCCTGCCTCCCACCTTTCTCGGCTTCACGCTGTCGAAACCAGGGCATTTAAGATCATCGGCATCTCCCGCAATGAAGCTGAGTCTTTGGGCCTCTCACTCAATCACCGCAGGTTGGTCGGTGGTCTTTCTGTCTTCTACCGACTCCTCTCCAGCCTTGCCCCCCTGCTCTCTCTGCGATTTGTCCCCACCACATTTCCGCAGGGCGCTCAAGGTCCGCCAACAACCCCTGATGGTAAAACTACCAAAATCACAAATCATTGCTCACCTTCACTCTTTCATTCCTCTATTTCCTGCCTTTGGAATAAACTCCCTCACTCCATTCAACCCCATTCTTCCCTCCAGGCCTTCAAAACAGCTGTTCACCACCACCTCTTATCTTCCCCCATCCAAATCCTCGATCTTTTCTACCCCCGATAATCCACCCAAGCCCACTTCCTTCATTTCTCCTGCTTTCCTTCCTGAAAGTCCCTGAAATGTCCATCTTCTCTTCGCCATGTTCCCCGTCCCATCCCCATCCCTCTCCCTTCCACAGTTCACCTAATGTGTCTGTTCCCCACTGTTTTGTCCCTTCCACTCCCGCCCCTCTTGTCTCATGCCTCCTTGCTGTGAGTTGTGCGTTAGCTCTCATACGAGCCTCGACCAAGGTATACAAAAAAAAAAAAAAAATAAAATCTCTACCGAGATGACCTAATAAAGCCGGACCAAATGTCCGTCCGTCCGTCAACAATTTTCTTTCCGATCTTGATGAAACTTGGTATGTGGGTAGAGGTCGATGAGTGTTGCACAACGATATAACTTTTGTCAGGGACGAGGTCACGTAAGTTATAAAAATCGCCATTTTCAAAACCTATTTCGTTTGCAATTCCACAAGATATTCGGCAACTGTTTATTGATTATGATAGTAAAAAATATTATCTTGTATCTAACTGGACAGATTTTTGAATTTCCTTCCCGTTTGATCGTCACGTGATCTGGAAGATGGCCAAAAACACCGATGCGATTCGCAAAGAAGGAAGTTGAAATGAAATATAAATATAAAACACATTTTTTAGCCTTTTATATTTATACATGTTCCGCCGAAGGTGCAAAAGTTTCAAAACCCGAAATGTAAACGTCGGTATTTATTTTCAAAATATAATTTCGTGCGCGCCAAAATGCCGAGTCATCTTTAACCAAACTGCGCAGTAGAACTGCGCAGTAGTCCGGTCATGGCGTCTGAGCAGTGGCCAGCGTGGTTCAGATTTACTGTGGTTTCGGGGGCGAAGGTGTTGTTAAGAAGTATGTCGGCGGTATAAATTCGAGTGACTGTATTGGTGATTTAATCACGCAACATCTTGACAACCAATATTCTGGCTGAACGATTGCATCAGCAGGGATAATTCGCAGGCTCCTCTCGATCGTGCCGATATCAAACATAATCACCTGCGGACATAGGGCTGCAGGCTGTGGGGCGAGGCCACGGATCCCGGATGAGGGGATAAGTGATAAATTATGCTACATGCTTCGGGCTTTCTGATTAATATATCAATGAGTACATTCCATAATTAATGAATTAACAATTAATGAATCTGGCATACAAAATGTTTTTTCATACCTCACATGTCACTTTGTGCAGTGTCAATAAACTTCTGTGGAATTGATAATGAATTTGCTAGCTCTAACGATTTTTCAAACCCCAATATCTCATGTAATACTTTTTCTTCAACCGGAAGAGAAATGTCCCCAGAGAGTGGACGGACCGGAAAACCACGTATTGCACTTACTGGTGATTCTGATGTGTTAATCTGGGTACTAAATGAACAATACATATTTATTAATTATGTCATGAGTAGTATTATCCTAGTGTATCTCTGTGAACTATTTCAATCTAAACGGTTAGTTTGGACTGTTTCGCGGTTACCTGAACTGAACATTGAGAACTTGTGGTATTATAGAGATGACCACCACCCCCACACGGGGTAATTTTTTTTACTGGTCTCACCTCCTTCGGGGGTCTGCTGGGGAACGTTTTGTTTTGGCCCAAGACTTTCATAGGTCTGTTGGCCAGGCATGTTGTTTGAAGTTGTTTGTTGTGCACTGTCGGTGCGGTAGTTTGTAAATTTGTTTTTCAGTAGTCGTCTTACTTGAAGTTTATGTTGTTTACCTGGTGCTTCTTTACAAGAGTCAGAACACAGTCTGCAATTCATCACTAAATGGACGAGAAACACTCACTCAGGAGCTTGAGGGTGGGTAAGGTGGGAGGGTTTGGGGTCCATGTGTGTAGTGTGTGCACCATGTGAATGCCCATGTGTTATTCGGGAACCAAACATACAAGTGCTTAGTCTCCTCTTGTTATCGGTGTTTTTTATTATCCCCCGCCGCGTGGCGGAAGGTGGATATTGTTATCACCCGGGTCGTCCGTCCGGCTGGCTGGGCGTCAACATTTATAGCTGTGAGTGCAATAACTCATAAACTGTTCGCCATCCCGATTTGAAATTTGGGTCACACATGTACCACCTGAAAAGGAAGAACCCTATTGATTTTTGGCATGGCCGGATCCAAGATGGCCGACTGGGGCGGTCCGTCCGTCCGACTGGCTGGCTGGGCGTCAACATTTATAGCTGTGAGTGCGATAACTCATAAACTGTTCGCCATATCGATTTGAAATTTGGGTCACATGTACCACCTGAAAAGGAAGAACCCTATTGATTTTGGGCGTTGCCGGATCCAAGATGGCCGACTGCGGCGGATGATAAATCTAACTTGGATGATAGAGACGCTGGAGTCAAGAATGGAGGAAGATGTATCAACAATCTAAGGTATGCTGAAAAAAACTATTCTGTTGGCAGGAAGTAAATGAAGAGGGCTTGATTAAACTACTGCAGACAGTGAAGAAAGAAAGTGGAAAAGCTGGTCTTTCTTTAAACCTAAAAAAGAACAAAATCTTGTCAGCTCTCTCCCTCTCGAGTGCAGCCTGTGGCTGCTGTTTGCATCATTGGTTGGGACGCGGCTATGCCGCTGATGCAGACTTGTATGTGCTGGATGGATGGGGTTAATTGGGAGATGAAAGCTACAACGAAGCTGTCTCTGCCAGGGCTTCGGAAAGCAGTGCAGGATAGGGATGTTTTTTTTAATTTATTTATTTACTTATTTATTGTTTTTTTGCATACCTTGTCGGGGCTCGTATGAGAGCTTTACACACAACGCACATCAAAGGGGGGGGGGGGTATGAGACGAGAGGGGCGGGAGTGGGAAGGACAAGACAGTGGGGAACAGCAACATGAGGAGATCTATGGAAGGGAGAGGGATGGGGTGTACAAGATGGACATACAGGGACTTTCAGGAAGGAAAGCAGGAAATTTGAAGGAGGTGGGTTTGGGGTGGATTAACGGGGGTAGAAATGATTGAGGATTTGGATGGGGGACGATAAGTGGTGGTGGTGAACAGCCGTTTTGAAGGCCTGGAGGGAAGAATGGGATTGAACAGTGAGGGAGTTTATTCCAAAGGTGGGAAACAAGCTCAAATGAGCTAAGATCCTCATCCTCTTGATGATGACGTCATAAATACGAATATGACATAATTGTGATGTATCAGGTTTGCGATAAATTATCTGTGCTAATGCCCGGCTTGATTCCCGCAAACAAAATTCAAACGGCTTGCCTAGTTTCGGACATAATAGTATAGGCGATTTCCATTAGCGGCGATATTATGACGTCAACTTTATTTCTCGGAAGAATTTCCAAAATCGGAGATGGTTACTGCCTGCGCATGGGCTTTCTGCATATACATGGCAAGTTTCATGAAGATCCGATGAAAACTCTGGGTTGTGAAACAAAAAATGTCAAAAAATAGGAATGGCGTCATAAAAATTGATATGATGTCATAGTGATGTATCAGATGTGCAGTAATTAATCTCTGCTAATGCGCTGTTCGATTCCCGCAAACAGAATTCCAAAAGCTTTCCGAGTTTCGGAGATAATTTTTTCGGCGATTTCCATTGGCGGAGATATTTTGACGTCATAACTTTTTTTTCTTGGAGGAATTTTCAAAATCGGCGATGGTTTCTGTCTGCGCAGGGTATTTTTACATATATCTGCCAAGTTTCAGGAATTTTCGATGAAAACTGGAGGCTGTGAAACAAAAAAAGTCCACAAGAAGAAGATGAAGAACAACAACGTGAGTGAAACTTAGAGATCCTCCACGAGGATCTAAAAAGAGGAATAAAAGAGTGAAGGTGAACAGTGATTCGTGATTTTGGTAGTTTTACCAGAGTGGTGTTGCTGGCGGACCTTGAGTGCCCTGCGGAAATATGGTGGGGATAAATCGTAGACAGAACAGGAGGGGTGAGACCGTAGAGGACACAGAAGAAGACAAAGACCACCGACCTGCCTGCGGTGAGAGAGTGAGACCAATGATCCGAAATGCCTTGGTTTCCACAGCGTGAAGCCGAGAAAGATGAGGGGGGGAGAGCACCAGCCCAGAGGGGAGAGCACCAGCCCAGAGGGGAGAGCAGTACTCCATCAGGCTGTGGATGAAAGCTTTGTATGTGGTCAGGAGCTCAGGTGTGCCGAGGAAGGACTTTGCACAACGGAGGATTCCCAGTTGGCGACAGGCTTTGGAGGCCAGGTTGGAAATGTGGCTTTCCCAGGAAAGATCATGGCAGATAGTGAGACCCAGAAGCTTGAAAGAAAGGACTTCTTCCAGAGGATTTTTGAGAAAGTGGATGGGGGTTTTTCTAAACGGTCCTTTTGGAGAGACACAGTGAGTGTGAGATTTGTCAGGATTGAAAGACATGTTCCACGTGTTGGACCAGTTTGTGATTTTTACCTCGATCTGCAGAGAGTGAAGAAGCTGCTGCTTGCCGTTTTGAGGGATGACAGATGGTACAGCAGAGGGTGGAGTCATCAGCAAAGTGCTAAAGAGGATTTTCCAGAGAGTCGGAGAGATCATTGATGAAAACCAGAAAAACAGGGCCCAGAAAGCTACCTTGAGGAACTCCAGGTTTGGAGAAATCTGATAATAAATGTCACCAGAAGTCGGCCATGTCTTGATGGGACTGGATACAGTAAGTCGCTGATTTAAGTCGAGTGGATTTGCATCATTTCGATGGAATGTTGTTAAGTTATGGGACAATAGTTTATTAAAGTTTTGCTCGTACGATATAACGTCGTCCAAAATTTACAAGAACAGCACTGTCATATTCCTTACATCGCTTCTACACCGTCTGCCAGTGTAGAAGTGACGACGTTTTGTCCTCCAGTGGAGAACCAACAATGTGGTAAGCGCTCGGTGGATGCTGTGCTGCTTTATCTCCCAGCTTCAAATGTTTCGCGCTGTGTTGAAGTGTACTTAAACATGTCTATTTTGTACTTGAGTGAAGGTTTAATTTAAGTCAAGGTGACCAAAAGTTTTTTCCTTGTCAATGCATCCCTGCAGTTTGTGTTTATAATAATCCTGAATACTGTAGTTTGTGGTTATAATAATATTTAGTTCCTGTACGTGTGCCCCACAAAATGCCCCAATAAGCTATTTATGCACCTTAACACGGAGTTCGTCCAAGGTGGAAAACCCGCTTGGGAATGAAGGCAAATTACATCGCCACAACCTGTCGCATGATCCCGAGTCCCCGTGGCAAGGTTGGTTGGGATTTGATAAGTAACGACCTAATAAGTACCATCTCACACTCTCACTATGTCTCTGAAAGGACTGTCTGGAAAACCCATCGTTGCCCCCACAACCCGCTTCCCCCTCGCATGCACCCTGACAGAGACATAGTTGCTCAGGTGGATCTTTCTCACCACAGCCATGTCCAAAGTCGCGCAAATGGACACACCATGCTGACAATGTGTGTGGGGATTGCACACGGTTAACAGGCATTTTGACGTGGTCGTATGGAGAGGTGAGAAATTACAACGGGGAATGATTAAGGCCCGGTCACATTTGCCACGGCGGCCGTGGGGTCTCCAAAATCTACGGCCAGTAGCAATTATACGGCGGCCGAAGTATTTCCACGGTCACACAATGTCGCAGTCACATATGTTTTTATTTTTTGGGGAGCGGCACGGCGTATTTATAAATTGTGGAGACCGAAAACGTGGGGTTGCCTTACGGTCTTTGATTTGATGTCGCACGGTGACCTTCGGGCGTTCCTGCGGTGGCCATAGAATTTTCAAGGCAGATGCAAGACGACCGTAGGGGGACCGCAGGGGGTCCTAAGGCGAACGTGCGGCCAGACGGACGGTAACGAATGGGTTAATTTTTATTTTTTTTACCAGTTTTTTTTTTTCGGCTTGTCGAATTGCTACGGCGAACGTAGAAATAAAAAAGTTATAATTCCACGGCGACCTTACGGCCTGTAAAATATAGCCATATGGCGTAGGGCCACCCTGAGGCCACCTCAGTTTCTCTGCGGCCGCCGCACGTTTCTGTCAATTCAGAGGGCGTACGGCCGCCGTATCCTTGCCGTAGAGCAAATGTGACTTAGGCCTAAGAATGTTAATGACGGAAAGAGTGCCCATGCCAGGCTGAACGGTTTACATTTTGTATCCTATTGATAGGCCAGATCTGAATCTGGACCTCAACCAAAAAGCAAATCGGCTTATTCTTGTCACCCAACTCGTCCACTTCGTCTTGTCGTAACTCGTCCACAACTTTTTGAAATATCATGCTACATATCATTTTTGGCCCCATCTCTCAGTGATGAAGAATCATTTTATAAAATTCTCATCTTCGGATTTGGATTCTGATCTTCACAAAAATTGAATCAATACTTCCTTGTTACACACCCAACCTCTCCACCAAATTTCGTTCAAATTCGTCCACAACTTTTTGAGATCCTGTTCACAGACAGACAGGGTGAAAACATCGGTGGGAGAGGTAAAGGAGGGAAAAGAGACCCACATCGGGCAAAAAGGAGTTTGTCGTACACCACGTCCTGGTCGCTTTGAACGTGAGTTACAAAACGCAAGCAACCATGAAGAGATAATTAATTAACAATTATTTTTTTTTCTTTAATAATACGTCTCGAGAGGACCTCCACAAGAGATTGAGACACTTCCATGTCATGAGAGGGGGTACCAAGGTAGTTGAGTTGGTAAGTCTGGAGCGGTCTCGTGTCTGTTTAATCGGCAGGTTTTTTTTTTTTTGGACTACCAAAACTCATGATTTTGTACACTATATCACAAGCAAGGCAATGACATGGAGACGGGTATTATATGTATACATGTACATAAATTGGAGGAAATGTATAAGACGATTGATAAATCAGCACAGTATATGAAACCGGTGCAATACGTTCAAGACTAATTTGTGTTACCTCTCCCGTACTGCACTTCGATCGATCGATGGTGTGTGTTCTTCTGAGAAATGCACAGATATAAAGTTGCCACATCGTTCAAGAAAAGCTTTTCCTGTCGGGTGAAAAAAAATCCATGAACCATGATGATTGAGAATTTCACCTCCTGGTTGGGAACCCCTTGTTTCCAGCTGAGGTGTCATTGACCCCTTTTGCAGGGCCAAAATAGAACATCTTCATTTTCCTTTACCATTTGCATTAAGATTGTTGTTTCACTCTCACTGAATATCCTTCCAGGTTATTTCTTGTTGATTACAAATTGTGATGTTAAAAATTACTTTTGTTTGAATCACACTTTTTATTTGTCCTGCATGGAATAGTTTCCGATTTTTCTTCTTCTTTGTCTTCGTCTTCGTCTTCGTCTTTTTCTTTTTCTATGGTCAATATCCACCTATCACTTGCATACTTCTTTTCAGCTGCTAAATGAAATAATTATCTACTTCACAAAAGCCAAGTTATTAATTGTAAGCATTTTTAATCATGAATCACTTTTTAGTAAAAAAAAAAAAAAAAAAAAACTTGTTTTCATCGTTGGATGTACCTGAATTGCGATCAAAGGGTTGGTCTTCTGTGCATTCCGGTAGATCTTTTTGAGCAGTCCCATGTTTGAGGGGAATTCACAACTTCGGGAGCAAATGAGGCTGCAGCTTCCTGTATTTCTGCAGCAGGTGAGTACTTTCTATTTTTTTTAATACCTGGTTGGGTTTTAAGGCACTTCCTTTACTATATATGTATGTGTGTGTGTGTGTGTGTGTGTGTGTGTGTGTGTGTGTGTGTGTGTGTGTGTGTGTGTGTGTGTGTGTGTGTGTGTATATGTATATATGTGTGTGTATACATATATATATATATATATATATATACATATATATATATATATATATGTATATATATATATATATATGTATATATATATGTATATATATATATATATATATATATATATATATATATATATATATGTATATGTATGTATATGTATATATATATATATATATATATATATTTTTTTTTTTTACAGGAGCAAGGTTGGAAGAGGAAGGTGGAACTGACAGTGGGAATTAATGAACAGGAAAAGAGGAAGAGAGAGTAGGGTGGGAAATACTGTAATTGGCAAGTAGAATGGTTGAGTTACAACAAATCGGACTCGTTCACATCTCCATCATTCACAATGACATGGTGGATTTGCTAAAAGTACCCCTCCTCATGTATTGTGGTATCAAACTATACAGGCCTGGCCAAAAGCCTTGCATTTGCATTTTTGTTTTCTTTTTTCTCTTCCTGCTGATGCTGGAAGGCAGATTAAATTCATGGAAGGCAAATTACCATGTACAGTCAACCCTTAAATATCGCGGAGGTTCCTGGAAAATGCTGTGATCGTCAAAACTAATTTCCTACGGTAAAAAGGGGGTTAGGTTCCTGGGCTTCATGAAAATGTGGAGGCAGGTTGGCGGCATCCAAAAATAAACACATCACAATTGAAATAATCATGTAAAATGAACATTTTACAAGTATACTTTACCATGGAGTCTCCCACTGCATTGAAGCCGATTAAACACAGCCCTTCCCTTCTGTAATTTGCCTTAAGCCCCCACCTCTCTCTGATGTACCGAAGTCTTCACAGAGTGTCGGCGCTTCTGACAGAGCTTCCTGAGCAAGGGTTATTTTGGGTGGTTTGGCATTGCTTTCTCAGCATAGTTAGGGTAGGAATTTTTTGAATTTGTTCCTGGTGCTGGTGATAGCTCACATACTTTTCACAAAGGGCACTGTCAGGTCTTGACCAAACATCCACCAAATAATGCCGACATATGGGATGCCCAGTTTAACGTCCTTCCGAGGGATGGCACACACATTGATCAACCACACTGCCTGTGAAACATCAGGGGAGCAGCTCGGATCTCCACGGGGTCTGCTTCCCACCAAGGTCCATCGACTGCCAGGTTTCAGGCCCCTTGGCCCAAAACTAAAGCTTGGACTGCATCCTGATGGATCCGGAGTGCAGCGAAGCACTGCCACCAAGCTCCCTGTGCAGCCCAGCCCAAGGCAAACACTTTACTTGGCCCTAGGTCCACATTGTGCCAGGCAAGTCTCCACACTTGCTGGCGAACCAAATTTACCATGGGTAATTTCTCCAAAGGCTGGCCAAACTGATCCCCCTCCCTTGGTAAAAATGCAGCTTGGGGATTAACCTCCCTTCCCCTACCCAACTTCCCTCCCCCAAGGATGTCCCAACAATTTAAATGCCTCCATTGTCCTATCGCAATTGTGACCCATGGCCTCACGATTCTCGGACCTCTGTTCACACCTGTAGCTGCTGCTGGCCTTGAACCTCCTGCTCTCTTCTCCAACTGCCTTCAATCGGCCAAATGCTCATGACTCGCAGTACCTATATAAAAACATAGGGGCAATACCCCTGGGCGCTCACCTGGTAGCGGCTGAATAAGATAACCAGGTGGTGGTCGTATGGCAGCTTAGCTGCTGGGGTAGCTATCATTTCTTGAAGCGCGACTGTGTCGCTGATGCAGTGCCACTCTACCAGTACACACACTAGAACTGGTACTCATTTCGCCAACCTCGGAAGGATGACAGGCTGAGTCAACCCCCTGGTGTATTAATTCAGCGGCCGACGGGGCTTGAACTCAGGACCCGAGGATCCCAAGCCGCCACCCTAACCACTGAGCCAACACCAGGCTTATATATATAACCAGGGAACCACTGGTGGGCATGTATGACCCACAAAATATGTAATGGAGAAGAAAGTAAATATCTATTGATTAAATAAAAAATAATTTTATGCCGTCAACAAACTTTGGTACGTCACTGGTGATGAAGGTTGTGGTCAAGTTTCATGAGAATTACATGTGTAGTTTCTAAGAAAGCAAATACCTATTTTGGGGGGGGGGGCAACCCCCTGAAGACCCCCTTCGGGACGTTTATTTATTTTTTTTAATGCCATGAACAAACTTTGGTGCATCCACGGTGATGAAGGTTGTGGTCAAGTTTCATCAAAATGACGTGTAGTTTCAGAGAAGAAGTTGAAAGTGTTTGTGGACGGATGGATGAATGGATGGACAGATGGATGGACGGACGGACGGACTGACAGACGGACGACGTGCCATCTCATAAGCTCCCCTGAATCATGTTCCAGGTGAGCTAATGATAACAAAACCTACACACTGCCAATTGGGGCTCCTGCTGATCCCCTTGTAATTCCTAATCCTCTGGTGCTACCCCACACTCACTCCTGGGCCGTGGGTGCCGACTCAAATCCTGTGAGTGTTGAGCCAACAAGTGCAAGCATTGACTGAGTGCGAGGGCCGACTCGACTCGCCTGAGATCTGTCTGACCATGAGTGCCAATCTGACCTTTGCTCACATACCACAGAGTTTCCTCAGCCAGTGCTGTTGTGCACACCTTGGTTTCTGGTACTTATACCGTGAGTGCTACCTTGCACACACCTTTTACTTTCCTTACGGCTTGGTTCAACATCGCAAAATTTCACTGCACTGCCTCTCCCCCATCCCCTCCACCCTCCCCCTAACCCCGATGAGGGGAACCATAGCATGACACTGGGTTTAGGTGAAGTTCCAAACCGATATTTCTCTCCACTGGAATCTGCAGATGAAACCTCGTATTCACCACTGCATGTGCAATGATCTGCCAAATTTATTTTCCCCATGCTTGCCAAAACAAACAAAAAAAACTTTTGAATGTAATAGAAAACCAATTGTGCACACAGGCATAAAAATTCAATTTTTCCCTGCAAGACTCAGGTTTGAATCATGCTCCTGAAGAGCATTGGCCCCCACATCAATCGCTCAACCAAACTTGCAACTGGTGCAAAGACCCTGCACAGAGGAGTTGTCTGCGGTTGACCAAATTCAATGGAGATCACGCCCGAGCAATATTTAGCATATTCCTGCCTTCAAAGCATGGTTGACACCACATTGGTTATTACTATTAGAATTAAAATTGATTTAATCCTTCAGGGGCTCTCGATTCGAATATTCAGCACGCTGGAAAGATTGCAGGCTTAATAAATATATAATTATTCATGAGCCAACAGAGATGCTAATCCCAGATCAAGACAGACAGTTGATAAATGAAATGAGAACTGGGTGAGTGATTATAGCAGGCAGACAATTCATCCCCAGACTGGTTGGCTGGCAGTATGTGGACAAGACAGAACCTCTCGGCAAGGTCAAGTGAGAAAAGATCTAATCTGCACGTCCCAAGAGCACAAGTGAAGATTAACTCCAGCCAAAACTGCTGTGAATGCTGAGCCTGCGCTTTTATACAATCCTCCCCTACACCCCTTCCCCACCCCAAGACAACAGCCAGTGATGCTCCACCCCCCCTGTCCTCCACCCCCCACATGCACAACAGTAGTGTCTCGGCCAATCGGACAATGCTGATTCTGCATCAATGGAGCAAAGCAGCATTGTCCAATAGTATGCCGCCTTGCCTGTCATCAGTTAGGAATGGCCAATACTGGAGGGTCTGCATCTCTTGGGTGAGAAGTCTGCAGTACCTCATCCTCCCCCAAGTGTGTGAGAGGAAGAGAGGTTGGTGCAGGGAGGCATAACGCAGCATGCATGTAGAGTGTACGAGGTGCAGTGGAACACGAGAAGCAAGCGTGCCAGCATCAACTCCGCTTTATTGCGTGACCAGAAGCACATTCCTGCCACCCCTAGCGAGCGAGGCATGATATACGAAAACCCAATCACGTGACACAGCACACTCCTCCCCTCGTAAAATGACAAGTCAAATGATGAAAGGACAATCATAACATGACCACCTGAAACCCATCAACACTCATAATCCTCCAAGTACCGCGGCCGCACCCTGACCCGCCTCGGACAGGCAGCGCCGCCAGACAGTCCAGGCTCAGATGCCTCCCGGCTCGGTCGAGGTGACACCCTCGCCGGACTCGCGCCATCTGCAATACAAACTGCCCCCGACCGCCCAGCCTGCCCGACGTCCCCGGGGAGCTCCACGGTGCTCCATGCTAAGCCCTGGGTTAACCGTGGATTTGAAGTCCCCGCACAATCGGACGTCTCCATTCCGTTTCAGCACCGTGACAACCGGGGTGGCCCAATCTGAGCACGACACCCGTTCGATCACTCCACAGGCCTCCAGCCTATCCAGTTCACCCTTGACCTTGTCCCGCAGGGCATACGGCACCGGACGTGGTTTACAAAACCGAGGAACCACCCCCTCCTTCAGGAAGAGTTTTGCCTCCATGCCCTTGAGTTTCCCAAGGTCGTCGCCAAACAACCCTTGATGTCTTTGAAGAATCTTCTCCAACTGATCCTCCCATCGGCTCGGCACGGGTTGCACAAGGTGAACTGCGGCCCAGTTTAGCCTGATGCGGGCCAGCCAATCTTGGCCAAGGAAAGACGGTCCCCTCCCTCACACGACGTACACCCGAAGCGTGGCGACCTGGCCTTGGAACCGCACAGACACGTCTGCCATCCCGACTGGCGTTATCTTCTCGTGGGTGTACGTGAACAGCGTGAGGTTTGACCTGATAAGCTTCAGGCCGTTGAGTCTACGCGCGGTCTGTTCGCCGATGATCGACACAGCCGCTCCCGTATCGACCTGGAACGTGATCGGCATTTTGTTCACTTCGACTTCCACCGTCATCGGGCACGCCGCCGCCGGGCCAATTGAAAACAGGCCCATCAAAGGCAGCCGGTTCCGCCCCAGGTCGCCTCGCACATCGCCGTCCATGACCTTAACGGTGGCCGGCGCCCCACGGCACACACGCGTCAGATGACCCACCTTGTGACAATTCAAACACACGGTGCCTTTATACGGACACGCACGGCGCAGGTGTCGACCTCTGCATCCCAAACACGTCCGCGGGGTCACCTCGCCGCACGTGCGGCCGCGCGGCGACGTCCAACCCGCATCGAAGGTCGTGCGCGCGCCCCGGGGTGCTCGCGACCCCGCGTGGCCGGTGATGGCCCGAACATCCCCGCGAGTCTGCTCGACCGCTGTAGCTACGCTGACTGCCGAGTCGAATGTAATGGCTTCACCCTTCAGCCGTAAAACCGCTAAAACCATCTTCGCATCTTGTAAACCAGCGATAAAACGATCTCTGAGCCGAGCTGGACGCTCCCCCGCCGTGAACTTGCATGCCATGGAAGAATGCTTAATCCGCGCCACGAAATCAGCGACGCGTTCCTCTGCCCCTTTCGAGAGGCGATTGAACTGGTATCAAGCGAGCTGTAATGACTTCTCCGGCGCCATGTGTGCTTTCATCTTCTGCACAATGTCCCGAAACGACAGCCCGTCATCCCGGGGCTTGTTTGGCGCCACCAAATCACTCAGTAGTCGATAATGCTCCACCGAAAGCGAAGCGAGCAAGATCGACTTCTGTTTGCTCTCGTCGACCACATCATTCGCGTGGAAATAGCATTCCAATTGTTCTGAAAACAATCCGAAGTCGTCTCCGACGAAAACGGGCACAAGTCCGTTTTCAACCATCCTCGTCGCCAACTAGAGTGTACGAGGTGCAGTGGAACACGAGAAGCAAGCGTGCCAGCATCAACTCCGCTTTATTGCGTGACCAGAAGCACATTCCTGCCACCCCTAGCGGGCGAGGCATGATATACGAAAACCCAATCACGTGACACAGCACAGCATGAAGGAGACACCCGGAGCATTTCCCTCTCTCCTGGTTCAAGAAACCACAATAGGACATCTTTCACCTCCCTCGTCTAAAATGACAAGGCCTCTCTCTCACACAGGCCATATACGAGACAATTATCCCCATCCACATGTCCCGAGTACATGAAAAAGAGTGCACCAACACAAATCATTTGGGGGGGGGTGGTGTAGGAGGGGGTTATTCGTTATTTGTAATAACAGCCCCTCCCAAAAACGTGTGTGTCTGTGTGTTGCAAAACACTTCTGCTGAGGGGCTCTGCATGTTCGTGCTGTGTTGTGGTACACAGCTTTTGTAACACCATGAATCTATATATTAATACTGAAGGACCAATTTTGTGCTCCTCCTAGTGGTCACGTCACGTTTTTCTCGGTACTGTGACCTGGACTGAAAGAAACTTCGTACCTGTAAGAGTGCATCGCACATTGGCAATAGTCAACCTTCAACTCTGAAGCATCTATATATTAATACTGAAGGACCAATTTTGTGCTCCTCCTCGCGGTCGCATCACGTTTTTCTCGGTACTGTGACCTGAGAAGTTTTGATACGGTGTACGTCAAAGTAGACACGTGCACAAATCAGGGGACTTCTTCACAAGGAGTAGTGTACACCAAAAATGTCGTGTACAAGGACGTTTTGTAGGCTTCATTAAGTAAGGCCATGGAGTACATCGACTGAGATCCGGCTCTTACAAGAGCCGCCACTGGTTGTCATATTGGGCTCATGGAACGGAATCCGTCTGTGACGGGGTTTCGGCTAGTGTTGCACATATTATTCATGGGGAAGCTGCTCCTTCAAATGGCTGAGCTTTAAAAGCCCCGATGTGTTGGTTTGCACAAGATGGCGACGTAACATGGCCTGTTCTTTTGTGTTGTATTCTGCTTGTCACATCCTGCCTGTTTGCCTGCTAAATGTACTCCTGCTTTCCATGCGTAGATGCAGAACCCAGACGTGCTTTCGGCGATGACGAATCCCCGTGCCATGCAAGCTCTCATGCAGATACAGCAAGGCCTACAGACACTTGCGCAAGAAGTTCCAGGTCTCATGCCCGGGTAAATACCGATTTGTTAATTTGTTGTCACTGATGCTTGTATCAAATATGAACTGAAACTTGTATTCCGCATGTGTGCTTGTGCGTGCACGTGTGCATGTTTTCTTTTAACGTTGACATTTTTTGACTCGTGAAAATTCAATAAGAATTGACTGAATTTTTTTTTCTATTCTCAATAACTATATGATTGATATTGCTCCAACCCATTTCTCCATTTTCATTATTTACTTAGCTTGGTGCCAGGTGGTATTCCTGGAATGCCTGTGCCCACTACAAGCGAAACACCCTCCACACAGTCTGACAGTACTCCATCTGGTGCTCCAATCCCACCTGCGCCTCCCACAAGTCTTGGCTCTACAGATGGGACTGCCACGCCTTCAGTGCCCAGTTCTGCGGTCCAACAGGAGTTCATGCAGCAGATGTTGCAAGCACTTGCTGGGATGACTGCGACACAGGTGTGTTTTGCTGAACAGGTAATAAGACATGTATAATGCTGGAACGTTGAAGAAACCTCTGTGTTATTACTTCTTCAAAACAATGTGGCTGCCAATTATCTTTTGTTATCCACAAAGTATTCTCTTTATAGTCGCATTCTGCAGTAGGTAATGTTTTGCGTTTGGTGTCTGCAGTAGATCCGCAGCAGAGCAGCTTGTTTGCGCTGGCCAGTGATTAACTTTGGATGTGATTTGATTTTTGCCCAAGTATTACTTTGTCACAGTAACTAGAACAGCATTTGGTAGAGCGCATACCTCTGCCAGGCTGAACATTTTTATCCCCATGATTTATGAAAAAACGGGATGTTGTTGTTGTTGTTGTTGTTGTTGTTGTTGTTGTATAGCCTCAGACAGTTCTCTCGACCAAGTCTGCGGCTTGGAGACAGCCGATCAATCTCCCAGGAGCGACGCATAAATCCCCACATCCATGATAGTGCACCCCCACCTTCACAAGGTGAAGGACGAGGGAAAGGACCTGTCCATATCGACTGATCGGCACTGACTGTGACCTTACTGCTCTGACAAATCCGGGTAGCAGGGAAGAATAGGGAATATTTGGCCCCCAACTTGTGTTGGTGACGCTGCAACAACTACCGAGGGGTGATGCTGCTCTGTGCCGGGCAAGTCCTTTGCTCGGATAATTCTTGATAGGGTTCGCCACCATCTGCTTGAGCACCATTGCCCAGAGCAGTCAGGCTTTACACCAAAGAGGTCAACGATTGACCATATCCTTGCTCTTCAGGTCCTCACCAAATGCAGACGAGAGTTTCGGCAGGAGCGGCTTGCAGCCTATGTTGATCTCTGTAAAGCGTTTGATTCAGTGAATCCGGATGCCCTTTGGAGGATTCTTGGTCTTCGTGGGTGCCACCAAAACTGATCAATCTGATGTCTGTACTATACTCTGGTACTGAGAGTGCTGTGAGATGTGGTGATGCCATCTCTGACTTATTTCCAGTTGTTATTGGAGTTCGTCAGGGATGTCGGTGTACTGGCCCCCACACTTTCAGCGCTTGTAATGGATTGGATTATGGGGAGGATGTCGGAGAGATCAAGCTGCGGTGCAACCTTTAGGAATGCAAGATCTTTGACCTTGATGCCGTAGATGATGCAGTCATCTTTGTGGAGACTCTGGATATCTGTGTGGGGGTCCTCGAGGTGCTGAATGAGGAGTCAGAGACCCAGGCTTTCAGTGACATCTTGGATGCTGCTCTCTTGTCTGTACCTGTTTGTTGTGAGGATGTTGAGGTCATAGAGAGATTCCCTTACCTTGGCAGTGATATTCATGTCTCTGCTGGCTGTGAGCCAGAGGTCAATAGACATCTGGGTCAGGCCTGGGGAGTCAGGGATTAACTGGATCATGGGGTGTGGCGCTGCCGTTACCTATGCAGGAGGACGAAAGTCCGAGTCTTCAGGTCCTTGGTACTTCCAGTCTTGCTCTATGGGTGCGAGACTTGGACTCTGACCAAGGATCTGAGACGGAGACTTAATTCCTTTGGTACCAGGTCGCTTCGGAGAATCCTTGGCTCTCGCTGGTTAGACTTTGTGTCCAACGAGCAGTTGTTGAGAGAGACTCAAATGAGATTTGTTCCCTGCATCGACTGTGAGCGTCAGCTGCGGCTGTATGGACATGTGGCTCATTCCCGGTGGAACTTTTTGCCATCTTTCAATTTTGCCTTCAGTGGGAAGTGTGAGGATTTGGAATGGCTCGTCATCAACTTCACTTCAGTACGTTTTGTATCTCACCTATAGGCCTAATCTGCATCTGGACCTCAACCAAAATCTAATTAGCTTATTTTTGTTACCTACCCAACTCATACACAAAGTTTCTTCTGAATCCATACATAACTTTTTGAGATATGTTGCATAATGTTTTTGCCCCATCACTCAATGGTGAAGAATCACTAAAAAAATTGTCTTATCTTAATCCAGATCTTCACCAAAATCAAATGAATTTGTCCTTGTTGCACACCCAACTCGGGTCTGGCAACATATCGATATACCGGTTATATCGGTATAATTTTTCACATCGATATACCGTTATTGGAAATATTAATTGGTATGAAAAGAAAAAAAAAAATTGGGATTTCCACAAAAATATTGATTATATTGTTGCGGTTCTGAAAACTGCATGCCTCGAAGGCAATGGCACCTAACACACAGTGATCCCCAGACAGTTATTTCATTAATACACGTGCAGTTAGACCTTCCTCTCATGTCTCATGGGTCAACGGGACGAAGTGCGTTGCGTGGGTCTTATAGCTTGGTCTAATTATATCTCTATCTTCATTCCAACTCTTTGCTGTTATTCATGAAATAAATCCAAGCAGGCACCACACCCAGACGGCTGTCTGTGAAAACCACAGCGACAACCTCTACCACTAGACTGCACGGGACGCTTGTAACATGATGAAAAACCCTCCACCTTCACTGTACAGGACGCGCACGGTGCGCCCTTTCATGCGAATCTGCATCGAATACTTATATCTATCCTCTTTTCAACCCAAATCTGCATCTAATATTCATATCTATCTTCTTTTCAACCCTGATTTATATCCAATCCTTTCCTTCAATCGATGACATAGATTGGGACCAGCACCGCGCTCAGGTGGCCATCTGTGAGGATCACCACTGTGATAAATCACCACATGCACCATAAGACACGCGCGCAGCCCCGTGATAATTACCATCTCACTATACAGGACGCGCATGGCACACATCTTTATTCGGGTCTGCGCGCTGATTTACAACGGTGTCCCACCATCGATCTTCGCTCGCCACCTCGGCCACCAATATCTTCCCACACCTCCGCCTCGATGCAGTGGCCACCAAGCAGAGGTGCAAATGCACGGCCCAGATCGCTCGGGCCATGTGGTATACGGATGGAATAAGCGCATTGACCAGCGCCAACCACAGGTCGCCGGGGGTGCCCGAACATGCATGCAGGACCGACGCGATCCTCGGTCGGTCGTCGGAGCGTGGCCAAGGAATTCGGTGCAAGGCGATTCATGTCGTGGTGTTCGGAGCAAGACAATTCCACAGCTCAGCGATGTCTCGCCGGATGTACAAATGAGACCGCTTCCAGCTATAGGGGCAGCGCAGCGTGGGGAAAGGGTCCAATCGGAGCTCACAATTTCGGGTGACGACGCATCGCTTCAGGTCGTCACCCCACCCTGCATCATGGGGCTTATAAAAGGCGGATCGCGAAGCCGTTCATGTCTCACCTTGCTTCGCTAGCTGGGATCTCCACATTCGCCTAATGCTCCGCCTGCCTCACGTGCTGACTCCGCCTTCCACCGCTCACCCGCCTGACCCCACGTGCTGACTTATCCACATTCTCGTCTGCTGGCTCTACCCCACTGCCTTTCCTGCCTGTCAGCTCTGCCTATTCTCTGGATCGGTGCACGCGCCGAGCCCGGCACAGTAACCAAGCAGGAGATAACGCGCTAACTCTCTAACTGGGATCGCTCGGCGGAGCGTCCCCCAAAACGTACTGGATAGCGCAGTCGGCGGACCGTGCAAGGTATTGTGAGTCCGTTAGCCCTTATCTCCTCTCATTTCTTCTGATTAACTCTCTTCATCGGGGTGGGTGGGGGGGGGGTGCGTGTGTGTGTCTGCCTGTCTGTCTGTCATGGTGTCTGTCCTTGCCCTAAGTTAAGAGTGTAGAAGAGATATATCGGGATAAGTCTGCTCTGTGTCCGCTTTTGTAAGTTGCTTGCCTTGTTGTCGCCCCCTACAAATTCCTTGCTATCCCTGCTTGCATACAACTATAAATCCTTTCATTGTGCCACATATTCTTCCTTGCCTGTTTGTTCATAAATGCTTGTGTAGAAATGTTCCCAGCTCGTTTTTGTCTTTTCCTTCATTGGCCCAGCATGGTCCGTATCCTAGCCTAGCCAGGCCGTTATCTCCCAACGATCCATTCTTCTAGCCGGTACGTTCCTAGGCAGTTACGCTCGGCTGAATCTGATCCGGTAAGGTGACCTGGTTCGGACAAGGCGTACTGAGGGCTTGTTCCCCGGTAATTAGGTCAGGTAATTATTTTTAGGTAACAGGTTAAACTTTAGATGGAGGACCCGAAGTCACGTGGTTGAGTTATTGGCGTTCACGGTCGATTAGCAACCCGCCACATCACGGAGTTATCCGTGTGGGACGGCCTGTGATTCCGGAGAGTCTGGTGGGAACTCGAGATAGCTTCCTCCCCCCCTCCTCTCGTGGTCTTCTCGCCCCAACCCCGGGCCGCAACAATATCACCAACAAATCCAAGAAAAATGTTTACAATTCTTCAATACCATACATTATTGAAAAAGCTTTAATGCATGCTGCTGCACCTGCAACAGTTGAACGTATGATGTCAAGACGTACCAGAAGGTAGTACAGTAGGTTTTAACTTTTAACCCTCAGGACCCGAGCTCCGTACAAGCAATCACATGTTTCCTTGCCCTCTTGGCTGTTTTTAAAGTAATGGGTTATTTTATATGAATCGGGTGTACTTTAGAAAGTCTATGCCGATTACCGGAACGATGATCCGCGATTATGATACCCGCCTGTGCTGATTATAATCGATACCGTACACGTCGTCATCGCGTGTGCCAATATTGGGCACTGAGCTCGCTAGCCGAGCACTCGCCTGTGACCTATGATTGGTGGTCTTCGACTGTTGCCTTTAGAAATTGTCCTGCAAGAATAAGTGAATGACTAGACTGAACCCCTTTTTACTCTCTTTATCAACTAAATTATCTATCCTACGGAAAAAAATTTGCCATGATTTGCTAACATTGAGTCCATGATGTATTGTTACGAATCTGGAAGCCATTTGCACACAAACGGACAGCAGCCCCCGCAGTTCAGTTATTTCGATAAGTATGTGTTTTTAGTTAGGGTCCCTTCCTTCTGTCTTATGGAAATTTTGTGTGTGCGCTACGAGTTATTTTATAGTTAGGTTATTACATCTCACCACCTGCCCATCACACTCCATCAGCATCGTTGGCTGCCTGTCCCTTGACTTGCCGAGAGGGGGGGGGGCTCGCGGTCCCAGTCCTCTGCTTCCACGAATGTTCCACACACAATGGGGCTTCACCACCATCCACCTTCCTCAAACACGCGTGGAGGGGAGGTGTGGCTTTCTCCGGGCATGGCCGAAACCTCGCCCAGGAAGGCTGTGCCCGTAGGATCCTGGTCAATTAGAGGCGAACAGCGAGGTGTGCTGACCAAGACCCCTCCCCACTGAGGGAGGTCCATAAAGTTCCAGAGACGCTCTGAGATTGGTTGGTGGAAAAACGGGAGTGGTGTGGACGGAAGGTCGTTGTCGTTGTCGTGGTTGTTGGCGTTGGCACGAGGAGTTCTGTGGACCTTGACAATTCACCACCCGAGCTCCGCCATGAACCACGAGTCCCCCAAGTGCGACTGGGGATCGGACCGACGACCTTTGTCAGGTGCCGCATCACGGATCGCGTCTTCCCTCCGACGACCAGGTACAAGCCGAGCCCTGGTCCCCACTCCAGAGCTGAGGGACTGAATAAAGACCCCACGTGGTCCATTTCGTGCGTGTGTGGAGCGTGTGTGGAGCGTGTGTGGAGCGTGTGTGGCGCGTGTGTGGCGCGTGGCGCCAGTCTGATAAGTAGAATTGTTAAGTGCTTTTGTTCATTGTACATTTTCCTGCATATTCGGATAACTCTGCTATTTGTGCCCCCCTGATGAATAAACTCCCAATTGTTCGATTTATCAGCTCGTTGTCTGTCACTTTCTTTCATCGACCCAGCACGGTGCGTATTGAGAATTAGTGAGACCGTTTGGGCCGGTAAGTTGTCATTGGGACCGGCGCGGCTCTGGTAACTCCCACTCGGCACGCCGGACCTGAGTCGGTACACGCGACTCGGTTCGGACAGAGTCGGCCGAGGGTGTGGTTTCCCCGGTAGCGAGACAGTGTAAGTACTGAGGTAAATTGGAATTGACATGTGGATCCTACCTCATAACAGCAGTGTGTGTGAGTGTGTGTGAGTGTGTGTGAGTGTGTGTGTGTGTGTGTGTGTGTGTGTGTGTGTGTGTGTGTGTGTGAGTGTGTGTGTGTGACAGTGTGACAGACAGACAGTGTGACAGTGTGACAGTGTGACAGACAGACAGACAGACAGACAGACAGACGGACAGACAGACAGACAGACAGACAGACAGACAGACAGACAGACAGAGACACCACTGTTTCTCAACAACCACTGGTCCGATATAATTGAAACTTTCCAGGTATATTGCTGGGGCTCTGTGGATGTGCCTTTTCAAGGTTTGATATTAATCGGACAAGTGCCTCCCAAGTTATGGCCATTTATTTACCAACCAATGAAAGGACACGTTGCTGCGAGGCGTGGCTGCATAGGCTGGTGAACGGCCGGCCGACGATGACGTTACGTGCCGTGCCGGTTACGATGGGGATCGGTGCCTTAGTTACCGTGGCGTAGGAGTGGCAATGGTCAATGGCAGCGAATGTCATGGCAAGCAAAGACAGGGAGGTAAACTTGAATTTAATTTGGATTTTAATTAACTCTGTGTGTAAGTATCACAGCAGTTGTTACTTCAATGCAAGCGATAATTCGTGGAATGCATGTGAACATTCCGTACGGGCACGCACCACTTCCGGATAGTGATGACTTAATGTATTATAATAATTTCTCGATTTCTTATGCGCATTTCTAGATAAACACAATGCCCCAATCCAGTCGTCGTTTACGAGAGCGAAGGAACGGCCTGTGTGGTTTTCTGGCTCGCAGTTTGAAAGTTTTTTTGGGGGCGGGGGGGGGGGGGTTGCACGTACGGGCACGCACGTACGAGCACGCGAGAGCGAAGGAACGGCCTGTGTGTTTGTTTCTGGCTCACGGTTTGAAATTTTTTTTTTTTTGCACGTACGGCCATGCACGTACGGCCATGCCCGTACAGGCACGCACATACTAGTATTTGGAACCTGTGTAAATTATATTTTTTTATTAACCTCCGCCATTGAAGATCGGAGGTTACTGTTTTCACCCCTTTCTGTTTGTTTATTTGTTTGTTTGTGAACAGTATTACGGATTTCGACGAAACTTGGTGGGGGGATTAGGTATGGTCCAAGGATCATGCCATTAGATTTTGGACTTGGTCTTTTTTTTTTCATGGACATTAGATTTTGGACATTTTGGACTTGGCCGCTATGGTGGCCATTTTGAAAAAAATATTTGAATTTTTTTTTCATTTCTTCATGTTTTAAGTGATTTCCAACCCCCCCACCCCCCCAAAAAAAAAATTGGTAGAGAAAAAAAATATTTTGTAACTTTTTTTCAACAAAATTTAGATTTTTTTTTTTTTTTTTTTTTTTGCATTTCTACATGTTATAAGTGATTTCCAACAAAAAACATGCCAAAATTATTGCGGCTGATTTTTGGAACTTCAGGTGGATATACCCATGTAAAATCAATTTCTGTCTCAAGGAATCTCGTTATAACGAATTAATTGAGTATGTAAAAGTTAAAAGTAAAAGGGAAAGTTGCAAACTATAACTCTGTGAGCACTGTTGACATCAAATTGAATGAATAGGATATCAGGTTCACTTGAGTGACCTAGCAGTATTGGCGGCGGAGGTTTTGCACTCCACCGAGTGCTCCCCCTCTAGTTTATAATGTGATGTCCCTGCATGAGCACACTGATATATCGATGTCAGAAAAAAATTGATAGACGGAGCCGACACCTGCACTAATCTGTTTTAACTTTTTGAGATATCATGTGAACAGACAGACAAACATGGGTGAAGACATAACCTCTGTCCACCTTCGATGCAGGAAATTCTCGAGGCGATATTGAATGCCCTACACGAAGCATCTAAATAAGACTTTTAAATCTGATATGCTAAGGCCATGGCCATTGATATGTGTTAAGCCGTCGACGAGCTTGGTTCCATCCATCCATCCGGACCATACTCTGTGCAGAGCGTTGGTGCTGCCAAAGCAGTCTCCTTGGCTATTGGACACAATCCTGGACAGGTCACCACTCCAACACATAATTGGTTCCAGCATGGATAAATTCTCACTTGCTCAAGGACACATTATTTACTGTGTGCTTCAGTTAATGTTATATTCTGAATTTCAGTTTGTAATTGTTTTTCTGCTGTTTTCAAGAGATCTTGTTATTGTGCCGTTTGCTTTGCACGTTCTTTGCTCTGTTTGATATGATTGCGCCTGTTGCTGCACTTCTGGTTAGTTTTGCGTGTGCTTCCTGTCGCCCACAGTACCAATCAATTGCTCTGATTTTCTTCATCTGGCTCTTGTGCATGCTTTCTGAGCTGCTTTTATGCATTTATGCATTTCTGTGGTGACTTTGTTTTGATAATTTATATCCATTCATCAATCCCTGTTCCTCCCCAATCTTCCCACAGCCAACACAAATGCCTGAAGTGCGTTTCAGAATGCAGTTGAATCAACTTCAGGCCATGGGATTTGTGAATCGTGACGCAAACATCCAGGCACTGATTGCCACTGGAGGGGACATCAACGCCGCTATTGAACGCCTGTTAAACTCATAGCTTCCTCCTGTCTCCCCAACCCGCAGCCACCCCAACCCCCCCCTCCCTCGGCCAGTTTCCTCTGCCTTTGTTTGTCCATTACCGTTTATTCAGCTTGTCTTCATGTGTCTCCGGCCTTCTCGTGGATTTCTAGCCCATTTACTTTACCTCCAACACATAATTGGCAATGCCCACATCATTTCCTGCCCATTCTTCTCTTTCACCCCAGCTCCTTTCCCCTCCCTTTATTACTTGCCACTCCTGGTCCTACTCATTCTTGTGATTACCTTACCTGTGACCCATACCTCTCCACCTTTCCTTCTATTATCTCCAGTCATGTAATTTTCCAGATGGTGAATTTCTCACCGACCACACACACGTCAAAACATTTTCTGGCACTCGGTGTTCTGTGTGATGTGTTTTGGATTGGGGAAGAGAAGTGGATCATCACATACTTGTTCTTAATTTGCACAGTGTATTGGCCATTTGCTGTTGATGGAATGTTCCTCGCTTGTAGATGTGAGCAAGTTAGCGGAAGGCACATTAGTCCCCTCGTGTGCGGATCTTAGGACTGCAGCAGCATTAATTTGGCCAATTCCATTTGCCCTTTATTTTTACTTTTTACTTTCCAACGCAATAATATCCCAGAGTTGTGTGACGCACCATTGTTGAAGTTCATGACGTCATGCTCATACATCAGTCTGTGTCGTGGAAAAGGTGCTCGGGCCGACGTGAAGGGCAGGTGTGGCTTTGAGGAAGGCTGTGGTTTCGTGCTCGTTGCCACTGAAGCAGAACATTTGTACATTGCTGCAATTTTGTATATGGTTATGGTTCAGCATTGAATAGCCACTTCCACGCAATGATTTCTCTTACTCCGTCTTCCCGACTGGAATCGAGCATTTCTTGACATGTACCAGTGCTTCTTCAAATTAATTCTTACCCAAGTTACCGGCTTCTCGCTGGACGTTGGTCTTATTTTTATTTTTTTAATTTTATTTCGGACTAATTGCAGACATCTCAAACCTCACGTGAGTTGGGTGTGCAGATGAAAGAACAGTGCTTGGTTTGTGCCTTTTCTGTACACTACGGACTTGTGAAGGAAACGCGGCGCTGTGATGACATCACTGATTTGTACTGCATGTGGCGGTGGTTCGGTGAAGATATTTGAACATTCGGACAGGTTTGATGGTGTATCGTATATCGTAAAGGCCGATTATAGAATGCGCACTTCTGTCATGTCGATGCAACGGAATTGTCGTGTACCGTGTCAGCGATACCTGTTTGGAAACCGTCTAATGCAAAAGAAGCACCTTTTGGCTCGGTGATGGTTGGTGGGCCTTGACATGTTGGGCTGCTGATGAGTAATTTCCTCAAATCAAGCTTTCATATTCCTACGAATTGGTTTTGGCGTGTTGGGAATTAAACTGTTTTGAAATGGAATGTAAGAATCCTGAATTAGAGTTGTTCGATGTTTTTATTTCCTTCTATTGTTTTTACTCCTTTTTTTTTTTTCTTTTTTTTTTAATTTTATTTTCCACCTGCTGCTGCTTTGTTAAATTAAAGAAAATCTATAGTTTGGGTTTTGATCTATGAAGCCCTATAGAAAATAAACACGAAAGAAGATATTACTTTGTGAAAGATTCTGCAAACTTTTATTTTGACTTCAAACTAACACTGTGACCTAATTTTCAGCATTTTAATATTTTCTACACGAGTAGGATTGTTCAAAGCCATTGGAGATGAAACCTCAACAACCATTTGTAAGAAAGGCCCATAAAAGTTTCATATTGATTGTGTGCTGTTGACGGCAGGTCGAAATAACCTGAATCGCATGTCGCCACTCACGCTCCAAATAGACTTTTGCAACAAAGTTCAGATACATTTTCAGGCTACAGTATTTCTTCCTCCTCTTCTTGACAATGTGAGGCACCGACGCCGCCAGTTCACCAGTGGGAATGCAATGGTTGATTTTTCATTTCGTCGGGAAAACTAATCGACACAAAAGCAATTTGGAAATGTCAAATCTAATTTATCCGAACGGCGCTGCTCCATACTTTCCTCCCTGTACCTCTCTATTTACTTTTCCAAATGCTTTCATTGTACAGTTTCTTTGCTTTGTTTTGGCGATCATTCGTTTTTTCTTATTTTTATTTTAAAATTTAATTTATCATGTTTTCCAAGATTTTGAAATTGTTTCCCTGATTAGCTGCCACAATAATCAACTGAAAAGTGGCAATGCAGTGTTTGCCTTGACGTGAAGGATTGGGTAAATAATCTCACGAATCATTACCATGCTTTGTGTGAAGAAATGATTTCAAACTCTGCTTTAGTTCGTTGCTCAAGTATTCTTTTATTTTATTATTCCTCAGGTTATCCCCAAAGGAAAGCCATGCATTTGTTCTTTTTTATTTTATTATTATTATTATTATTATTATTATTATTATTTTTCCTCGCTAGTTGTTGATTGCTCTTGGAAACATCTGAACACACATGTATGTATAATTCTATAGAATAGTCATTCTTCAGAGTCGTCACCTTCCTTTTGCCAAATGTGCTTACACTAGCATGAAACCTTGGGCTTTATGCTGTCCCAGGTTGAAACCATCGTGGGGCAAGAAGATGTGCGAAAGCCACTGCATAATCTCTCCCCCGCCCCACCCCGCCCCATTCATTTTCTCCACTTTTCGTGGAACATTACTCGTGGTAATGAACAGCTTGCATGTACCAGTCAAAGCCATTTGGAGACTTCCTTGTACTTTAAGGAGTTTTATCTCTTCTTCAAACATGCTTCCCTTAAACTGCCATGTCGTCTGTCCGTCTTTGTCTGTGTACAACGGCAATTCCCTGCCTGATGAGCAACAGGATGGCAGTTAATCTCTCATATTACGTGAAGGTAATTCTCTTCAGAGTTAACTTATCGGCCTGTGTACAAAGATTACTGCACAACAATTTATAAAGGGGACGCGACAAAGAGTTTAACCCTCCAATAATCGGACCAAGAACAATGAACTGATCATTACGTCAAAATTTCATTAAAAATAATTAAACAATTCCACTGGCTGCTCAAGGCTGTGATGGAAACTAATGATGTCTGCATATAAAAGATCGTTTAAAAAGAAAAGTGCTCACCTTTGCCACGTACGTTTATCTTTCGAAAATGACTTTAAATCAAAAGTGTTTGTTTTTTCCTATAATTTTCTCCAGACACGTACTTCAGACGTTCAGTGAGCAGGACTTTTGTCCGTCGCATTCAGTTGTTTGTGCAGTCTTGTAGGTGGTGATTGGTTTTGTCCTGTTTGTGATGAAAATTTCAGTTATCTTGATGTCGTCGATCAGTGCTCTGTATTTATATTAATCCTTCGACTCTCCAGCAGTTATTGCTGACATTGACGGATGTCACCCCTCACCCAGCTCTACATACCTGCCAGGGCAGCACAGTGATGATCTTATTGGAAATTAACAATTCCCACATATGCTCATAACCCGTTGCTGATTTTCTCTCTTTCTCTCTTTCTCTCTCAAGAAAACTTCCTTTTTGTTAATAGCTTTTTATTAAAATGGCCACGACATCAGTATCACCATCCCATCTCTCACCGTGTATTGTCTGTGAAGTCGAGTTGTCAAACTTTTCTTGCACTGTCGCAAAACAACCATCAGTTATTTTGTTTGGAGCTGGCATCATGGCCCTTCTCTCCAAAAGATACTTGCAGTAATTCTGCTTTTCAAGTTTATATTTTTGAGTACCACAATGTTTGAAAACTTTTGCCCTCATTGTTATATACGGTTTGTCCACTCACTCGCATTGCATTACCTCCACCGAAGCTTTTGACCCAGTGTGACCTGTCGTGACCCATGTATCCTTGGCTTAGAGATGACCCTGTGAAGCACCCATCGTTTTGCTGCTGTTTACAATGTTGAACTGGATAATCAGCCACCTTACCTCTGTCCCTAAGCACCTGCTGTCCAGGTATGTGGTGATCACTTTTCCCTGCTGTTTTTTTAATCTGTTGTTTTGCACCGTCTGAAAGGCAATGCGAGAGCTGCGCCACCACTTGACATGCAAGCAGGAGTCGTACTGAGTTTCATTGTTGGTAATGATTGAATCGATCAAGGTGGGGGTTGAACGTGTGTTTCCACAATGCACCTTGCAGGCATTGTGCTCAATGTTATATCTTGACCCGTATTCATGGGCGGGGGGTGGGGGGGTATGGCTCAAGACCTTTTCGATCGACATGGCTGTCAACAACGTGGCTGCCAGCTCTGCTAAAAATATTTTCCTGTTTGTCATTTTCACCTGCATCATTGTTCCGAATGCTGGTTGGAGTGGTTTATAAATTTTATGACTGAAAATCTATTCCTATCTCTTTCAATAAAATTGCTGCGGTCTCTTGCTCTTTCTTGTTGTGTTGAATAGTTGAAACGGTTATCCTCCTCTTCCCCAGTGGGCATTTTGTTGTCATTGTCCGTGGCGTATCGTCTGAGCATTCCCCACAATGCTGCACCCTGAGGTTCGATTTTTTTTTTTCCTCTCATTCCACGAGGGTTTACCCTGAACACGCTGGCTGCCGCAACAGCCACGTAACCGGGATTATACCGGGTCATTTGCTGTTGCTTTTGCAGTGGTAGTCGGAACAGGTATCTGTTACGGGTGCCGGTGACAATGGCCTATTCTTTGCAAAATACATCTTGGGATCTTTTGACATCCATCCAGTGCAGTGGTTCCCAACTTGTGGTACGCGAGGGCCTTCCAGGTGGTTCGCGAGCACTTTTGGGCTCATCCTTTAAAAAAAAAGTGCGAGCAGGGGTTCTCAGCCATGATGACCATCAAGTCAAAGAGCCGAACCGTCTTGCTGCGCCCGGGCATAATTTCCGATGTGCTGTGAGCAAAGTTATGCCCCACATCGACCAGCTGGTGGAGAAGAAACAGATGCAGCCCTCGCATTCAATTTTGTTCTTTGTTGACAGTTAGTTCATTTGTGTGTTCATCTTATCGAATTGAGTTTTTCTGGAACCAGGTGGTACGCGGCGATGGTATGGGACCTCCAAGTGGTACTCGATCAGAAAAAGGTTGGGAACCAGTGCCACCAAGTGCCACCCACTCCACCTTCCCCCCCCCCCCTGTTTCATTCCCCCTCTCCCCACTGCATGGTGCATTAGACTGCCAGCATACTTACCGATCAGAGTTCATGCCTATTAAACACTGGACTGCCAGGATAGCCTCGAGGTACACACACTCACCTCTGAGTTGTCCAACCTGGGTTTGATCTCGAGTCAGCTATAAACCGTCATCCCAGTGGTTTGCATGAAGGGCAACACATGAATGTTTGTGCCATCCATCGGAAGGGAGTCAAGCTCGTTGACACGTGTGCCACAACTGGTTGTGTTGCACGAAGCAAAGGAGAATTATCACCAGAACAAAATGCAAATCCCTGCACTTTTAGTCGAGTATCCACGATGGAGTTGTGCATCGTCTGGCATTGGTTCTAGCCGAGAAACGTTTTTCACTGAAGATACTCCCTGGAGCTCTGTGAATTGTAAGCTTCTAAATAAATTGACTACGAAGCACCAGGCTGGCAGTTTGTCTGGTCGTGAGTACCCTGTACCCTACCAATGAGCTTATCTTCAATTAGAATCTGACACGTGATGAAAAATGGCTGGACATCAAACATTGGCAAGCGCTTTGAGATTGTCTGTAATGAAAACATTAAAGTGCTATGTAAGAGGAATTGAGTGAATGAGTGATAAACTTAAATCTACATCATCTCTTCTAATAATTGAGAAAATAAGAATTTTTTATAAACACGTGTGTGTGTGTGTGTGTGTGTGTGTGTGCGTGCGTGTGTGTGTGCGTGCGTGCGTGCGTGCGTGCGTGCGTGCGTGCGTGCGCGCGCGCATATATATATATATATATATATATATATATATATATATATACATGTATATATATATGTATATATATGTATATATGTATATATATATGTATATATATGTATATATATATATGTATATATATATATGTATATATATATATATATATATGTATATATATGTATATATATATATATATATATGTATATATATATATATATATATATATATATATATATATATATATATATATATATATATATTGTATAACAGCTCCCACATTCTGTTGTTACTCAATTGCAAACTATGCCAATAGGAGCCAGAGGATTGCAGGTCAAGGTAAACAGCTGGTAAGCTAACTGACTTAGTTGGGTTCTCTTTAATGTCCTTTTTTTAGAGCCTTTTGCCAAGCTTTGTTTTCCATAAGATTACTTCTTTGCTTCCTTTTCTCCAAGCAGGAGTGTTTTATTACAGTTTATTATTATAGGGATTGCATGTGGACATGGAATTCAGACTTTTCAAAATTCAGAAAATTTATTGAAAGGTGTTTTTCAGGGTTCTTTTTGTTCCTGCCTGGAACAGAAACATTATTTATTTTATTGAACATAGACGTCAGTGCTGATGAACTTCTGATCTCTCTTCGGACAGTTGTAGAATTTGTAGAAGGAACGAATGTACATTGGCATCCATGTAACCCTGCAACATATACAGCGAGATATTTTTAGGGTGATTGCACAGACCTTTACCCATAAGGAAAAGCATGCATTTCTAAACTTGAGTGTTCATGGAACACATTATTACGTCACGCTGTCTTAAGAAATGAGGATATGGGCAGGGTCTGCATGCGGCAAATTGGATTGGTTGGAATGACGTAAAATGCTGTCATATTTTGTCTACTGTTAAACAGAAGGGTTTCGAAAGTGTCAAAAAGGCAATTTTTGTTCTACAGTGTTCACGTGTTTCATTAAATTGAAATGAAGTAAAGATTTTAGAGGCCGTTGAAAAATAATAGTTAGGAAGTTTACCGCCATTGACGCAGTGTCTTTTACACCACCTGATTTAACACGTTACATTAATTCTCCATACCTGTTGTTTGTGTCCTTTATGACATCCTTAAAAACAGTAAGTTTCCTGTTTGGAATGATTTTCAATTTTGTTTGACTGCCAGAGTATTTTTTTTTTATCTTACTCTCTCTGCGCATGTGCGATCGGAACGAATTCAAAGCCAAAGTACTGCTAAACTACAGGTTCGTTTTCCAATTAGTGCTCAAAATGTAATATTAAGTTGAAATCAAGTTGTTCCTCGATCATAAACTGACATTTGCAGACAGAAGGACAGACAAACGTGAACCAATTGCTTCACCTTCCTTTTCACTTTGCGGGGGTGACTTGCCATACATTGCTTCTGCCGAAGTTACAGTCTTGTAACCACGCCAAGACAGACCACCACTTGGCGTGCATTGGTCACGGATTTTCACATTCACATCAATCTGGGATGGTGTCGTTTCTGCCTTACTGGCTTCGTCAGGAGGACAAAATGGTCATTGAATTGTGGGGAAAAGAAAATTTGAAGTCTGTGGACACCATGAATGCAAAGGTGCTGCAGATATAAAAGCCGCGAATGATCGGGTAGTTACCAAAGGGACTGCAGTGCTTTGTGGTAGTGGTGAGATGGGGATATGGCAGTGGCTTGATTAGCCAAATGGCCTGTCTCGATATTGTATAATCGACTGAGAAATGTATGCTGTCACCTCTGGCATACACACACCATGGTTATTTGTATTGTTTGGTGAGAGTTTGAAAACTGGATAAAATTTGTCCAAAATAGATTAGTGAGCTTGTTCTTATGAAAGATGATGAATTGTGGAGAAATTGAGAATTTTCACTGAATTTTGGCAGGAAGCCAATGAGACTAACTTTTTATACATTAGTCAAGGATGATTAATAATTAGACATCGGAGAAAGCGGCCATTGCACAATGGGAAAGGGGGGGGGGGGGTTTCAGGTGGTTAATAAAAAGGTGAATGTGATTATCCCTGACATATCAGTATGGCAAAGCTTATGGTGAAATGAGCTCCACTGTGGTTGAGATGTGGGACTTTACACGCTTCCCTTGGTGTAAGAATAAAGCTGGCCAATGTGCCCCTGCTAATAATACCCTAATAACTACCTTGAGTTGTCAGCTTGTATCATGCAGAAAGGTCTTCATGTCCTCAAATGGAGATGAACCATTCCACTTCCTTTGTAGGATTTGATGAAGGTCGCTGTTACCCATTAGGTTGTTTGGCAATCGATAAACACGAGGGTAAATGTACCGGCCGAAGGTCTTTGGTAAATGAAAGTGGAGGGGTATTTAACTCGAAACCACAAGCTCATGGAAAGCAGACTGGACAGCCAGCTTGTTCAACCTTACTCTACTGTAGGGTCCCAGCTGGTGGTATACAATAGCCAATACGTTTGGTAAAATCCATTTACCGTAATAAAACTCTCCCAAGAGAAAATGGCTAAGAAGCAGATTTAACGAGAGTAGCTTCTTGAAAAAATGAAACGGTTGACTCGTTTGTCAGTACATTCATGGACAATGCAATTCTTACCTGCACTGCACAAAGGAGGTGTCCTCTGTACACCTGGATGACTGCATGGTGCTGCTGTTCCTTCCTCTACAGGTATGAGAAGTATGACATGTTAGACACGTTGTAGCATTCGTTACATGGGCACATCCTCATGCTTTCCTTAATCCTCAGGTGTAAACCCCAATGATGCATCAGTAGTTTGTGGCCATAAGTTGACGATCTGAGTCACCACTAACTCCAATGGATTAGGCTCTTGCCTCCAAGTTTAGTTATGGATTCAATATTGGGATGTGATTGGAAGCTTGAAACCATAACTCCGAAATATGGAGGCAAGAGCCGAGTCCACATAGATGGGTGCGATCGGCAGTCAACGTTATCGGCCTACAAGTTATTTTGAAGTTCGAGTTAAAGCAATAAACTGCTTTGTGTGCAGTGCGAGTAAGTTTTCTAACTTGAGGATGTCGAACTATTTCAGTCTTTGTTGTTTGGATTTGAGCTTGTGGCTAACTTCCTTTGGTAAAATTGTGTTGAAAAGTCGTTCAACTATGACGTTTAAAGTGATGTAACAATTGCAGTTTCTCAATTCAAGAGAGATGTCTGTCTGTGTGTGTCACCATTTTTCTCAAAGATGGCCAAACTATCTTCGTCAAAATTTCAGGTTAATCAATGAGTGCTGGGGAGTGTTTTAGGTTTAAAAAATAACAATCACTCTGTTGTGCCGAAGCCTTTGTAGCTTGGTGAAAGGTAATGTTAAATGATCCCGACCCCATTCCTTAGTGGGGGTCGAGAAGTGCTTTCGGCTTCCACAAAAAAAAAAACAATTTCTTCAAAATGCCAACAGGATTTTGAACAGCACTGGGCAACGTTGGGTACCCCTGAAAGAAATACAATAATAACACCACTACATACAGTACTGTAATTTGTTATTGCTCCAGGTCAAGTACACAACATTATTAACTAGAGGGGGAGCACTCGGTGGAGTGCAAAACCTCCGCCGCCAATACTGCTAGGTCACTCAAGTGAATCTGATATCCTATTCATTCAATTTGATGTCAACAGTGCTCAGAGTTATAGTTTGCAACTTTCCCTTTTACTTTTAACTTTTACATACTCGATTAATTCGTCATAACGAGATTCCTTGAGACAGAAATTGATTTTACGTGGGTATATCCACCTGAAGTTCCAAAATCAGCCGCAATTATAATTTTGGCATGTTTTTTTTGTTGGAAATCACTTATAACATGTAGAAATGCAAAAAAAAAATCGAAATTTCGTTGAAAACAAAGTTGCAAAAATTTCTTTTTGGGGGGGGGGATTGGAAATCACTTAAAACATGTAGAAATGCAAAAACAAAAATTCAAATATTTTTCAAAATGGCCGCCATAGCGGCCATATTGGATTATGGACCAAGTCCAAAATGTAATGGCATGATCCTTGGATCATACCTAATCCCCCCACTAAGTTTCGTCGAAATCCGTCGAGGAGTTTTTTCCGTAATACTGTTCACAAACAAACAAACAGGGGTGAAAACAGTAACCTCCGTCCATCGTCGATGGCGGAGGTTAACTCGAAGGGCACTCGGTAGAGCCACGCAATGCCTGATCTGGTGGAACATATCGAGCGAAATAAATGTTTGAAATATCGTGCTCCACATAATTTTTGTCCCATCTCTCAATGATGAAGAATCACTTTAAAAATTAAAACATTCTGGATTCGGATCTTCACCAAAATCGAATCGATTCGTCTTGTCCCATACCTAACCTGTCTGCTAAGTTTCATCCAAATCCGTCCACAACTTTTTGAGATACCGTGCGATGTATAGCTTTTGCCCCATCTCTCAATGGTCAAGAATCACTTTTTTTAAATTCCAGTAGCCAGATCTGGATCTTCACTAAAATCTAATCATTTTGTCCTCGTCACGCACCCAACCAGCCCACCAAGTTTAATCCGAATCCGCCCACAACTTTTTTTTAAGATATCCTGCACACAGACAAACAAACAGAGGTGAAAACATAACCTCTTTACAACTTTGGCGACGGAGGTCATAAAGTGTGTTGAGATTATCACCTCTTGTAAAGAATCTCGACATGGATGCGTCATTAAAATGTTTGGAGGTGAAAATGAGTTGGAATAGCAGATGAAAAAAAATATTTCCAGCTATCTTTTGTTTCCAAACAGTTGTTGCTTTGTTCTTCATCGTCTCTTCCTGTCCCTTGTTTATTGCTAACAAGCAGCATTTCATATCTGTGAGCCAAACCACCTCAAGATGTCCAGGTACTCCTTTGTCTTGCTTTCAATCACTTGCCTCCAACCGTACCAGTAATGCATAAATACTTCTCGCTAACATCTCCCAAACATTTTGCTGTCTATGTCACAAAGACCTTTATAAGTTGACCACTTTGTTTTGCTGTTTGCAATTCCTCCTCATTTGTCGTTCTCTCTACCCAAGTGATTTAATTTTTTTTTTCTTCTTCAGCATCTGCAATGTAATTCCCACAAAACTCACCTCCATCATCCTTTGCAGGTCCTTCAGGTGTTGTCTAACCTCTGTGGCCACGAAGGATTGGTCAACTGCACTCCCGTTGGTAGAACCCGTGCCTGCCTGTAGATTATTCTCGGCCTGCTGCAGTTGCTGGATCTGTCACCGGGCACAAAAAGTCCTCGTGTAACTGTTTCACTACATGCTGTGGAAGTAAGTAAAAATGGATGCAACTATGACAGTCAATTGATAAAATGCTTAATGATGTAAAACACTGATTCCTGTTAGGCATGTGACAGGGTAGGCCCATAATCTCTCGATTCCATTTTTATTGAAGATAAGGTCGTGACATATACAGTTCCGTACACACCACCTGGAGGACAAGGACATGAGATTCTGTGCAATGAGGTATTAAAGAGCTGAGGTTTTGATTCGTCAACATGGAGTTGATATCGATTGTATAAAAACGTCTTTGTGTAGAAAGTCATAACCACCCAAACTTTACTTGATGCGCTTTCTTGGAAACACCATCTGATGTTAAAAGATTACTGTATAATGTGTGCTCACGAAAACTCATAAGCTCATTTTGCAACAATGGTACATTGGGTTTCAGCCTTCTTCATACGGTGGAAGAGTTTTGACTGGATGGAGAAAATGAAAGGGTGCAAAATGGACGTAACAGAAAACTCGAGTGAAGTCGATGGTGCACCGTCACAAATCCCCATGCTTCCCACCTAAAGCAAAGTTGAAAAATCCACCAGGAAAGACAATTTCAAGTTTTGAGTTGAAAAAAACAAAAAAACTTCTGTTTAGACCCTCGTAACCCGAAGTCCCCACCTCCTGGGGCATGAACCGGGGACGTATCCAAAATATCGTTGAGTTTCATGGGTCCCCCAATGTTGATCGCATGTACGTTTCATTAAAAAGAAATTTCATTAAAAAAAAAAAAAACAGCTTGATCAGAACTATCAAGTTTAGTGAATTTCTTCCCAACCGTTTAGGAGAAGATACCGCGACGGGCAGACAGAGGGAACCAGTTACAATATCCCCGTTTTTCTTTTTTTTTTTTTAAATGTGTGGATAATGAATTCCTTACCTTGCTGTTTTTCTCTTTCAGTAATTCCCACAACTCCTGCAGCTGATTTTGCAGTTCATCGACAGAAACTTTGGGGAGCCAAATGTCTTTCTTCACATCCGATGAGCCAAGTGTATCCTGGCGCTGCTGTTGAAGCTTATTCATTTGGATTTTTGCTTCATCCTTCTCTTCTTTCAAATGTATGGCCTCCCGCTGCATGCGGAGAATCTCATCCGACGTGTTGGCATGCTTGGCCTCGAGGTCGGCAAGTTGTGCACGTAGCGACAACACCTCAGCATGGCTCTGCTCAAGACGCTGGCTCGAGACCATTTCAGGTGACACCTGTGAGTCTGGTGATGTCTCATTTCTAAATCTCCAGGGAGCTGAACAAGCAACGCCTCCTGAATTTGGAAACGTCGTATGACTGTGGTTGCATTTTGACACGGAACGACGTCTCAACTCATCAGATTCTTCTCGGGTACACTCGTCTTGCCACCAAGATTGAAAACCGTCTTTTTGGGGACATGTTTGATCTCTGTGCAACTCCCCATAGCCTGGACTCTCCAAAATTGTAGCACTGGCACGCTGAATTGGTGATTCCTGTGTTTGAAAAGTTTCTCTCAACTCGTGCAATTGTTGCTCAATCAATAATTTTTTTCCATCAGATTCCACGGTCTTGTTCAGTAAGTCATTAAAGTCCCTTTCTGCTTCTAATGAAAGCCTTAAAGAGTTTTGTCCCGTGTTTGTTTGCTCAAGAACTTGTATGAAGTGATCTTTCCAGCTTTCAGCTGCTTTGCACCTGGTGGTCATTTCTTCTAACCTTTCAGAGTGTTGCATAATGCTGTCGGAATTCTCTTGCTGCAACTGCTCCAGACGTTTCTCAAGGGACGTCCGAGTCTTTTCCAAATCGTTCACCTTTATTGTTTTCTCTTTCAAGGTCCTCTCCAGTGCTTGCTGCTTAACGCTGTCATTTTGCTGATTGGCCTCCATATCTTTCTGCAGTAAAAGTCGCATATGCTCTGAGTTTTGAAGCTTTTCCTCTCTCTCTATAAGACGTTTATTCATTTCCTCCAATATTTCCGCGACGTCTTTTTGTTTATTGCGCTCTCGATCTTCAGACCTGATTCGTTCCTGCTCCATGCCCTTACGAAACATTTCCATCAAGTTTCGCTCCTCCTCTTCTGACATTGAGTGCGCATCAGTATGCGAAGCCTCAAGTTTCTTCTCAAGCGAGTCTCGTATCCGTAAGGATTCAATGTAGTTCGAATTTACTTTGGCCAGACTTTCCTCCATTATGTTCATCATTTGCTGAGATTCTTGCATAGACTGCTGAAGCAAGAGTTTATCATGTTCTGCTTCATCATACTTTGTTGTTATCTCTGACAGCATTTCTTCCATCTCTTTGATCACACTACCTTCATTCCTCTGTTGAGTAGCTTCCAAAAGCTTCTCCATTTTTGTTCTGGTGCATTCTGAATCTTCACATTTCTCTGTCATCTCTGGCAGCTCTTTCTGAAGTGTCTTTACGGAGTTCCTTTCCATTTCTTTGGCATTGTTTTCCTCTTCAAGGAACTTCTTCGCACGTTCTGTCGCATCAAGTTTGATGGTAAGTTCTGAAATCCTTTTATCCGATTCACGTGCGACTTCAGAAAGGAGTTCTTGTTTTTTATTCAGGTTTTGTTGAAGTGATGCCTTCTCCTCTTCCAACTCCTGTAACTGTGTGTTCAGACTTGCTAACTTTTTTTCCACCTCCTGCACCCTCACTGTATCAAACTGAGATTCCATTGACCTTTTTTCTTTCTCAGAGCGCTCAAACTTTGCTGTCATTTCGACCAGTCTTCTATTTGTGTCCACCAGATCCTCCGTAACATCCGCTAACGTTCCCGATTCTCTGAAATTCTCAAGTGGCATTCCAACAGGGTCCAGGTCTTTATCCATTTCATTATATCTGGCATCATTTTCATCGTTGTTCCTTGCTCTTTCTTTCGGGTTACTTTGCCATTCTAATCCTGGCGGGATGGTTTTGCTCTCACAATCTGCTTCATTGCCGTGCTCACGGAAGTGATTTGCTATTGCCTCCAACAGCGAATACATTTCTGCCAAATCACTTTGGGTCTCTTGGCCTTGCAAAGTAGTTGAGGCAAAACAATATGAAAGTTTGTCCAGTTTCTTCCTCATCTGATTCAACTTTTTTCGAATTTGAACTTCCTTGTTCACAATGACTGCAACATGAACAAAATGCAATTGTCACTTCCATGATGTACAGCAAGAATGGAATATTTTCAAATCGGCTCCACAGTCAGCACGTATCCCACCTGAGATGGCAGGTGTAGTTGATGAACTTTGGCCGATGCTACAACCAGTTTTGAATACAATAAAGTATGTCTTCCTGGTTACCTATACTGAATGACTTGTTGGCCCCGAATATTTGGCAACGCGCTATACATTTGGCTGATTACCTGTTTTGTAATTTTCCTGTCTTCATTGCTGCTTCACTGATGCCTTTCACTGTATCAATTGGAATTAGAGAAGGCCCACAAGCTGTTCGGGTTCATGTTTCCCTATTCATCTCGACACCAACATGTAAATTTGCATGCCCTTCTGGCACAGTCACTTCTTTTTTTAACGAAGTTTAGGCTCATTTAAAAGCAAGGTGATGAAGGATAGAAGACAATGACCTTCCAGTGGGGCAGTGGGATGAGTGATAAACAGAGGAAGAGGAGGATGATAGGAAAGGGAAGGAAGCATTCCAACTGGGAAATAGATTGAGAGTTGGGAGCGGGGGAAAGTGGGGGGGGGGGGGTGTTGATAAGGAGAAAACAGATCAGGAGGGTTGACCTAAGGTGGTGGGGCATTGCAGAATGTGATTCGGGTACTAACTAGATTTGATTCGGTAAGGTGAGAGTATGGACGACGGCTCCAAATTTACCAGTGAGTCGCACACGCAAGTCATTAGATGTCACAACACTGGAGACAATACTTTTACTGGTTATGAACCCCTAATAAGGTTTACAGCGATCGTGTAGAAAACATTTTCGGAGCAACAAACTTTTAAATATGGGGCTTATTTATCATGTGAACAAAATAAAACTTTTTGACTGTTCAGCTCCATCCCTCCCATTTATTCTGATCCCATCCCAACCACCTATGTCTTTTCATCCCACTTACTCCCACATTTGCCTACACTCATCTCTCGATCTCTCTCTCTCTCTCTCCACTGCCCCAACACCTTTATCTCTTCATTGTTTTCATTTTGTCCTTGCTCATGCATACATAAATGCCCCCACATTGTTAATTTTGCATCATAACTATTATAAGAGAACATGAAGCAGCCTACTTTCTGCACTGATTTCTCCCACGTCTTGCCACATCCCCTCTCTGATGAGATCTTTCTCAAACCAAGCAGCATCTTCAGACTCATCCTTTGAGGAACATGGTGTTAATAAAGTCTGAGTTGCTTGTGATATTGTGGGTTGTGTACTGTAGGTCTGCACTTCTTGCTTCTGAAATTACAATGCAAACACAACTCTTAAGCGCTGTCATCCTGGTTTACATTCTCATTCACAAACAAACAATTAAATCAGCCTTACCTTGTCAGTATTATCATGAGAGAGACTAACAATATCCTCCTTTAGTTTGGCCATAGCTGCATTTACTGGGTCCACCCCCATCTGCTCAGCCCTTTTCATGAAGGTCTCAAAGCTGTCTTGATCCAGGTCTGTTGCCTGTTGCAGCACAGTCACACGATAGGTGCTTCAACCTACAAGTGTCCTTCACAAATCAGACTGAAACCTTCCAATGACAAAGTAATTTGATGAACAGATGTTGGATGTGAGATATGACATGACGGTGAGCTGCTTGCATAGGTGGGTGGGAATGGACAGATCCAGACATCAGAAAGGGAGATGGTGAACAAATAATTGGAATGAGGGATTCGTTAAGTCATATTCACTGTCGGTGGCAATTGTTGTCACAGCTGCCTTTGTTATGCTACAGACAGATATGGTGCAATATACAAGGGGAATTCAGAGTTATACAAATATGACAAGTCCATGTGTGCAACATGAGTTCCGATGAGATGGCGGCAACACATGAGCAACTTCGTCGCTGTGGGGGCACATGCATGACCCTCGTGTGGGGAAGCCTCACCCCAGGAGGTCGTAAAGCAGTAAAGAGGTGTGAGGTGCTGTGGTCGTCTGATTATATTTTGGTTCAGGTCAGATCCAGATCCGATCCATCAGTGGAATACAAAATGTAAACTGTTCAGCCTGGTGGAAGTATGCACTCCACCGAGTGCTGTTTTACTTACCTCCACTATTGACTGGGATAGAGGTGATGTTTTCACTCCTGTCTGTCTGTCTGTCTGTCTGTCTATGAGCACGATATCTCAGAGTTATGGACAGATTCGGACGAAATGTGGTGAACAGGTTGATTTGGTGACGAGAACAAGCCGATTAGATTTTGGTTAAAGTCCGGATGCAGATCCGGCTCATCAATGGGATATAAAACATAAACTGTTCAGCCTGGTTTATTTCTTTATTTATGACTACTCCATTTTTAAAGTCGTGTGTTCATTTACTTTGCTCTTTTGGCAGTCTTACATTTTAAAGTTTTTTTCTGATTTGATACAGATGAAGGCTGCATTGTTGTAACTCGAGTCGCTTTGTTATTGTCTGTACATCAAGTCCAATTCTTTGTCAATAAAGTCCCTCTGTACTTGTGCAAGTGGCTAATTCTTACCATCATGGAATTCACCAGACATTGCATTTCCCAGATGTCTCTTCCAATATCGACCAAGGAAGTCCTGCTCAGGTCTGTCTGCACCATCTTGCTCTGCTTTGGGAAGCACAATGTGTTGAACAAAGGAGTTATGAAGGCAAGAGTCATGGATTCAGAAGAAACATAATGGAACTTTTCCAGCTTAAATATTCCATTCAACCAGTAATTTCTATTGTTTGTGATCTCCTGGATAATTCTTCATAAAATTGGTATTTTTGCAATTATGCTATAAGGTCCTTTTTTGAATGGCACATCACCCGGATCTGCTTGCACAACTGCAAGTAAACAACCATCAGGCCAAGTTTGTCATTGAATCCCACCCGATGGAACGTGCATTTCCCCAACAAATGATGATTTGTACCTACTGTGAATGATGAGAGAGGTTTACGGGAGTCTGTATGGAAATCTTCTCCCGGACTCGGTTGAATTGGCAAGTTTGTCTGAATCTTCTTGTTGCTTTGGCTTCTGGTCTAAAGGTAGAGAAGGTGTCACAAACTTTTGATTTGTGTAATTGTTGTCCAGTATTGTTTGCAAGATATAAATGATGTACCATGATGTTCCCATCGTGTGCTGCCTTTTTGGCTGCTGGTTGCATCATTGGTTAAGCCGCTGTCACACCTTGACGATTTAGCCAGCGTATGCTGATTTATGAAAAATTTGTCTAAAACGTTGGCATACGTCGAATACGTTATGGGTACGTTTTGTATACGTTAAGAGCACGCTGAAAAACACTGCCATACGTCGTAGTACGCTGGCTTTAAACGTTGTACTTTTGGGTTGTCCTCAAATTTTAGCATGCTTGAAATTTTACGACGTATGCCGGCGTATGACTCACACGTTCTGCTACGCTGGCCATAAGTTGTAGGCACATTATTCGATCGTTGACACACTTCGACACACGTTACTTGTAAGTTTTTCATAAGTCGAAACACGTCGAGGTAATGTTTAGTGTACCCGAAACTTATTTCTATCCTCTGAGGAACGTTTTGTAAGCACGCTACACGAACGTTGTTCACACTTCGCAACACGTTACTTGAAAGTTCCTCATACGTTGAAACACGTCAAAGTAATGTTTAGGGTACCCGTGACTTATTTATAACATATGAGTAACGTGCTTGGGAATTATTTGTAAAGCATGTCCGACGCACAAATACGTATGTAGACGTACTTGACGTCTTCAGGACGACCACAGAACTTACTGAACACGTTTCTAACTTACAGATACCGTATAATGGCGTATTGGCAGCGATTCGGGGAATTGGTATATAAAAAGGGGCTTCGCAGGAGGAACCCGTCTTTTTTTTTCGACTTTGTGGTGAGTACATGTCCATGTCATTCCGAGAGATGGAGGATACGGCAAGGCTGAGACGACAATACCTACCTGTTCTCGAACATCAACATGACCTCATCGAGTTGACACTGCACCAATTGCGTGCCAATAGAGCCGGGAGAAGAAGACGTGAACGGAGGAGAAGGAACTGGGTCAGACCATGGATCGGGAGGCGACGTCACTATGGCATATTTGACCAGCTCATGGTGAAACTCTGGAACGAGGACCATGCATCCTTCATCAACTTCCTGCAAATTCCCCCAGCGATGTTCGACGAGCTGCTAGCTAGAGTGGGTCCAAGGATAACCAAGCAGTACACCTTCTACAGGGATCCGCTTGAGCCTGGCATGAGGCTGGCACTGAGCCTGCTGCTGTTGGTGCCGTGACTGCAGTGCTGTGGAAGCGATTTAACTCGTTCAATGAAAACAATTTCAATTGCTGAGCACCAGCATCCAAAAACAATAGGTGAGTGACAGGCATTTATTAAAAGTGAAGTTGCAGCCTATGAATGGAAAACCTTACGTAATCATCGACGATACGCTGCCATGCTGTGCGTAAGTTAGACTATCGTTGGGAATAGGTTGTGGACGCCGAAAACACGCTAATCAATCGTTGGTATAACTTATGTATAAGTTATCGAAGCGTTCTGTGTTCATTACGAGTACATTATGCATTTATGCATTGAATACTTTAAAAACTGAAACAAAAAAATAGTTCATCGTGGGAATGAGAAAAAAAAAATGAGCCGAAAAGAACATTGAACAATGGTGCAAAGTAGTCTCCTATTCGTGGACGCAACGAGGATCCATCATCACCCACACCCTCCCCATCACGCTCACCTACTACTACTGACATGGACGTACTACTACTGCCACTACTACTGCTGACACGATCACCTAATACTACGACTACTGATACGACTGACATTGACATCTACTCAACATGGAGTCTGGAACACTGACCGGTTCCTCTTGTGAAGCCCATTTGTATATACCAATTCCCCTAAACGCTGCCAAATCGCCATTATACGGTAGATGTAAGTTAGAAACACGTTCAGTAAGTTCTGTGGTCATCCGGAAGACGTCAATCAAATTCGTCTACATAAGACAATGTGTGTTTGAGATACGTTACACATAGGTTCAAAGCACGCTACTCATAGGTTCAAAACACGTTACTCATAGGTTAAAAATTAAGTTTCGGGTATGCTAAACATTACCTCGACGTGTTTCGACTTATGAGTTACTTACAAGTAGCGTGTGTCCGACGTGTGTCAACGATCGCAGAGCGTGCCGAGAACTTATGCCAGCGTATGCGGAACTTGTGAGCTATACATTGAGTACGTCGTAAAATTTTCAGCATGCTTGAAATTTCACGACGTACTCGATGTACCACGGAATATGACAGCGTACTTCATTGTTTTTCAGCGTGCTCCTAACGTATACACAACTTACCCATACCGTATTCGACGTGTGCCAGCGTTTTACACACATTTTTCATAGGTCGGCATACGCTGGCTAAATCGTCAAGGTGTGACTGCGATGTTGACACTTCCAATTTTCAGGCGGTTATGATTTAAATTGGCGTGCGGCAGCTTTTTAACAGAGAACGCCACGAGTTCGTCGGCGATACGTGCAGCGCGCTATGCCTAAGTTAAACTATCGTTGGGCATAGATTGTGAACGCCGACAACAGGCTAAGCATTCATTGGTATAAGTTATCTCTAAGACAACGCAACGTTCTGTGCCCGTTACTAATATGTTATGCATACGACCAACACGTTATGAATACGACCAAAACTTTAAAAAAAACATCAAAACTTCAGCGTATGCCAACGTTTTACATACATTTTTATACGTTGCCATTGCTGGCTTAAACGTCAAGGTGTGACAGCGCCTTTAGGGACGCGGCTCCGCCGTTGATGCACTGCCCCTTTTACCAGTATACTGGTGCTCATTTCGCCGACCTCGGAAGGATGACAGGCTGAGTCAACCCCCTGGTGTTAATTCAGTGGAAAACGGGACTCGAACTCAGGACCCGAGGATCCCAGGCCACCACCCAAACCGCTAAGCCAACGCCAGGCTCACTGTGATGTTGAGGGGATTGGAATGGGGTGAAGGGGAAATATGGAAGGGACAGATGAATGAGGAAAGGCAGAGAAGAACAAATTGTTGGTAGTTTCTCTTTTTATTATTTAAGGTAAAATGTGAAAGTGATGATGGACTGCCACCTTCGAAGCCTGGAGGGAAGAGTGGAATGAGATAGTTGGCACAGGGAGGTGATTCTATTGCTGTGGGATCACTTTCACTTTGAGATGTTAAAATGACCATTATTGTTTGTTTACAGTACTTGCAGGTTTGTCTCTTGATTTTTTGCTTCCAGAGTTCGGTGCTGCCTTGATGTTGCTTTCACTTTCGTGGCAAACTGTGGAAGTGTTTGGTGGTTGCTTCTTTGCAGTGAGAGACACATCTCGAGGCTCCTGTTGCAAATCCGCCATTAAATCAATTTCTATACCTTCAAGCAGGTAAAGTAACAAATCTTAATTCAGTTTACTGCCTAAAGCATGTATTTCACTTTCTTCATGCAAACAACGCATAGTTAGTGTTTCACAACATTGATTTATTTTCAGAAACCGTTTTTCATCGACCTCGTTACCCTTGCTCTCAAAATAAATTCTCACTTGTACATTAATTGCAGGCAAATCACATGCCTGAGATCATTATATGATACGTTCAGGTAGAATGGATCAAGATATGGCAGTTTTGAGCTATTTGGCTCATTTGGGAGTGTGATATTGATTTTACATATTTGATTGAATTTGTCTGTCTTCCATGACAGTTGTACAGCATTGTAATGCAATCTACGGTGCCTTCAGAAAGTATTCACACCTCTTGACTTTTTCACATTTTGTGTCACAACCTGAATTCAAAATGGATCAAAAAAAAAAAAATTGTCACTGATCTACACAGAAGTGAAAACATGTTTTTTGAAATTTATTCAAATTTATTGAAAATGAAATAGAGAAATATGTAATTTACATCAGTATTCAACCCCCTGAGTGATTATTTTGTAGAAGCGCCTTTGGTAGCGATTACAGCTTTGAGTTTTCTTAGGTATGTCTGTGTCGGCTTTACACATCTGGATTTTGGGATTTTCTCCCATTCTTCCTTGCAGATTTGCTCGAGCTCTGTCAAGTTTGATGGGGAGCGTCGGTGAACAACTGTCTTCAAGTATTTCCACAGATTCTCAATGGGATTCAAGTCTGGGGTTTGGCTGGGCCACTCAAGGACTTTCACATTCTTGTTCTGAAGCTATTCCAGTGTTGCTTTGGCTGTATGCTTGGGGTCATTGGCCTGTTGGAACGTAAACCTTTGCTGCAGTCGAAGGTCTTTTGCACTCTGAAGCAGGTTCTCCTCAAGGGTTTCCTTATATTTTGCTCCATTCATTGTTCCCTCCATCCTTACAAGTGTCCCAATCCCTGCCGCTGAAAAGCACCCCCATTGCATGATGCTGCCACCACCATCCTTCAGGGTAGGGATGGTGTTACATGGTTGATGAGCTGTGCTCAGTTTCCACAGGACATCGCGCTTTGCATTCAGGCCAATTTTTGTCTCATCAGACCACAGAATCTTTTTCCTCATGCTCAGTCTTTCATGTGCCTTTTTGCAAACTCCAGGCATGCTTTCATGTGACTTTTTCTCAGAAGTGGCTTCTGTTTGGACACTCCCATAAATCCCAGATTTGTGAAGTGTTGCAGAGATTGTTGTCCTTCCAGCGGGTTCTCCCATCTCAGCCAATGAATTCTGTAGTTCTGTCAGAGTAGTCAATGGGTCATTGGTCACCTCCCTGGCCAGCGTCCTTCTTGCTCAGTTTGGTCGGATGGCCAGCTCTTGGAAGAGCCTGGGTAGTTCCATATCCTTTCCATTTCCTAATGATGGAGTTCACTGTGCTCTTGGGAACGTTCAACACACAAGAAATTGTTTTATACCCTTCCCCAGATCAATGCCTGCTCACAATTCTATATCGGAGTTATACTATACAGACAGTTCCTTGGACTTCATGGTGGAGTTTCTGCTCTCATATGCATTGTCAACTGTGGGACCTTCTATAGAAAGGTTTGTTTCTTTCTAAAGCATGTCCTATTAATCGAGTTGGCTACAGGTGGACTCCAATCACGTTTTAGAGACATCTTAAGGATGGTCAAAGGAAATTGGATGCACCTGAGCTCAATTTGGAATGTCATAGCAAAGGGGTTCAATACTTAATGATGCAACATATTTCAGCTTTTCATTTTTAATTGATTTGTAAACATTTCTAAAAATAATAATAATAATTAACTCAACTTTGACATTATGGGGTATCACGTGCAGATCAGTGACAAAATTATTAATTTAATCCATTTTAAATTCAGCTTGTTCAGCTTAAGGGAGCCGCCATCTTGGAACTGCTCCACTAATGTCAAACGCTCAATGTTGCCAGATCTAAAACAGGCAAAACATGACTCTTACCCATAGATATAACATACAGTGGGGAGAACAAGTATTTGATACACTGCCGATTTTGCAGGTTTTCCTACTTACAAAGCACCGAGAGGTCTGTAATTTTTATCATAGGTACACTTCAACTGTGAAAGACGGAATGTAAAACAAAAATCCTGAAAATCACATTGTATGATTTTAAAATAATTAATTTGCATTTTATTGCATGAAATAAGTATTTGATACATCAGAAAAACAGAACTTAATATTTGGTACAGAAACCTTTGTTTGCAATTACAGAGATCAGACGTTTCCTATAGTTCTTAACCAGGTTTGCACAGACTAGAGCAGGGATTTTGGCCCACTCCTCCATACAGATCTTCTCCAGATCCTTCAGGTTTCGGGGCTGTCGCTGGGCAACACAGACTTTCAGCTCCCTCCAAAGATTTTCCATTGGGTTCAGGTCTGGAGACTGGCTAGGCCACTCCAGGACCTTGAGATGCTTCTTACGGAGCCACTCCTTCGTTGCCCTGGCTGTGTGTTTTGGGTCGTCATGCTGGAAGACCCAGCCACGCCCCATCTTCAATGCTCTTGTTGAGGGAAGGAGGTTGTTGGCCAAGATCTCGCGATACATGGCCCCATCCATCCTCTCCTCAATACGGTGCAGTCGTCTTGTCCCCTTTGCAGAAAAGCATCCCCAAAGAATGATGTTTCCACCTCCATGCTTCACGGTTGGGATGGTGTTCTTGGGGTTGTACTCATCCTTCTTCTTCCTCCAAACACGGCGAGTGGAGTTTAAACCAAAAAGCTCTATTTTGGTCTCATCAGACCACATGACCTTCTCCCATTCCTGCTCTGGATCATCCAGATGGTCATTGGCAAACTTCAGACGGGCCTGGACATGTGCTGGCTTGAGCAGAGGGACCTTGCGTGCGCTACAGGATTTTAATCCATGACGGCGTAGTGTGTTACTTCTGGTTTTCTTTGATACTGTGGTCCCAGTTCTCTTCAGGTCATTGACCAGGTCCTGCCGTGTAGTTCTGGGTTGATCCCTCACCTTTCTCATGATTATTGAGGCTCCACGAGGTGAGATCTTGCATGGAGCCCCAGACCGAGGGAGATTGACTGTTATCTTGAACTTCTTCCATTTTCTAATAATTGCGCCAACAGTTGTCGCCTTCTCACCAAGCTGCTTGCCTATTGTCCTGTAGCCCATCCCAGCCTTGTGCAAGTCTACAATTTTGTCCCTGATGTCCTTAGACAGCTCTCTGGTCTTGTCCATTGTGGAGAGGTTGGAGTCTGATTGATTGAGTGTGGACAGCTGTCTTTTATGCAGATAACGAGTTCAAACAGGTGCAGTTAATACATGTAATGACTGGAGAATGGGAGGGCTTCTTAAAGACAAAACGAATAGGTCTGTGAGAGCCGGAATTCTTACTGGTTGGGAGGTGATCAAATACTTATTTCATGCAATAAAATACAAATTAATTTTTTTTTAATCATACAATGTGATTTTCAGGATTTTTGTTTAAGATTCCATCTTTCACAGTTGAAGTGTACCGATGATAAAAATGACAGACCTCTACGTGCTTTGTAAGTGGGAAAACCTGCAAAATCGGCAGTGTATCAAATACTTGTTCTCCCCACTGTATGTCGCCCACAACTACACACATTGCATTGTCAAATTTATATCACCATTTCAAGGTTACTTGTTGACTGGCCCTCATATATTTCTTTGGGCATATCTCCACTTCGAATTGACATTTTTGAGTTGTTTTAAATGCTTGACTGGTTCTGGGCCATGAGGAATCGATTAAGATAAAATTTGTGACATTCAGACCAGCTGGTGGGACTTCTGAATATGCTGCTGGGAAGGAACGTACACTCGTTGCACTGTGTGGTGGTGTTATATGTGGCTGTCAAACCCCTCTCTCCTCCCTATGAAGTTATCGTTGGGTGTTGTGTCAGAGATATGGTCGTCCCATGGAAACTGTCGTTTGATAATCTGAAGCTTGGGTTGTGGTCATTATTATCCATTGCCTCCGTCGTGAAGAACCCTGACTTGAGGTGTGGAGGACATCCCACATTTTGTTTGTCGTCGAAGTTGCTGACCCTATTTCCCAGTTCAGTTGATATCGTTAGGATTATGTTGTATCCTGTGCACGTGGCATACAAATGCAGATTGTCAATTGGTTGTCGACTCTGATTGTGTTTGTCAAAGGACTGATTGTGTTTGTGGCGGTTATGACCCAGTGCGTAACCGACCTGTGTCCGGGCGACCACCGCTGAGGTCGCTAATCTGAGGTCGCTAAACCGGATACACGGTATTCTCAGCATGTCACCTGACTGACTCAGACGTTCTAGATGAGCACGGTAACATGTCAAATAGGTCGGTGACCCTGCTTGGAGTGCCCAACTCCGTTGAATGGTGTGACCGCTTTGACGCGGTTTGTCGTGATTCAGACCAGGCAACTGGGCCAAGACCGGTGACTGTAACAATAAGTTGCATTTTCATAATACATACTCCAGTAAGGTCCAAAACCTTGTCAGCTCGTTGGAATAAATAAATGCACATTTACATTGATAAGGACATGAGTATTGAGGAGATATCAATTTACTGTGACAGGAAATGAGAGATCAATCAATGTGTACAATAAATGACGTTGGACCCAAAGTAGACATCACGAGGAATGTGCTGGTACAGCAGTGTTACACAGAATACTTAATTTTGATATGTAGGGCCTTGTCCTCTAACATTGTCTGGTGACCTCACCTTGGGAATATTGTTGTTTGAGGCAGAGCAGGGTTGTGGTGGTGGAGGTGCTCTGCGCTTCTTTGGAGCACCAATTTTTCCTTTGTCGTCCACCCGCACTGTCCTGATACCCAGCTGGTAATATGGGGGATGAAGTGGAGGTGTGTTAGTCAGTTTCATCACACCGCCTCTCGGTGACCTCAAAATATATGCCGAACCAATGAAGATATACATGTTGGATCTTGGGTGAACCGCAGCCTCCTGACACTCACCTACAAAGACCACAACTAACATGGAAAAGCTTCACCCCAGGCCCGATGTCGTCGTCATTGTCTTGAATCTCGTTGTCTTGAAACCAAGACAACCCTCCCCCCTCCTTCCCACAATACCCCCACACCCCACTTATAAGGTATACCTACTTGCAACCCCCTTTTGAGGGAGACGTCATCGAGTCTGCAATGGATTTTCTGACGAATCAAATGATTATGAAATGCAATTTAAAAAATTTGAGTTGGAAGGAGCGACGTTCGAGTCATCAACCTACCACCCACTTGTCGTGAATGAGAAAATGTGATTCAAGTCTGACTGCAGTTCTTACCTGTGTAGCTTTTCCATGTGATTGTTCTGCAAAAAAACAATGGTAGTTGTGAGGAAGGAATTACATGTTTTGTTTTGTTTTTTACTTTACACATTCTTTTTTTCACGTTTGCTTTTCAGGTTTGTTTGCAAGAGTCGAGGCTCATGGAATAACAAAATGACACACAATGGAAGGATTACAAACACTATGGGAGGACGGCGGTGAAGGTATGAACATTGGCTGTTTGATATAACGTGAGGAGGAGGAGGAAAAGGAAGGACAGTTAGCGTGAGTAAAGGAGTTTGTGTGTAAAGGTGCGGTGAGCTACAGCTTGAAGAACTCGAGGGAGGAGAGCGATTGGTCAAACAGGACGAGGCATGTTTTAATCTTGGAAGGATTGCAGAGGGTTATTGGGCTGGAAATGGCAAGGGGTGCAAAGTCAGATGAGGTGCGATAGAAAAACAAGAGGTGACCGACCGACAACATCAATATACTTTTCCATTAACTTAAAGGAAAATGTCCAAATCAACATGAGCACATCAGATTGAAACCCTGATTCCAGCAACAGGAACTCAACATGCTCAGATGCTCTGGTACTGGGAATCCTACCAACCTCCTTTCCATTTTCATCCCCCTCTTCTAAAATCCTCCTCCACTCCTTCCTTCTCTCCTTCTCAAATACAATATGTAGAAAAGTGCATAGTCAGCAAACATCCATTTCAACTATACTCGATGTTCCCATTATTGATTAAATATTTAGATGTTTTTTTTAATGTGGCATCCATTGCAGTAAAACAAAAGGATTAGCTCAATCGGTAATGGACACATTTGAAATTGATCATCGTAAGGATAACACACCTGGTGTGGTGCTGTTGGGGCTTTTCTGGGGAGTCCGTTTCATGACTGGAGAGCTGAGCACCGGAGGAGGAGGAAGAGGGAGCGGGGTCTCTGGACGAGATGAAGACTCGGAATTTTCAGGGGGTGGAGGTGGTGGAGGCTCCGGAGGAAGTGAACTTTCACTTTGGTGCATCAACCTCTCGATGCTCTCGTGGCTTCCTTGGCAAGCCTCCATCAGAGGTGTTCTGTGTACACAAAGGAAACCGTCCTTCAGGAAGTTTAGATTTCATTGGGAATGATGGAGCTAAATTATAGATTGACTGTTACATACATAGTGCCTTTTGATGTGAGAAATAGCGTTTTTAGTTTTAAAGGAAAACGTTTGCGGCAACCTGTCAAATATTTGGTGGGTGCATTAACCATTGTAGGACTAAGGAAACTTCTGAAAACTATTCCAACTTTTCATCGTGTGTTCGAGCTTACCGAAATGTCTAACGTACGACGACGTAACACCAAAAGGCGAGATTGACAAAACCATATCAGCTATGATGCGCAGTCTGTGGCTGCTGGTTGCATCATTTTCTGGCAGCATTCCTGTGACACTGATGCAGTGCCCTCTTTCCAGTACACTGGTACTCATTTCACTGACCTTGGAAGGATGACAGTCTGAGTGAACCCCACCTGGTGTTGATTCAACTGAATGACAAGGGCTCAAACTCAAGACCCTAAGATCTTAAGCCAGCCACCGTAATCGTTAAACAAACACCAGGCTGAGGTTCACCATATATACGAGTGGGTTTGGCCACTGTGCTTATGGTGGCCTGGCCACCCTCTGTGTTTAGAAGCAGAGTGTGAGAGTCATGTGGTTAGGTGATATTACACACATTGTATACCTGTGCACCCAGTTTGATTATTATATGTTCAGTTATATTTAGGTTTTCAACAAGCATGTTGCCAATTTATTTATGTTTCCCATTACATGAAACGAGGTTGATTAATAGGGTTAAACATTGTGGTTTTTCTCAATGACGTTGGTGCTACATCTTGTGCATGGAATTTTAAAAACACCTTTGTGTGAGAGGTGTTTTAAAAATATCTGAACAAGACGCTCACCATTGTCCAATAAACGCCACCATTTGTCAATTTACAAGTGGATGTAATCAGGAAGAGAATAATATATAAATGTATTTTTTAATATACTGTGTACACTGTACATGCACGCATCCTTGGAGTTTCTTGACTTTGACTATTTGAAGTTCTAGAAGTACCCACTTCCAAAGGGAGTGGCCAGGGGGTTAAAGGGTGTGGACTTGTGATACCCTCTCCCACCCAGAGCGGCACTACTCGATACACATTTACATAGAGAATTTGCCCCCGACCCAAGACTACTGGCAAAGATTAAAAAAAAAAAAACCCTTTACAATAATTGGGGTCTTGCTGATCTGATGTGGCAAGTCTGGATGTAATCAGGCCAGAACTGAAGGAGTAGTAGCATGACACACCCACACCTAAACACGCACACATTGGTCCGTGAATTATGGTTAGGATCCCCATGTTTTTGGGTCGATCAACATCACAAAAATTTCAACAACTATGGCACAGAACCAACTCGAGATTTTGGCAAAAAAAAAAACCACAACGGTCATGAAGTCCAGCATTTCAGACAGTGACCTCTGTTGAGAATTCGGAGCTGATGTCACGCACACTTTGAATACGTCTTTCAATCCGAACAAATCTCACGCGCCTACTCTGTCTTTCCAAAAGGACCGTATGGCAAACCTTCCCATCTACTTCATAACAAAACTTTTGAAGTTCAATCTTTCAGCCATAGAATAACCTCAATCAAAGGTCACAAATAAACCTGGTGTTCGGTTAATGTGGCTGGCTTAAGGTCTTTGGGTCTTATGTTTGAGCCCGTCATGCCTTTACACAACACCAGGTGTGTTCACTCGGCCTGTCATCCTTTTGAGGTTGGCAAAATGGTTACAAGCTTACTGGAACCAAGGGTCACATCAGTGACACAGCCGTGCTCCCAGCAATGATGCAGCCACAGGCTGTATCTGAAATGATGATCAAAGGTCATGAAGTGCAGCGTTTCAGTGTTTTATATTTTGTCAAAACCTCCAGTTGGTTGTGTTTTTGATTCTTTTTATTTATTTATTTTTCTGCTTCGCTGTTTTTCCAACGTATATGAGTCGTTTAAATGTAGTTGACTTGTCTGCACTTGCAAGTTGGGATTTTTGCTCATTAGTTCTTTAAGCATATATTGGATGAGGACTAACTTCAGATTGTATTTTAAATATTTCTGAAAAATTTGTTATGCTTTTAAAATTTGTTTTATACCATTGATTTGAGGCTCATGGAGTCACTTGGACATAAATCACATGCAAGACAGACATTAACGTGGATTATAAAGAATGGATACATGTAGTAACATTGTATTTGAACCCCAGCTCCTGAGCATCAGTTCAGATGAGAACACTAAACTGGTTAACCCAAAGTTCAACCCCAAAATCAAGGTCAGTACGAAATACATGACAGACCTGCCTTGACGGTCACTCGTGTTGATCTCTGCCCCCTGGGCAACAAGATAGCGGCAGATGTCAGGGAAAGCAAAATGAGAGGCCAGGGCCAGTGGGCTCTTGCCTTCCTGCCAGTCACACGATGCCTCGTAGTCAGGAAACTAGTCTGCTCAAGTTCAGTTGGACACCGTTAGTTCACAGACATTGTGACACGATGGACATAGTGAAGCAAAAATTACATTCACATCACAATGGCTATACAAGCTTTTTGGGTTTTTTGGATACATAGTCGAGGCTCATGGAAGAGTGAGAATTGGTACACTGAACGGATCAGGACACAAGAGGACAAAATAACAGCTGAGAGAAAGGGGGGGGGGACAATGAACAGCAGAGTTGAAGGCCAAGACAGAGGCAGACTTGGACATACAATGGGTATGGGGAGGAATGGGGGCAGGAGAGGATGCACGAGCTGGACAAGATGGATACAGAAGGAACCTCAGGAGGGAAACTGGAAGTTTGGAAGGAAGAGGGATTGGGGTGGTTTCACAAGGGTCAAAAAAAAATCATTGTTTTGGATTAGGGACGATCTGAGATGGTAGTGAACAGCTGTCTTGAAGACCTGGAGGGAACAAAGAGATTGTGGAAGTTGGTTCCGAGGTGGGGAATAAAGAGGAACAAATGAGTGGAGGTGAGCAGTGATCCTGGATTTAGGTAGTTTCACCAGAAGGGGGTTGATGGTGGAGTGCGTGCACCCTGCAGAAAAGAAGTTGCTCCAAAATGTGCACTAACTGGGGAGTAAGACCATGATAGACCATGAAATAGGGGTACAGATATTAAGCTCAGACACTTTCTCAATTGGTTATCAAGGAAATAGTCATGCATTGTGAAAATACCTCATCTTGAATGTTCACTGATGCACCGTTATCACACAAAATTTGTGCCGATAAAATGCACCCTCCCATAGCTGTGTAACACACAGGCACACCATGGGGCTGAGTAACAGTAAAAAGATTTATTAATCACATGTATACGATATGACGAAGATCAGAACTCAAAGCCATATTCATATCACCTGGTGAGAACAGAAGCTTACCTCTCGGTATTGGTGCATGATGTTACGAGGTGTCACCATTAAAACGAACTAGTGCTTAAGAGGTGTACAGCTCGATGGACAAATTCAGAAATTGGAATAAAACATTTGAAACAGTTAAAAAGTGCAAGTTTGTATCTCTTCTTCTCATTTCCGAGAGTTATACGCACACTTTGAAATGCCCACGTCCACTTTCGTACACTCAACATCACCTCTGAGTTTATGTGTATTTTAAAAACTAAGACAACGCGTTTAAAACTGAACAAGGTGTATTTCCTTTACAACAAAAATATTCATGATTAATATTTGAAGTTTTTAATTATAAACTGTCCTTTTGTCAGCATTTTGTATGTGCTGTATGTTGATGAGATGTCCAGGGGTGTGTTCGGTTACCAAGCAGCTAGCTAGCGCTTGCCAAGACAGCCATTTCTTATCAACTGTTTCTCATGGAGTGCTTGCTTGAGTGCTTAGGCCACTTGGGGAGAGTTCTACAAGAAACTTGGTCACTGAACACGCCCCAGATTCATCACATGACGACAAGGATAAACATCAAGACCATGACTTCTTTCAGCCATATTGATGAATTTGACTCTCATGGGAGAGATTTCGACATGACATGTGGCAAGTTAGAGGAGATGAAAAGCGGGTTGATAGGAATCTAAAGCAGGTTTTATTTACTTTTCTCAAAACATGGTTAAAAAAATGCTATAATGCAGTCAATGAAACAATATCAGCAATGCCAACCCTCCCGATTTCATCGGGAGGCTTCCGAAAATTCACCCAAACTCCCGCCCTTACGATCACTATCCTTATCCTCCCGAAATTTTGATATTTTTGCACTGTTCACTAATCAGAATGTACTGGTATGAGAATTGAATGAAAAGCATCGTCTGCTACGTATAGCATGTGGTAACTCCATAACGTTCGCTGCTACCAAATTGTACGTAAAAAATTGCAAATTCAAATGAGGAGCAGCGAAACATTGGGTCTGGATCTCGCTTATGCGATCATGCACAGTGTATATGCATGCGGTATGTGTGCAATACAGTGCATGCGGTATGTATGCACAGTGTATATGCATGCGGTATGTGTGCAATACAGTGCATGCGGTATGTATGCACAGTGTATATGCATGCGATACGCTCACCGCATGCAGCTGGGCCCCGTACCAGCCCGGCGGTCGCGACCACCGTGCGGTGTTTAACAGCCGCTAGAGTTCTACGAGTCGCGCTGCAGCTGTGGAACATCGACTTCGAAGTTACCGATGCTTCAAGCCCTCGATGTTGATTACGAAATGGCAGAAAAAAAGCTTACGAAGACCAAGAAATGGTCTCAGAAGTACAAGACCGAATACAGTCTCCAATACCCGTGTATTCGAAAGTCTGAAAGAGGAATTCATCATGCGTATTGTACAGTATGCAGCGTTGATATTTCAGTTGAGCACGGAGGTCGCGATGATATTCGGAAGCACGTTGGAAGCAAACGGCACACAGACATTGCAAAGGAGAGATCTTCGAGCACGAGTACCGGTACACTTCTGAATTATTTCACCAAACAAGGGACAAGCGAGGAAGAGGATGTTACCCGAGCGGAACTTCTCTTTAGTGGATTTATTGTGGAACATAACTTGCCCATATCAGTCTCAGATCATGCTGGACCTCTATTTCAAAAGATGTTTCCAGATTCAAAAGTTGCTTCAAAGTATGGATGTGCAAGAACAAAAACTTGCAAGATGTGCAAGATGTGCAAGAACAAAAAAAAAAAAAAAAACAAGAACAAAAAGCAAGAAAAAAAAAAGAAAAAAAAAAAGAACAAGAACAAAGAAGAAAAAAAGAACACTGGTCAACAATTTTTTACTTTCTGAATGTTGTCTAGATTTCTACAAGTCAATTAGGGTATTCTGGCACTGCTGAATCAGGAAATGGCATCCGTTTCTCTCCATCAGGTCAGGTTTTGTGCTAAGTTGATTTGAAAAAAATCAGATCTTGTGACAAAATCAATTACATTTTTGTGGCATTATCAGCTGATTTTTGTCAACACATATCATCCTAAACATGTTTTTAAGAAAAAAAAATGTTTTGCCAACAACATTTATTGATTACATGATAGAAACATCGATTACTGTCATCTGAATGGTGGGCATTGATAAAGGTAAGTACAAGTAAATTGCATGTTGCGTCACCACTGTTCAAACTTCAGGGCTTGAACTTCCGTTTCTTCGAACTCCTGGAATGTTCAGCGGCAGGGAGGTCTCTCTTCAGATTCCAACAGTAGTCAGCCATCATGACTGCGTCCCAGCGACCCTGATACCTGGTCTCCATCTCCTTCGTGTCCTGATGGAATCTCTCCCCCTGCTCGTCACTCATTGAACCCAGGTTCTCAGGAAACCGGTTCATATGTGAAAATAGGTAGTGCATCTTGATGCTCATGTTGTACCCCAGAATTCTGAAAGCAGTCAGCATGTTGTTGACAAGTTCTGCGTAGTTTCTGGCCTTATTGTTGCCAAGAAAGTTCTTCACTACCAAAACAAATGTATTCCACGCTTCCAGTTCCACTTCGTTCATTGAGTTTTTGAACTCTGGATCTCTGATGAGCTGACGGATCTGAGAACCATCAAAGATGCCAGCTTTCAACTTCGCCATGGTCAATCCTGGAAAAGCCTGGCACAAGTAAGTGAAGCAGTCACCATCTTTGTCCAGAGCCTTGGTGAACTGCTTGATTAAGCCGAGCTTGATGTGCAGCGGTGGGAAGAGTATTCTGTCTCTGTCCACCAGAGGGTCGTTGATGACGTTCCTTTCTTTGCATGGCACCAATTCCTCCCGCACAGGCCAGTCCTTCTTCGTGTAATGCTGAGCATGGTCCCTACTATCCCACATGCACAGAAAACATGGGTACTTGGTGAAGCCAGACTGTTGTCCCAACAAAAAGTTCACCATCTTCAGGTCAACACAAATAAACCACTTATGCTGATCATAACCAATTTTCTCCAGCACGTACTTCACCGCTTCATACTTCTCCTTCAGTGTAGTCGAGTGAGCGATGGGTACAGAGGCAAACTGGTTGCCGTTGTGTAGCAGAACACATTTCAGTGATCGCTTGCTGCTGTCAATGAACAGTCTCCAATCTTTGGGTTCGTACTGTGGCACTCCAAGCTTGAGCAGAAGCGCATGTCATAAATTGGCGCATGTAGGTATTGTACATTCTTCAGAGTTCGTTATTTCAAGAAATACAACTTTTTTGTATCACATTATTACAAAATCTGCCCCATTAACTTTAGTTTTGATCCACGAACTTTATGCTTTGCCTCACCAATTTTGGAAGATTTTGAGGTTTTATGACTTCAAACTGATCCCTTTTCGACATAATCACCTAGAACTATCGTACCTGAATACTTCTTGTCATTAAAATAATTATTTCCAATCAAAACAATTATTTGACATGACATTTTACCCCCACCAACTTCTTCTAAAATGCTCCACACATGCGTACATGTGAACAAAAATGTAAAAAACGACATGTGGCCATATCTCAAAAACTTGACCTGATTGAACAAAACTAATGTGAGTTTTGGATTCAGCGCATCAGATTCGTCCTAAATCAGCGTAAAAAATGCAGACAACAAATTTGTTGTTGACCAGTGTAATTGGTGAGTTGTCAAATGTTACTGCTTCATCTATTGCCGATATTGCTAGACTAGCTCCATTTAGCCTAGCTACAGATGGTAGCAATGACAGTGGTGAGGCCCAGCTATATCCTGTCCTGATTTCGTACTATGACAACAGTGCTGGGATTGTGAAGCAAGGTTTGCTAAGTTTGCCTGCGTGCAAACAAGATTCCACTGGAGAAAACATTTTCAAACTGCTTGATCATGAGTTCAGTGACAGGAAAATTCCGTGGGGAAATTGTGTTTCCTTTTGTGCTGATAATGCCTCTGTCATGGTGGGCAAGCACAAAGGAGTCGCTGCTTATATCCACAAACAAAATCCAGAGTGCTACATCATGGGATGCCCTTGCCATATGATGCACAATACGGCCAAGAAGGCGGCTCAGGCCTTACCCATTGAATTAGATGACTTTCTCATCGATATTTACTACTACTTGGACAAAAGTAGTAAACGCCGTCAAAAGAGTGAAAGCACTGCAAGAACTCTGTGATGCCCCGACACACAAGATTCTGAAGCATGTCGCAACAAGGTGGCTGTCCCTTGGTTAGAGCCTAGACAGGCTGACTGAACAGTGGGAGCCACTTCGCCTCTTCTTCTAAGAAGAAGTACTGAAAGAAAAAATGCAACCAACTGTAGCCAAGACTCTAACAATGAGCAAGAAGGACGGCACTGTATCTACTGCCAGTACTGGCACTGCAGGATCAAGCACTAGTGGAGCAGCATTCACCACTACCACTGCAGTATCTGCTGCGAAGAAGACAGCAGGGACAGCACCAAAACCAATGCTGAGAGCAGGTAGCATCACCGGCCCTTCATCACGTTCATCTACAAAGCAGATCCCTTCAGAGTCTAGAAAGACTGTGATAGTCCCATCAACAGGCAAAGAAGGACCCAAGTTAAGTTCTGCTTTTGCCAAATCACTTGATAGAAGCTCAGCAAAACCTTCGAATCAGAGGTCTTCTTCCTTGGCTGCACCTACCTCAAGCTCTCTCCTCAAACGTAAAATTGGATCTGGTACTACGAGTCTGACCTCTTCTGCTGGCAGTAAACGCAAGTGTGATCGCCCTGCGGCTCAGTGTACTACGAGTTCTACAACTAAAAGCACATCTTCCTCAAACACTGTGCAGGAATCTAGAGAAAAACGTGTCAACAGGATGTTCTTGTCTCCACAAACAAAACTCTATTGTTTCTTCCTTCGATATGCTAACAAGCTTTTTGAGAAGGGGAATCTTCTGCTCCAAAGAGACGAACCCTGTATTCATCTCCTGATCTTGGTCTTCTGGTCTTCTGAATTGAATGGTCTTCTGAAAGATATCTTCGTACGGTTTTTGAAACCATCGGTGTCATCGGTTCCTCTGGTAAATGTACCCTTCTCTGACAGAAATCATCAGAAGAATGATGAGGACCTCATGATTGGGAACGATGCCAAACTGTATATAAGGGAACAAAGGAGTCTCAAGAAATCCACCTTCACTCTGAGTGAGTCAGACATCCAAGGTTTCTTCAGTGCAGTTCGCTCATATTATGTGAAAGCCTGCAATTACATCTTCAAAACCTGGCCGCTAGATGATGAATTAGCCAAGCATGCTCAGGTGCTGGATGTTAAGCTACACCAAGAAGTGGGGTTTGACTGTGTGGAGAAATTCCCCTGTCTGTTCAGTGGCGGTGATAGTGACATAGACAGTCTTGAGAGTGAATTCGCTCACTACCAGGCAGACGCCTCCATAGCTACAATTGCTACTGAGACAGTGAGAGTGGATGAGCAGTGGCATCGGATTTCACAGCTCACAGATCCCTGCACTGGTGCCAAGAAGTATCCTAATTTGAGCAAAGTGATGAAGGGAATCTTGGTCATTCCTCATTCGAACGCATCATGTGAGCGGGCACTCAGTCTTGTACGGAAGAATCATACTGAATTTCGTCCCAATTTGAGTGTCAAAACCCTGGAAGCTCTCTTAATTGAAAAACTAGCTCATAGCACCCCTTGCTACCAGAGAGAATACAGCAAAGACATAATCAGAAGGGCTAAAAGCCACACAGCTGTCACTCAGCAAAGCTGCCATGGAAAAAGCAAGCAGCAGTAGTACCAGCCAGTAAGGTAAGAAAAATATTGCTTCTTTTGTGCTTTTTGTTAATCTTTGATTGTCCCCTAACTTACTAATATTAACATACATGTAACATTAAAAAAATGCACAATTTTCCCCTTTTTTTGTTCAAAAAGTGGGAATTCTTAACATGTTAAATGCTCCAAAATAGGGCTCAGAGGGCACTAGAGAGCGTCTAGAACCCCAGAGCTTCCAGGGCCCTAAGGCGGGCCCTGGACTCCGCCGCAAGGGTCGAGCGCTCCGCGTTCGAGATGTGCGCTTCGCGCACATTATTTGATGTCGGTTGCAAATCCTCCCTAATTCTGATTTCCAAAAGTTGGCATCTCTGCAATATACACCAGAACAAGTAGAGGTACATTCAAAGTACACCACTCCCATGCCAAATAAATAAATTAAATAACATATCCTCCAGCGCACGACATTTCTGGACACCCAGCGATGCTGCCAATGAAGCCCATGGTGACGAAATTCGGAGGGAGAGGTGCATAACAATTGATTGATTTAATTGCATAATTTAAATAAATAATCATAAAATAATGAATTTCTCAATCAATTGGCTGAAACAGACCGAACCCACCATTGTTTCATCCGAATGTGTAACTTTTTGAAAATTAAGTAATTAATCGAAAAATGAATAATTAATTGATTATCAATAAATCAAAAATGCTCTAAATAGCCAAATCACTTGTTCACTGTCATGTCCAAATATCAGCTTCCAAGCTCAAAAGGTGCTTGAGATATTGCCAGGATGAGAAAGAAAATAAATAAGTAATTAATAAATCGCTAATAATTAAGTAATTAATCAATTAATTAGGAAACCAAAAATAATAATACTGTTTTTGCCAAAGCACTTGATCACTATTGTGCCCAAATTTCAGCTCCAAGCTCAAATGATGGCTGAGATATCGTATGTACAAACAAACCAACAAATGGCGTGGAAACTGAGTTCACCCTTTCGGCACATGTCATCGCAGGTGCCCGGTGACGGTGTCGTGTCGTGCCTGGAGATGGAATAGGGAGGGGCAGTGTGCAATACAGAGTGTGTTTATCAATGCAAACTCTCTCCTTAAGGGATCCCAAAAGAAAGAAGCTGGTGCTGTCTTTTCGGGATCGCCAGAACACATCACCGAACCATGAAGTCACACGATTTGGAAACCTTTCACGAAGCAGGGCTATTATGTCCCATGCAGTATGGCACGTGACATCATCCTTTTGAAACCAAATGTCCCCAGGTCCATCATTATGTAGCAGTGGAGGCCACAGCAATGTCTGGATCATTTCACGATAACATGGACCATTCGCAGTGATTACTTGGCCTTGGTCGTCTTCAAAGAAATGCGGTCTGATATTTTGCTGCACCATGCAGTCACGTGTGCTCCGTGCAATGGCCTCCATTGCATGTCCCATGGTTGTGTCGAAGCCCAGATTCGACAGTTTTGCTTCTTTGCAAAACCATTCAAATTGAAGTGACCTTTGTCTGTCATCAATAGTTTTTTTTTTGTGAAACTCATTGGCACTTTCCACCATAACAAGAAAGTTGGTTGGTGAACAGAAATCGGATGGCATGGTCAGTTGGCTTTAATTATATTGGACCAGCTCTGTCTTATAGGGATGTTTGTGCAAGTCCTTCGTCAAAATGTGCTGCAATGAACATTTTGATGCTCCAAATTTTTGTGAGAGACGTCGCACAGACTTTTGATGACCTTGTGTCGCGCAGACTATTGAGGACTTGACTTTCAATATGACATTAATGCTAACAAGGCCTTTTCGTTTGTGTGTTTTGTGTGTGTTTTGTGTGTGTGTGTGTGTGTGTGTTTTGTGTGTGTGTGTGTGTGTGTGTGTGTGTGTGTTTTTCAGTGACCTGCTGCTTCTCGCGCAACATCTATAATTTGTCTCACCGCGAAGGGGTTGCTAGACTATTGTAACACCTGTGTATCTGTGTGTGGAAATCTTTTCCTAAAATTCAATATGGCTGCTATACCATGTGATCTATGACATCAGAGGTATCACTAAAATATTATCCATGAGGAGTCCCTTCTCTGCTTAAAGTTTCGCACCGATCGGACAAGCAATTGCAGAGAAAAAAAATTAAAGCGAAAATACATAGATGTGAACACACAGATGGACGGGAATCGCAACAGTCTCGTAACCACATCAGGGCAAGACTAACATACCTCAAAGGAGCTAAACAAACATCAAACCTTTGTCGGTAGTTATGCTGTGCTTCAATATTGGACTTCACATTTTCGATAATCGCAGCACATTCTTGAACCGTCGAGGTATTCATGTTGAATCTTTAAGACTACAGCTTTATTCATAATTTTTTTTTAATAATTATATTCACCAGCCTTTTATACACAACTGGTTGGTGAGTGTGGTAGCCAACACTGAGTTGGTGAGTGCACTCAGAGTTGACATACTTGTAATGTGGTCGATGTTAAAGGTAAACCTTTGAATGTTTCTAATTGTGCTGTCGCCTTACCCGCCTGGTGCAATGTGGTCCGGCCCATATGGTCTCTCCAATTGACGGGACAGGCATTCTGCACGCAGGAAACATCTCGAGATGTTCACCAGCACTCGAGGCACTTGTGGTATAGATAAGAACGTTTTGCTATCGATTGTTACCCACTTGGATATCTTAGGGTTTACCGTACATGGTAATTGGTGTCAAACCTTTTAAAAACTGCTTTTGTCACATGGTTCTGCTAAGAAGCAGGAAGTAAGTTCACATTCTCATTGGATGATCCTTCTTTTTTGGAATGCAAATCGTACAGCATGGAATCTGTTAAAATAATCGACAAAATTAAATTTGTGCACGACAAAACGTCACGTTTGTACGTGCAGGCGATGTTATGCCGAGATCCCTGGTCGGTTCCAGGGTGGGCAAGATATAACCGACGCATTTTAAACTTATGCAAATTTCTAAAAACAATGTTAATGTGAATATTCTTTTCATTTCAGATAATGAAGGACCCTTGAAAGATTTACTAAGATGGTGGAGTGGATGTTTCCCGACAAAATTAAAATGGTTCAAGGACTTGGTGAAGATGACGAGCAAAGGATGAAATTTTGAAACATTTCTTCGGATGTTCGAGGAAGATGACAGGTTTATTGAAATACTAATCATGTCAGATGAAGCTCATTTCGAGCTGGCAGGTTATGTTACCAAGCAGAATACCCACTTGGGCGGAAGAAAATCCTGAGTTCCACCAATGACCCAAACACAGTGAACGTGTCACAGTGTGGTTGTGGCATTTCTTGTGCTGGAGTCATTGGGCCATGTCCCCCCCCCCCCAACCCCTGCTTCCAACGGAGCAATTATAACAGTGACTTCTGAGCGATATCAAGAAATGATGAACGATTTTCTTCCTCCAAAACTAAGGAACATTGGAATTGATGGTCAAACCTGGTTCCACAAAGATGGGGCACCTGCCCATACCGTTCATGCATCAATGTCACTCCTGAAGGACCTTTTCCAAGATCATCTTATTTCACGATTTGGAGATATTCCATGGCCAGCCAGAAGTTCACATTTACCAGCGCCCGATCTCTTCTTGTGGCGGTACCTTAAATCAACTGTCTACCAGACAACACCAAGGACTATATTCAAGTCTTACGGAAGCAAATTGACCAGGAAATAGCCCGTATTCCACTTGAAACCTTGAGGAAAGTGATGCAAAATGTAGTCCTTGCATGTCAATGCAAACATGAAAATGGTGGTCATCTAAATGGTGTTATTTTTCAAGACCGATGTCTTCTTGTAATAAACTGAAGTATTCTCCTGAAACTGCTGTTTTGTATCATATTTAAATATTCTCATTTTCTTTCTAATTGCTGTTTCCACATGAAATATAAATGTGTCAGTTATTTCTTGCCCACCCTGTACAACTAGATCTGGGGAGTCATTCATTACCTGTACCATGTCATGCACTCAACGACATTCTGAACTCGAGCACGAGAACTGCTCTCACCTTGTTTAGTTACGACGTCATCACACGTGTACAAGTACGTTACCATTTCATCTCGTTTGCTCTTCTCGATATTGCATGATTGTGTGTTCATGTCATATTTGGTATACAATTGCATTGTGTCATATTTTAAGGGGCCAGGACAAGTTACAACATATTCCAAAGCATTTGTCCTGTTCTTTACACACAGAATGCTTGTCGATCCATCGCATTAATACTCGCAGGTATGAACATGCTCGTATACCATAGCGGAGGTTAAGGAAGTATTTGACAGGGTGGTGCAGAGGTGGCAAACATATCTTTGAGCCATCTCATCTGGATTTGATTGCTGGCCTCCATGAGAACAATTGGGCCCGTTAAACTTGTACCAGTAGTCGCAGAAGTTAGGCAAGTGGATTGTCAAAATGTGTTAAGTGAAATGAATGAAGCTTGAAGTGAACCCAAATCCCCATGTGCTTGGGGATTCCCATGGCTTACCTGCACCAGCCTTTTTACGCACACTGGCTGGCAGTACTTTGCAGCAAGATGCAGTGCAGTCTGACCTGTTCATAAACAGAGAGAGAATGAGAGTGTAAGAGAGTCCTCATTTACCATATATCAACCAATCAGCCATGTCAGTTCATCCTTTGTCATTTCCTTGTAGATGTGTTCTTCATATAACATATATGTACAAATTCCTGTATGAGCTTTAGAGCATTTTTGCCGCCGCCCCCCCCCCCCCACAATTTTTTTTCGACTTCAACTGTCTTATAAATAAGTTTGACATTTAGAGTGTACAGTCATCATTATATTGTTAAGACACAGCCTAAGGCCGAGGTCACATTTGCCACGGCGGCCGTGGGGTCTCCAAAATCTGCGGCCACTAGCAATTATACGGCGGCCGCAGTATTTCCACGGTCACACAATGTAGCAGTCACATATGTTTTTATTTTTCGGGTAGCCGCACGGCATATTTAGAAATTGTGGAGACCGAAAACGTGGGGGTGCCGTACGGTCTTTGATTTGATGTCACACGGTGAACTTAAGGCGTCGCTGCAGCGGCCATAGAATTTTGAATGCAGACGCAAGGTGCCTGAAAGGTGACCGCAGGGGGGCCCTAAGGTGAACGTGTGGCCAGACGGACAGTAACGAGTGGGTATATATACCAGTTCTTTTTTTTACTGAAATAAAAATATAGAAGTATATATAACTGAATATACTATAACTATAATATACCGTAGTGCCCCCAGAATCCGAACGCCCCTTTGTTTGAACAAATTGGAATCCGAACAATTTTTTCGAGAAAATTTTGCCCTAAAAACCTCATACATTTAAAAAAACCGAACACAACGTGGCGTTCATGTTTGTTCACGTGTCTTCCCCACCTATTTGAGCCGCATCTTCGCGCTTTGTTCATTCAGTTCGTCGGTGGAAGTTCTCGTGAAAGCATCTCTCGTGTGTCGATCGATACTTTAGGCCTCAGTCACATTTGCTCTACGGCGAGGATATGGCGGCCGTACACCCTCTGAATTGACAGAAACGTGCGGCGGCCGCAGAGTTTCTGCGGTGGCCTCAGGGTGGCCATACGCCATATGGCTATATTTTACAGGTCGTAAGGTCGCCGTGGAATTATAACGCGGAGTTATAACTTTTTTCATTTCTACGTTCGCCGTAGAAATTCGACAAGCCGAAACAAAAGAGCTGGTAAAACGAGAACGGGCACTCGTCGAGCACATACCTTCGCGCAGCCACGAGTTTGAACATGGCATGAGAGTGAAATAAGGAACTAAAATTCCACGAAATCTGGTCGGGAATTTCGCAAATTTAAAGCCCATGATCCGGATTTTGTGAAAGGATTTTGTTATGAGAACTATTACGATTATGACAATTTTAGGTGATTCGTTGTCCCGAGTGCCGAACTCTGTAGCATGTAGGGTCGGATTCGGTCGAATGTCACTGACCACGCAGACACGACCTGGATCAAGTAGATCATGTTTTCAAATCCGAGCGAGGACAAAAACGTCATTTTAATTGGCGTCTAATTAAACAAGAAAGTAAAACTCCTTTTACTAAACCATGAGCGAAGCTATGTGCATATCAAACTATACCAAGTCTCCTTAATGAAAATTTGTTGTATTTTACTTCGTAACTTGGTTTGGTAGGGCCCTTATGGCCCTTATTGCATCAACAGACACACAGTTTAGAGACAGAGATATATTCTAGTTATTTATTACCTTTGTATTAAGTTGTCCACAACGCATCTCAATACAAATATGCATTTCGTGACCCCCATGACCTTTGACCCACAACCGCTACCGAGGGTGACAATAGTACTATACCTTGTGTCATTTCAGAAGATGGGGAATTGAATACTGAACAATTTGGAGTTAATTTGATGTAAATCGGAAACATATTAACCGTTTTCATCATGAAAAAACGATGTTGACCTTATTGTGACCTTGACCTTTGATCCGATCGCTCCCAAAATCTAATGGATTTGTCCTTTCATGATGCCAAACAAATCCAAAACAATTAAAGCCTCTCTGCGTTTTATTTTTTGCGTTAAGTTGTCCACAACGCTTTCCGATATAAATGTGAATTTGTGTGACCCCCTTGACCTTTGACCCCCAACGCTGCCTTGGGTGACAAAAGTACTATACCATGTGTCATATTAGAGGATGGGGAATTTAATTTTGAACATTTTGGAGTTAATTTGCTGTAAATCAAAACAAAATTGACAATTTAATCGCGAAAAAACGATTTTGACCTTTTTGTGACCTTGACCTTAACCTTTGATCCGATCGCTCCCAAAATCTAATCGATTTGTCCTCTCATGATGCCAAACACATTCACAAAATTTCATGACAATCTGCGATGTGGTTTTTGTGTAATGTTGTCCACAACGCTTCCCAATCAAAAACTCCATTTTGGTGACCCCCTTGACCTCTGACTTCCACAGACTAACTAGGGTTGCAAACACTATACCATACGCTATATCAGTGGATCGGGATTTGAATACTGAACATTTTGGACTTAATCTGATGTAAATCGGAACAAAATTGACACTTTAATCGCAAAAAAACGATTTTTCCCTTTTTGTGACCTTGACCTTGACCTTTGATCCGATCGCTCCCAAAATCTAATCGATTTGTCATCTCATGATGTCAAACAAGTCCACAAAATTTCATGACAATCTGCTAAGTGGTTTTTGCGTAATGTTGTCCACGACGCTGCCCAATGAAAAATGCTTTGTGGTGACCCCCTTGACCTTTGACTCCCAACCGCTACCTAGGGTAATTATGCCACACTTTCATGTGGCATAGCCGAGAATGTAGAATTGAGTAATGAACATTTTGGTGTTGGTTTTATCTCGTTCGGATAAAAATTGACCGCGTTATGACGAAAAAACGATTCTGACCTTTTCGTGACCGTGACCTTTAATCCGATCACTCCCAAAAGCTTCGCCTGGCGTCCTTGAGTAACTGCACATCATCTCTGAAAATTTCATGCAAATCGGTCCAGCAGTTTTTGCGCAATGTTGTCCGCACACATATTTACCAATAAATAAATACACAGGGGTCAATACAATACCTTCGTCAAACGAAGTTTGCGAAGGTAAAAATATATAAAAAAATTAACCCATTCGTTGCCGTCCGTCTGGCCGCACGTTCGGCTTAGGGTCCCCCTGCGGTCGCCTTGCGGGCACCTTGCGTCTGACTTCAAAATTCGATGGCCGCCGCAGGAACGCCCTACTAAGGTCACCATGCGACATCAAATCAAAGACCGTACGGCACACCCATGTTTTCGGTCTCCACAATTTATAAATTCGCCGTGCTGTTACCCGAACAATAACAAGGACAAATGTGTCCAAGAGCAGCGTCCAAAACCTAAAGGTTTTGTCGGCTAAAAATTTTTTTTTTTTAAAAACAACAACAACAACTTCCGATATTTCGTCACGGGTCTTCATTAAGCCAATAGCGAAACCCGTCATAATGTATTTACGATATATCGTGTATTTACGAAATATATTATGTATTTACGAAATTACAATACGAAAAATGGAATAATCTTTAAATAGTAACGTCAACTTTTCGAAACTTTAAAGCAAATGTCCGAATAGAATATGTTTAAAAATTCATGATAGACGCTCTCAAAAGGCACCGTCTATGTGAGGATGTGTACATGTGCTCAGTATTTAAGGCGATCCGGATCTTGTATATAACAAGAGCCGAGTCCGAGAGATTAAGGTTTTGTCTTCACAAGAAGAACGAGAAGAACTCGCTGAGCTCGTTATGAGCAGCGTTCGCGACGCGAGACGCTGCTAAAAACATATGTGACTGCTACATTGTGTGACCGTGGAAATACTGCGGCCGCTTTATAGTTGCTAGTGCCCGTACATTTTGTAGACCCTCCGGCCGCCGATCCAAATGTGGCAGGCCTTACCTCGTGCCTTCACCCTCATTTGTGATGTTTACCTTCGCAAACTTCGTTTGACGAAGGTATTGTATTGACCCCTGTGTATTTATTTATTGGTAAATATGTGTGCGGACAACATTGCGCAAAAACTGCTGGACCGATTTGCATGAAATTTTCAGAGATGATATGCAGTTACTCAAGGACAACAGGCGAAGCTTTTGGGAGCGATCGGATCAAAGGTCAAGGTCACGGTCACGAAAAGGTAAGAATCGTTTTTTCGTCATAACGCGGTCAATTTTTATCCGAACGAGATAAAACCAACACCAAAATGTTCATTACTGAATTCTACATTCTCGGCTCTGCCACATGAAAGTGTGGCGTAATTACCCTAGGTAGCGGTTGGGAGTCAAAGGTCAAGGGGGTCACCACAAAGCATTTTTCATTGGGCAGTGTCGTGAACAACATTACGCAAAAACCACTTAGCAGATTGTCATGAAATTTTGTGGACTTGTTTGACATCATGAGAGGACAAAATTGATTAGATTTTGGGAGCGATCGGATCAAAGGTCAAGGTCAAGGTCACAAAAATGTCAAAATCGTTTTTTTGCGATTACAGTGTCAATTTTGTTCTGATTTACATCAAATTAAGTCCAAAATGTTCAGTATTCAAATCCCGATCCACTGATATAGCGTATGGTATAGTGTTTGCAACCCTAGTTAGCCTGTGGAAGTCAAAGGTCAAGGGGGTCACCAAAATGGAGTTTTTGATTGGGAAGCGTTGTGGACAACATTACACAAAAACCACTTCACAGATTGTCATGAAATTTTGTGAATGTGTTTGGCATCATGAGAGGACAAATCGATTAAATTTTGGGAGCGATCGGATCAAAGGTTAAGGTCAAGGTCACAAAAAGGTCAAAATCGTTTTTTCGCGATTAAATTGTCAATTTTGTTTTGATTTACAGCAAATTAACTCCAAAATGTTCAAAATTAAATTCCCCATCCTCCAATATGACACATGGTATAGTACTTTTGTCACCCAAGGCAGCGGCTGGGGGTCAAAGGTCAAGGGGGTCACACAAATTCACATTTATATCGGAAAGCGTTGTGGACAACTTAACGCAAAAAAAAAAAACGCAGAGAGGCTTTAATTGTTTTGGATTTGTTTGGCATCATGAAAGGACTAATCCATTAGATTTTGGGAGTGATCGGATCAAAGGTCAAGGTCACAAAAAGGTCAACATCGTTTTTTCATGATGAAAACGGTTAATATGTTTTCGATTTACATCAAATTAACTCCAAATTGTTCAGTGTTCAATTCCCCATCTTCTGCAATGACACAAGGTATAGTACTATTGTCACCCTTGGTAGCGGTTGTGGGTCAAAGGTCATGGGGGTCAAGAAATGCATATTTGTATTGAGATGCGTTGTGGACAACTTAATACAAAGGTAATAACTAGAATATATCTCTGTCTCTAAACTGTGTGTCTGTTGATGCAACAAGGGCCATAAGGGCCCTACCAAACTTAGTTACTAAGTAAAATACAACAAATTTTCATTAAGGAGACTTGGTATAGTTTGATATGCACATAGCTTCGCTCATGGTTTAGTTAAAGGAGTTTTACTTTCTTGTTTAATTAGACGCCAATTAAAATGACGTTTTTGTCCTCGCTCCGATTTGAAAATCTACTTGATCCAGGTCGTGTGTGCGTGGTCAGTGACATTTGACCGAATCCGACCCTACATGCTACAGAGTTCGGCACTCGGGACAACGAATCACCTAAAATTGTCATAATCGTAATAGTTCTCATAACAAAATCCTTTCACAAAATCCAGATCATGGACTTTAAATTTGCGAAATTCCCGACCAGATTTCCTGGAATTTTAGTTCCTCATTTCACTCTCATGCCATGTTCAAACTCGTGGCTGCGGCGAAGGTATGCGCTCTACGAGTGCCCGTTCTAGTTGTTTTTTAATCATCTTGTGTTTTAATTAATAACAAAAAACGCAATCCGATCATGTGGTGTGACGGACTGTCGGGCAAGGATTGAATTTCACAGCAAAACCAGTTGAAATTTGGAATATCCATGATTACGTCAGCCCGATGCGTTTGATGAAAGTGATTGTGGTTCTGCGGGCATCATGTTTGATGAGCTGCCCTGGGGGCAGCGCTCTCGCAGAGTGCATGAGCGATCGGAACCCAGGCCGGAGCTCCAGCCTGTGTGGACCTTTGGATGTGGTGATTGTACCAGTTTACATACAATACACCACCACCGAAGGTCATTTACTCATCTTATTTTACCTTAAACATGGGTAATTTCAGTTTAAAGTGTCCTGAAAGTGGGTTTTCTTTGGGTCCACGAACGGATTAATTCACTCCATTATTTGTTATTGGGAAAATATTTTTGGAATCCGAACTTTTTGCAATCTGAACAGCCTCCTGGAACGAATTAAATTGGGATTCTGGGGGCACCACGGTATAGGTAAACACCTATACTCCGATCTCTAGTGGTAGCGCACGGTGGACGCACGGTCGACGCAGACTGCCACGGAGGCCGTACGTAGGTGCACGGCGGGCATAGGGGAACCGTGCGTCGACCCTGCGTTGCCTGCAGGTAGTCGCACAGACCGCAAGGCCACCGTACGGCGACCCTGGAAATAGTGCGGCCGCCGTAATTTTTTTGGGGTTGGGAAAATTCATTTTTCATTGAGAAGAGCTTACGGCAGCCGCACGAATAACGCAAGCCCACCGTACGCCCTACGTACGGTCGACGTGGAACACATCTACGTCATAGCTTGGCTTGTCGAATTGCTACGGCGAACGTAGAAATGAAAAAAAGTTATCACTCCACGCTATAATTCCACAGCGACCTCTTCGGGGCCTGTACAATATAGCCAAACGGCGTAGGGCCTCCCTGAGGCTACCTCAGTTTCTCTGCGGCCGCCGCACGTTTCCGTCAATTCAGAGGGCGTACGGCCGCCGTATCCTCGCCGTAGAGCAAATGTGACCTCGGCCTAACTGAGTGCTATTAAAGAGGAGGATCATACCGACCATGTGCCGGAATGTTCTGCACTAAATGTCCGATCACCTTTTATAAACCATGAAACCCCCACATCGGAAGAGCGATGCATATTTGAGGTTCCATTCCCCCTCCAGCACACGGCTGGGACTGGGAGCAACAATTGGGTTTTTGGTGATGGGAGCTCCGCTCCGATTGGCTCTCCGCTCGAAACTGAAAGACGTTACTGTGGAATTAAATTCCATCAAACTGCGGGTTATGTTACCTGGGTGAGTTTTTCTTGGTGGTGGTTTCGGAATGTGGTGGCGAGGTAATTTGGTCACGGGGAAACTTGGTCACGGGAAACTTGGTCACGGTAAAACGGTCACAAGGTAATTTGGTCACGGTAAAATTGTTACAAAGTAATTTGGTCACAGTAATTCGGTCACAAGGTAATTTGGTCACGGTATTATTATTATTATTATAATTATTATTATTATTATTATTAATTCACTGCATTTAAGGCCAGTAAGGCCCAAAAGCAGTAATAAACATTTTCATTTCATGGCCGGCGATCTTGTTGGCATAATGACGTATTGACCAAGTTTACTGACTACTATAATGGAATCGATTGTCTCCCTAAACTTTTAAATTCAGATTCCATTATAGTAGTCAGTAAACTTGGTCAATACGTCATTATGCCAACAAGATTCACCGGCCATGAAATGAAAATGTTTATTACTGCTCTTGGGCCTTACTGGCCTTAAATGCAGTGAATAATAATAATAAATAATAATAATACCATGACCAAATTACCGTGACTTACCTCGTGACCAAATTACTGTGAACAAAAATTACCTTGTGACCGTTTTTCCATGACCAAGTTTCCCGTGAACAAATTTCCTGTGACCAAATTACCTACATTCGTGGTGGCCGTTGAAAAGTGATGGAGTTATCAGCCTCATGGTGGTTACCTTTTGCCTGCGGGTCAGCGGCAGCACTGCCTGACTCCACATCCCAATGTACACTATGGCGGCCTTTGGTGGCCTCAAAACGGATGTCAAGGCCAATGTGTGGAAGCTTAAAACCTTACCTAAATTCTGAACTACCTCCAGCCAAAATTTGGGGCCTCGAAGTGCTATGGTTCATCCGTAAAAGAGTAACATACAAACAAACATGCAAACACTTGAAAATATAAGATTATGTTCAGGTCTTAAATTCTGGATGTTGAGCAACTGGGTTGTGTTGAACAGAATCACACTGTTTTGAGTGAGCCATACTCAGTGTGGTGACCTGCAATGTATAATAGCACAGACAAAGCCAAAGTGAGAGTCAGCACATCAGGTGTCAATGTTTGTGACGTTACCACCAGCATCCGTCGCACCAACGTCGACACCATGAAGCAGTATGGCATCGAGGCAATCGTCAAAGCCTCGCGCGGCTGCCAGGTGGAAGCTTGTGGAGAGAAATGGAACAGGAAGGATAATTAATCATTACATTTGCATTTCTGTTGATGTCTGATCGACTGGTAGAGCAGTAGCACGGTCTGAGTCTCCTGTGGGTTCGATCCCCGACACTACTCTGTGGCCTGTTGCATTGGTGCTTCACTGACGGGGCGTTGAATCACAGCGTCGTCCTTCGGATGGACGTTAAGCCGAGTGTCCCGTGATAGACGTTAAAGATCCCATGGTGTCTTTCACAAAGCGTCGGCAAGTTATCGCCAGCACCCTCAACAAATTACAACTTCCAACCAAAATCAGCTCCAGTCGAATATTAGGCCCTCCCTGCCAGTCGGTTCATGAAAGCAGAGGCCTAAACTTCCCACTCAACGGACCCGATGAGCAGAGGATTTGGCCATTAAGGAAGTAGTAGTAGTAGTAGTGGTGGTGGTAGTACTGGTACAGCATGGTAGGTATGCCACTGGGTAGGTAGCCGCGGAATAGCAGGGTAAGTAGCCACGGAATAGCGGGGTGGGTAGCCACGGAATAGCGGGGTATGTAGCCACGGAACAGTGGGGTATGTATCCACGGAATAGCGGGGTCGGTTGCCGTGAATAGCGGGGTAGGTAGCAGTGGGGTAAGTAGCCGCGGAATAGCAGGGTAAGTAGCCACGGAATAGAGGGGTATGTAGCCGCGGAACAGCGGGGTATGTAGCCACGGAACAGCGGGGTATGTAGCCACGGAACAGCGGGGTATGTAGCCACGGAACAGCGGGGTAGGTAGCCGTGGAACAGCGGGGTCGGTAGCCGCGGAATAGCGGGGTAGGTAGCAGTGGGATAGGTAGCTGCGGAATAGCGGGATAGGTAGCAGCGGAATAGCGGGATAGATAGCAGTGGGATAGGTAGCCACGGAATAGCGGGATAGGTAGCAGCGGAGTAGCAGGATAGGAAGCCACGGAATAGCGGGATAGGTGGCAGTGGGATAGGTAGCAGTGGAATAGCGGGATAGGTAGCCGCAGAATAGCGGGATAGGTAGCAGCGGAATAGCGGGATAGGTAGCCGTGGAATAGCGGGGTAGGTAGCCGCGAAATATCGGGGTATGTTGCCACAGAATAGCGGGTAGGTCGCCGCGGAATATCGGGGTATGTAGCCGCGGGATAGGTAGCCGCGGAATAGTGGGATAGGGAGCAGCGGAATAGTGGGATAGGGAGCAGCGGAATAGCGGGATAGGTAGCAGCGGAATAGCGGGATAGGTAGCCGCGAAATATCGGGGTATGTTGCCACGGAATAGCGTGGTAGCCGCGGAATATCGGGGTATGTTGCCACGGAATAGCGTGGTAGCCGCGGAATATCGGGGTATGTAGCCCCGGAATAGCGGGGTGGGTAGCCACGGAATAGCGGGGTATGTAGCCACGGAACAGTGGGGTATGTATCCACGGAATAGCGGGGTCGGTTGCCGCGAATAGCGGGGTAGGTAGCAGTGGGGTAAGTAGCCACGGAATAGAGGGGTATGTAGCCGCGGAACAGCGGGGTATGTAGCCACGGAACAGCGGGGTAGGTAGCCGTGGAACAGCGGGGTCGGTAGCCGCGGAATAGCGGGGTAGGTAGCAGTGGGATAGGTAGCTGCGGAATAGCGGGATAGGTAGCAGCGGAATAGCGGGATAGATAGCAGTGGGATAGGTAGCCACGGAATAGCGGGATAGGTAGCAGCGGAGTAGCAGGATAGGAAGCCACGGAATAGCGGGATAGGTGGCAGTGGGATAGGTAGCAGTGGAATAGCGGGATAGGAGCCGCAGAATAGCGGGATAGGTAGCAGCGGAATAGCGGGATAGGTAGCCGTGGAATAGCGGAGTAGGTAGCCGCGAAATATCGGGGTATGTTGCCACAGAATAGCGGGTAGGTCGCCGCGGAATATCGGGGTATGTAGCCGCGGGATAGGTAGCCGCGGAATAGTGGGATAGGGAGCAGCGGAATAGTGGGATAGGGAGCAGCGGAATAGCGGGATAGGTAGCAGCGGAATAGCGGGATAGGTAGCAGCGGAATAGCGGGATAGGTAGCCGCGAAATATTGGGGTATGTTGCCACGGAATAGCGTGGTAGCCGCGGAATATCGGGGTATGTAGCCCCGGAATAGCGGGTAGGTAGCCACGGAATAGCGGGGTGGGTAGCCGTGGAATAATGGGGTAGGTATCCGTGAAATAGCGGGGTTGGAAGCCGCGGAATCGCGGGATAGGTAGCTGTGGAATAGCGGGGTATGTAGCTGTGAAATAGCGGGGTAGGTAGCACCGCAATAGCAGGATAGGTAGCAGCGGAATAGCGGGATAGGTAGCAGCGGAATAGCGGGGTGGTAGCAGTGGAATAGCGGGGTAGGTAGCAGCAGAATAGAGGGATAGGTTGCAGCGGGATAGCGGGGTCGGTAGCCGTGGATTAGCGGGGTAGGTAGCCGCGGAATAGTGGGATAGGTAGCAGCGGAATAGCGGGGTAGGTAGCAGCAGAATAGCGGGATAGGTTGCAGCGGGATAGCGGGGTAGGTAGCCGCGGAATAGTGGGATAGGTAGCAGCAGAATAGCGGGATAGGTTGCAGCGGGATAGCGGGGTCAGTAGCCGTGAAATAGTGGGGTAGGTAGCCACGGAATAGTGGGGCCGGTAGCCGCGGAATAGCAGGATAGGTCGCAGCAGAATAGCGGGATAGGTTGCAGCGGGATAGCGGGGTCGGTAGCCGTGGAATAGCGGGATAGGTAGCAGCGGAATATCGGCATAGTTAGCAGCGGAATGGCAGCATCGGTAGCAGCGGAATGGCAGCATCGGTAGCAGCGGAATGGTGGCATCGGTAGCAGCGGAATAGCGGGGTAGGTCGCCGAGGAATAGCGGAATAGGTAGCAGCTGGACAGGTAGCAGTGGAATCGCGGGGTCGGTGGCAGCGGAATAGCAGAATAGGTAGCAGCGGAATAGCGGGGTAGGTAGCAGCGGAATAGCGGCATCGGTAGCAGCAGAATAGCGGGGGAGGTAGCAGCGGAATAGCGGCATAGGTCGCAGCGGAATAGCGGGTTAGGTAGCCGCGGAATATCGGGGTAGGTAGCCGTGGAATTACAGGGTAGGTAGCAGCGGAATAGCGGGTTAGGTCGCCGCGGAATTGCGGGGTAGGTAGTCGCGGAATAGCGGGATAGGTAGCAGCGGGATAGGTAGCAGCAGAATAGCGGGGTAGTTAGCAGCGGAATAGCGGCATAGGGAGCAGCGAAATAGCGGGTTAGGTAGCCGCGGAATATCGGGGTAGGTAGCCGTGGAATTACAGGGTAGGTAGCAGCGGAATAGCGGGGTAGGTGGCAGCGGAATAGCGGGATCGGTAGCAGTGGAATAGCGGGATCGGTAGCAGCGTGAATAGCGGGATCGGGAGCAGTGGAATAGCGGGATCGGGAGCAGTGGAATAGCGGGATAGGGAGAAGTAGAATCGCGGGGTAGGTAGCAGCGGAATAGCGGGATAGGAATCAGTGGAATAGCGGGATAGTTTGCAGCGGGATAGGTAGCAGCGGAATAGCGGGATAGGTAGCAGCGGAATAGCGGGATCGGGAGCAGTGGAATAGCGGGATAGGTCGAAGTGGAATAGCGGGGAAGGTCGCCGCGGAATTACGGGGAAGATAGCCGTGGAATAGCAGGATAGGTTGCAGCGGAATAGCGGGATCGGGAGCAGTGGAATAGCGGGATAGGTCGAAGTGGAATAGCGGGGAAGGTCGCCGCGGAATTACGGGGAAGATAGCCGTGGAATAGCAGGATAGGTTGCAGCGGAATAGCGGGATAGTTTGCAGCGGGATAGGTAGCAGCGGAATAGCAGGATCGGTAGCAGTGGAATAGCGGGATAGATTGCAGCGGGATAGGTAGCAGTGGAATAGCTGGATCGGGAGCAGTGGAATAGTGGGATAGGTAGTAGTGGAATAGCAGGGTAGAAATCGGTGGAATAGCGGGATAGTTTGCAGCGGGATAGGTAGCAGCGGAATAGCAGGATCGGGAGCAGTGGAATAGCGGGATAGGTAGAAGTGGAATAGCGGGGTAGTTAGCTGCGGACAGAGGGGTAGGTAGCTGCGGAATAGCGGGATAGGTTGCAGCGGAATAGTGGGGTAGGTAGCCGCAGAATAGCGGGATAGGTCGCAGCAGAATAGCGGGACAGTTAGCCACGGAATAGCAGGACAGATAGCAGTGGAATAGCGGTGCAGGTTGCAGCGGAATAGCAGGGCAGGTAGCCGCGGAATACCGGGGTAGGTAGCCATGGAATAGCGGTATAGGTTGCAGAGGAATAGCGGTATAGGTAGCAACGGAATAGCGGGATAGGTATAGGTAGCAGCGGAATAGCGGGATAGGTAGCCATGGAATATTGGGATACGTAGCAGCGCAATAGCGGGATCGGTAGCAGCGGAATAGCGGTGTAGGCAGCAGTGGAATAGTGGGGTAGGTTGCCGCTGGATCGGTAGCAGCAGGATAGGTAGCAGCGGAATAGCGGGCTTGGTAACCGTGGAATAGCGGGGTAGGTTGCCGCGGAATAGCGGGTAGGTAGCCGTGGAATAGCTGGATCTGGAGCAGTGGGGTAGCTAGCCGCGGAATAGCGGGGTAGGTAGCCACGGAATAGCGGGATAGGTCGCAGCGGAATAGCGGGATAGGTAGCAGTGGAATCGCAGGGTAGGGAGCAGTGGAATCGCAGCATAGGTAGCAGCAGAATAGCGGGGTAGGTAGCCGTGGAATAGCGGTATAGTTGGCAGTGGAATAGCCGCATCGGTAGCAGCAGAATAGTGGGGTAGGTAGCCGCGGAATAGTGGGGTAGGTAGCCGCGGAATAGCGGGGGAGGTAGCCGCAGAAGAGCCGGGTAGGTTGCCGCGGAATAGCGGGGTAGGTAGCCGCGGAATATCAGGATAAGTAGCAGCGGAATTGCGGGATAGTTTGCAGCGAGATGGGTAGCAGCGGAATAGCGGCATAGTTGGCAGTGGAATAGCCACATCGGTAGCCGTGGAATCGCAGGATAGGCAGCAGCGGTATAGGTAGCAGCGGAATAGCGGGATAGGTAGCCGTGGAATATCAGGATAAGTAGCAGCGGAATTGCGGGATAGTTTGCTGCGGGATAGGTAGCAGCGGAATAGCGGGATAGGTAGCAGCGGAATAGCGGGATAGGTAGCAGCGGAAGAGCGGGGTATGTATCCGCGGAATAGCGGGGTATGTATCCATGGAATAGCGGGATAGGTAGCAGCGGAATAGCGGGGTTGGTCGCTTCTCAGAAATCTTCTCTTTTTTTTTTACCGAGCACGCTCCCCAAAAGGATATCTGGAGTCTCCGCAAAGATGACTGCATCATCTGCAAAGTTAAGGTCAGAGACCTTGACATTGCCAAACGATGCACCACAGCTTGATCTCTCCGACATCTTCCCCAGAATCCAGTCCATACAAGTGCTGAAAAGTGTGGGGGCCAGTACACACCCCTGACGAACTCCAGTAACAACTGCAAATAAGTCAGAGATGGGACCACCACATCTCACAGCACTCTCAGTACCAGAGTGGAGTTCAGACATCACATCGATCAGTTTTGCTGGCACCCCATGAAAACCTAGAATCCACCAGAGGGCATGTTTTGTTCTGGCGTATTCCCCAAAATCCCTCATTTTCACCCCGCCTGTTGGGGAAACAACCGTTAGTTTCCCACTGGGATATTTTTTAATTGTAATGCCACTTTTCAGCTTTGTCACCATTGTTATGCAAGCTAGTAAGTTGTAAAAGTCGAAGTATAAAAATAAATAAAAAATAACCATGATGTCTGTCAATTTTATCCTCCCCAGTGTAAATTTTACAAATCGCATCCTGTCATGACAGGATCGGTAGTTGCAGGGAAGGTAGGCATAAGGAGTGTGTTTTGGTAAGCCTGTGACCAACTCTTCATTGAGGAAGCATCGTTTGCTCGGCTGCTGCTGTGATGCTCTTCCCTTTCCTTGAAAGAGCATGGAGCAAATACATATTTTTCCCCAGTCACCCAACCACACACACCGCAATCCTCACCGCTGACACACCGCAATCCTCACCACATGAGCTCTTAAAATATCGAAGCAAATACGATTTCTAATACAGCACAACATATCTCGAAAATCACATCCAAACTCACGCCGAGCGACCATCAGGGTCGAGGTGTGTGGCACAGGCTTTGCGTTGGAGTAAACGGACCACTCGCTCCACATCACCATCCTCCACCGCCTGAATGAGCCGTTCATCCTGCCGGTTCCACTCAGCTCCCTGTGGTCGAGTGGACAGCTCACTTGGATCATGAGATCCTCAAGATGCCTGAACACCTCCATGTTTTACCATTGCTTTCCTGAGTTTAACTTCCAAAAGGTAAATTTTATGTTCACAAAGTGCTCAGTATCCGGATATAACAGCGGTATGAAGACGTGGACATTATTGTGGGATCACTATGGAGGCTGATCGTGGGTCCACCTGATAAAACATCGTTTGTCAACTGATGAGATCATTGTGTAGCTGCAGTGTACTCGGTCTGTGCCATTTTGAGTGTTCTCAGTCTGTGCCATTTCGAGTGTACTCAGTCTGTGCCATTATGAGTGTTCTCAGTCTGTGCCATTTTGAGTGCACTCAGTCTGTGTCATTTCGAGTGTACTCAGTCTGTGCCATTTTGAGTGCACTCAGTCTGTGTCATTTCGAGTGCACTCAGTCTGTGCCATTTTGAGTGTTCTCAGTCTGTGCCATTTTGAGTGTTCTCAGTCTGTGCCATTTTGAGTGCACTCAGTCTGTGTCATTTCGAGTGTACTCAGTCTGTGCCATTTCGAGTGTGCTCAGTCTGTGCCATTTTGAGTGCACTCAGTCTGTGCCATTTCGAGTGTACTCAGTCTGTGCCATTTTGAGTGCACTCAGTCTGTGCCATTTTGAGTGTTCTCAGTCTGTGCCATTTCGAGTGTACTCAGTCTGTGCCATTTTGAGTGTACTCAGTCTGTGCCATTTTGAGTGTACTCAGTCTGTGCCATTTTGAGTGTACTCAGTCTGTGCCATTTTGAGTGTTCTCAGTCTGTGCCATTTTGAGTGTTCTCAGTCTGTGCCATTTTGAGTGCACTCAGTCTGTGTCATTTCGAGTGTACTCAGTCTGTGCCATTTCGAGTGTGCTCAGTCTGTGCCATTTTGAGTGCACTCAGTCTGTGCCATTTCGAGTGTACTCAGTCTGTGCCATTTCGAGTGTGCTCAGTCTGTGCCATTTTGAGTGTACTCAGTCTGTGCCATTTTGAGTGTACTCAGTCTGTGCCATTTTGAGTGTACTCAGTCTGTGCCATTTTGAGTGTACTCAGTCTGTGCCATTTTGAGTGTACTCAGTCTGTGCCATTTTGAGTGTTTTCAGTCTGTGCCATTTTGAGTGTCCTCAGTCTGTGCCATTTTGAGTGTTCTCAGTCTGTGCCATTTTGAGTGCACTCAGTCTGTGCCATTTGGAGCCATTTTCACCCCGCCTGTTGGGGAAACAACCGTCATTCCCCCACGAGGATATTTTTTTAATTGTAATCTGACTTTTCAGCTTTATGTCAGGCCTCAGTCACATTTGCTCTATGGCGAGGATACGGCGGCCGTACGCCCTCTCAATTGACAGAAACGTGCGGTGGCCTCAGGGTGGCCCGACGCCGTTTGGCGATATTTTACAGGCCGTAAGGTCGCCGTGGAATTATAACGCGGAGTTATAACTTTTTTCATTTCTACGTTCGCCGTTGCAATTCGACAAGCCGAAAAAAAAAAAAAAACTGGTAAAAAAAAAAAAAAATTACCCATTCGTTACCGTCCGTCTGGCCGCACGTTCGCCTTAGGGTCCCCCTGCGGTCGCCTTGCGGGCACCTTGAGTCTGCCTTGAAAATTGTATGGCCGCCGCAGGAACGCCCTAAGGCCGAAGTCGGCAACCTGCAGCCCGCGAGCTCCTCCCGTGCGGCCCGCGGTGCCTTGTCCGGATTTCCATTAGGTGCGGCCCTCGAAACATTTTTCTGAACCGACGGCAAATTTAACATTTGTGGACATATGATTCTTCCACATATAATCACAGTCTGTACGTCACAAGAAATTATTTTTGCTTCGAGTCCACTTAACTTGGTCTTAAATATTTTTTTGTTGTTGTTTCAGATGGCTGAAGGTCTTAAGGTTCAATTTACAATTACATTTATTATCATTGATTTTAGGTGTGTTTGTTATTTTTTTCGGGTTGGGAGAGGGATGCGGCCCGCGAGGTGGCCCGAACGTGGCCCAGTGGCCCACGGCCTGGTTTAGGTTGCCGACGCCTGCCCTAAGGTCACCGTGCGACATCAAATCAAAGACCGTATGGCACCCCCACGTTTTCGGTCTCCACAATTTATAAATACGCCGTGCAGCTCCCCGAAAAATAAAAACATATATGACTGCTACATTGTGTGACCGTGGAAACACTGCGGCCGCCGTATAATTGCTAGTGGCCGTAGATTTTGAAGACCCCATGGCCGCCTTGGCAAATGTGACCTCGGCCTCACCATTGTTCTTCAAGCTTGTAAGTTGTAAAAGTCGAAATAACAAAAAAAAAATGATGTCTGTCAATTCTATCCTCCCCAGTGTAAATTTTACAAACACCTCCTGTCATAGCAGGGTAGGTAGTTGCAGTGTTGGTCGTTGCCGGGTAGGTCGGCATACAGAGTGTGTTTTGGTGATGATCCTGTGACCAACATTCTTCATTGAGGAAGCATCGTTTGCTCGGCTGCTGCTGTGATGCTCTTCCCTTCCAGTACCTTGAAAGAGCATGGAGCAAAAGCATCTCCTTCCCCGGTCACCCAACCACGCAAACCACAATCCTCACCGCTGGCTGCTTGAAATATCCTTTCCACACCTTCAATACTGCCCCCTTCATGTCCTTACTACCCTCATCTTTGTCATGAAAAATTTATATATCATCTTCTTCTTACCATCCTCTTCCAACTTGTTGTACACCTCTTCCATATCATCTCTCACCTTATCCACAGCTCTCCTTGCCGATTTTGCCCTTTTTATTTTGCCCATGAAGGTGCTGCAACCCTGTATCTGGCTGCCACCCCCTATCCTTCATCATCTCTATCCTCTTTCAAATCTACTTCTTTTCACCAACTACCTGTGCTACTTCCTCTGTCCACCATACCGAGTTTCTATCACTCGACGATGCACCCTTTCCTGATATCCTTCCACACAAAACTTCTGCAAATCCCCTAAACACCTCTCCGTACGTCTTCACTCCCCCGAACTTCTTCGTTAAGTTGCTCATCCCTAGCCCTCATCCTCTACTTGTACTCCATGACGATCTTTCCCCGACACTTCCCCCACTTAATAATCTACAAACCCCTGCTCTTAACCTCCCTCCTTTTCTTCATCTGTACCACAAACACCACAGGCTTGTGCTGCATGGTAACATGTTCTCCCGCCACTCCCTTACAATCCATAACCTTCCACAAGTGTCGCTTCCTCACCACCACCAAATCCAATTCTGTCTATGTTTTCCACTCCTATGGATAATCTTATGGCTTTCCTGCTTTTGAAAGAATGAACCAGCTCTGGCCATGACATTCCTCTTCAGCGCTTGACCCTCTCTATTCCTTTTTTTGGCTGATTCCGTCCCACCTTGACTTGGGGGCTATATTTTGTGCTGTTGAGCAGTCTCCTTGGCTATTGGACACACTCCTGGACTGGTCGCCACTCCGACACAGTGTACCAGCATGCTGGCACTCATTTTACCGACCCCGGAAGGATGACAGGTCGAGTTAACCCCACCTGGTATTCAACAGCTGAGCGGGATTTGAACTCAGGACCCTAGGATCCCAAGCCCACCACCCGAACTATTAAGCACGTTGACTTTCTCCTCAGTATCATGATTCTACCAGGTGAGTGCCCAAGGGTATTGCCTCTATTTGTTTTCTTTATTATACTGCTGTCATGTTATAATATACTGCAACTATAATTATAATAACAATTAGTGTTGATTTTTGAACCAAGTGATTTTTGTGAAAAGCATTTACTACTTGTAAGCTGAATCAGCATGACTTTAAGGTATTAAAGAGAGCAGGGAGAGCGGGACATAAAGGGGAGAGGGAGGAAGAAAAGAGGGAGTGAATGCGGTGGGGGGAGAGAAAGGAGAGGAAGTGAGTGCGGTGGAGGTAGAGATGAGTGCCCCGAAGGTAAGGGAGAGGAGTCCAATGTGGAGGGAGTGGGGTGGTCCCGGGGTGGGGAGGGGACAAGTGGAGAAAGAGCGGTGTGTGTGCGTGCGTGTGCGCACAGGATTATGATAACAGGCGAGGATAGTAGGTCCAGCAGGTCATCCCAGGCAGCACTGCTGATTAATGACTTGAGCTTCCCAAACAGATCAAAATGATACTGGCTCTGCCAGGTGGACACTGGTTCAGAAGCGAAGTTTGGCTAGGTAGTTTGAATGTGTGATCAATGGAGGGAGAGGGTCGAGGTGGTGGAGATGATGCAGAGAAGGAGGTGGGAAGTGTTGTGTGTGCAGAAGACCAGATGGAAAGGAGACAGGGCGAGAAGGTCGGTAAGAGAATACAAGATGTTGCATATGGGTGGGGATGAATGGAGTAATGGCATTGGAATAATCGTATCGGAAGAGATCAGCAAGCAGGTGGTCAGAGTGGAAAGATTGGTGGGATGGGACGGATCATTATGACATGGGTGGTGATACAGAGGCAAATGGTTTGTGTTATGTCAGTATATGAGCTGCAAATGGGATGGAATGTGGTGGAGAAGCAGGAATTCAGGGACACATTTGGGAGTATAATGGGAATGGTTGAGCTGCACATGATTCTGTGCATTGCGGGGGACTTTAAAGCTCACATGGGAGTAGCGGAGCCGGATGAATTGGAATACTATTTTGGTGTAATAGGGTGGGGGAACGAGGAATAGAAAGGGTCAAGAACTGGTGGCAAGGAATGAGATGGCCATAGGTAGTTCATTCTTTCAAAAGCAGGAAAGCCATAAGATTACCTATAGGAGTGGACATCCGAGGACAAAACTCGATCTGGTGGTTGTAAGGAAGCAATAGTTGTGGAGGGTTAAAGTTGGTCCGCAGTGGTGGGAGAGCATGTTACCACCAAGTACAAGCCTGTGGTGCTACAGATGAAGAAAAGGAGGGAAGTTAAGAACAGGGGTCGGAAGATTATTTGGTGGAGGAGGTATAGAGATGTCGTCGTCGTCGTAGAATAAAAGGAGAGGATGAGCGCCAGGTTTGAGCAACTTAGAGAAGAAGTGGAATGTTTGGAGGAGTTTGGCATTGGAGTGAAGAAGTACGGAGAGGCGTTTATGGGAATTGCAGAATTTTTGTGTGGAAGGATGTCAGGAAAGGGTGCATCATTGAGGGATAGAAACCAGGTATGGTGGACGGAGTAAGTTGTTCGGGCATTTGGTGAAAAGAAGATTTAGAAGAGGATAGAGAAGATCAAGGATAGGAGACAACCAGATGCAATGGTTGCTGCACATTTATGCACAAAATAAAAAGGGCGAAAGCAGTAAGGAAAGCTGTGTATAAGGTGAGGAATGATATGGAAGAGGTGTACAACAAATTGGAAGAGGATTGTGGGAAGATGATCCACAAATTGGCTCGTGACAGGGATGAGGATAGTAAGAACATGAAAGGGAGGCGGTGATTAAGGATGGTTGCAGGAGGATTGTTACGGAGAGGGGGGCAGTATTGAAGGTGTGGGAAGGATATTTGAAGGAACTGGTGAACCGGTGAACCGGTGAGGAAGCAACGGAGAGCTGGAGCTACCTTGTTATGTATCGGGAAAAGTGGAGTTGGTGGAGATCATGGAGCAGGAGGTGCAGCATTGAAGAGGATAAAGAAGGGAAGAGTGCCAGGCATTGATGAGGTGTGGACACAGATAATAACTGCAGTAGAAGTAGTCAGTTGGTTGGATGAAGAGGCTGTTTAATATATTGTTACAGCTTTATAAACCGTATGCCGAAATTTAAACGCACACAGCACGTAGACTCTTACAATAGTTATTTCCGTCATGTACGTTGCGAATAGCGTCTTCCTTGTCGGGGTCATTGTGAAATTAAATGCGTTGGGTTGGGTAGCTAGCACCCCCTCTCAAACCTTTGGGATAATAACAGCTTTAGCACGTAATGACATGGGCTGTGACTGCCATCATCACACGTTCTCAGCATGTGTGAATTACACCAACATTCTGGAGCCTTCGCCAAAGCCACGGCTTTCGAAGCGCACGCCAAATTCCCATTTATTGTTTCAAGCCCCACCAAGGCCTTCTTTGTCTGTTCGTCTGTATGGATGTCTACCCTGTACTGCAATTTATTGCCGTCTACCCCTGGACTGTATTTTATTTCCCTAATCCCGTGCATTCCCCTCCACCTGAGTACGACCGGCATACAGACCAGGACACAACACAGCCCCCCTGCAATAATTTCCCCATTCCCTGGGTCTGTGCCATGGACATTTTTAGACATGTGGGGTTTGTCCCGGGTGCGCGGGGGTAAAAGCCATTTCCCCGTGTTCAGTGCTGAGCTCCACTCCTGGCGACAACCGGAAGGGCCAACTGAGTGCATATCCAGAGGGGCAGGAGAATGGGTGGGGCTGTGGGGGGCATTCCTCAATGGCTGGTATTGGGCCAGCTCGTAAGATCTGATGTGCCCAAGAACTAGCCCCAGGCCACCTCGGAAGATTTGACGTGTGGCTCCTTGGCCCCGCCTGCCCCAGGGACTATAAAGCTGTGCCCGGCGTGCTGGTTCTTTCTCACTCTGCCCTGCTTATCGCTCTCATTCCCTCTGCCCTGGTCATTTCTGTTGTTGTCTTCCCTGGTCCTGGACGCCCTGTATATATATATATATATATATATATATATATATATATATATATATATATATATATAAATATATATATATGTATATGTATATATATATATATATATATATATATATATATATATATATATATATATATATATATATATATATATATGTATCCATGTATCTATATGTCGATATATCTATGTTTGAAAGTGTGTGTGTGTGTGTGTGTGTGTGTGTGTGTGTGTGTGTGTGTGTGTGTTTCTCTGTGACCTATGCACGCGAAAAGTACTGGACTGATCCTCACCAAACTTCATATGCTGACAGAACATGTACCCGGGAGTGTCCCGATGTAAAAGAATTGCACTTCCGACTTCCAGTTTCCAAATTATGACGTCATCACCTGATTGCATAACGTTAATTTTTCAAGTTCAGCCGATTGACATGGGGCCAACGGAATTTGCTCGAGAATGATAAATTAATACTACAGTCAATTGAAGACAATTATTTCCGACTTCCCGGTTTCCGAATTATTACTTATGCATTCGACACACTTTTCGTAACGTTAATTTTTCAAGTTCAGCCGATTGACATGGGGCCAATGCCATTTGCAATAGAATGAAAAATAGTGCTGCAGTTAATTCCGAATTATGACTTATGCATTCGACACACTTATCATAGGCCCTATTCACATCAACAAACGCCTCTTTTAATGCATGATTAACACAAGTCATATTTTATTGTACATACAGGTAGTCGTCGACTTACAACGGAAGAACCTCCAATTTCTAACTTACTGGCATTTTTCAAACTATGCGAAATTGATGACTTTGCTCGAACTCTACTGTATGCTCAGGTGCCAACGTATTTCACTTGGAACTCGAGTCAGAAACGTTGGAACAGGAGGAAGCAAGGTTCAGAAGTTCCAGGATATCCCGGTATTTACAAATCTGATGCATTTGGTCGAGTGTACACAGTACATCCCAATAATTTTGTGTGTTTCTGCGTCCGCCTCCTCCTGCATGTGAAACGAGGTCCAGTGAGTTTCATAGACCTGAGAACAGTGGACGGGCAAATTTGCAGTACATTCCGTGAGGCTTGCAATCTCCTCGGACTCCTAGTAGACGATGCCCATTGTAACGCCACGCTTGAAGAGGCAACTGTTTCTCAATCCCCATCGACCATGAGGTATCTATTTGCTATTATGATAACTGCGTGTGAGATGTCAGATCCTAAGAGCCTATGGGACATTCACAAATCGGCTCTGTCTGAGGATGTAAAAAACAGAGTCCAAAGAGAACATCCCCAAGAGGACATCCAGTACACACCAGATATGTTCAATGAGGCTCTGATATACATTGAAGATTTGGTATTATACATGAGCCGGAAAGATTTAACTAAGTGAAGACTTCCCTCTTCTAATAGGTCTGAAAGCGCAACCATCAGTAGAGAATGGTTCCGTGAAACAAACTACAACACAGATACTCTCGCAAAGTTTGTTTCTGACAACGAGCCACTTCTGGTACAGGATCAGAGTAATGCATCTCAACTGATTTCTGAAGCGGTTCAAGTGGGAAGTGGTGTGATATTTTTCTTGGATGCCCCGGGTGGTACTGGCAAAACATTTGTCCTCAACCTTTTGCTTGCTAAGATGAGGATCCAGAAAAAGATCGCATTAGCCGTTGCTTCATCCGGTAGAGCCACAACACTACTTTCAGAAGCCGCACAGCGCATTCTGCTTTCAAATTGCCTCTCGACTTAGTTACAATGGAATATCCGGTTTGTGGCTTTGGCAAACAAACTGAAGCAGCAAAAGTGCTGAAGAATTGCGACCTCATAGTTTGGGATGAAGGTACGATGTCGCCTAAGGATGCATTCGAAGCATTAGATAGAACTATGCGAAATTTAAGAGGAGTAGACCTGCCTATAGGTGGAGTTACGCTGGTTATTTCTGGCGATTTCAGACAAACATTACCTGTAGTACCCCGTGGCACTCCAGCTGATGAAATGAAAGCCAGTTTAAAATCTTCATACCTCTGGACATTCGTACAAACTATCCATCTAACAACAAATATGAGGGTGAAATTATATGGTGATTTAGATGCTGGCAATTTCGCACAATGACTTCTCAAACTTGGAAATGGTGAAATCCCGAACACAAATGATGTAATATCTATTCCCGATGACTGTGGTACAATAGTTTCATCTATGGAAGAATTAGAGGCTCATGTGTATCCCAATTTAGCGACTAATTACAAAAACATACAGTGGCTCTGTGAAAGAACAATCCTGGCTCCACTTAATGAAACAGTCCGTGTAATAAACCATCAGTTATTACAAGTAGTTCCAGGCGAACAACATAGTCACAAGTCTATTGACACCACACTGGATACCGAGCAAGCCATACATTATCCCACAGAATTTCTAAACTCATTGGAATTACCAGGATTGCCTCCATACAATCTGTCGTTAAAAGTTGGATGCCCTATTATGTTATTACGTAATCTAGATGCACCAAAACTTTGCAACGGAACGAAACTGATTGTGAAAAGACTACTACCACATGTAAATGAGGCCACTATCATGACAGGATGTGCGAAAGGAGAAGATGTATTCATTCTGCGAATTCCACTCATTCCATCAAATTCAATGATTGAATTTAACAGACTACAATTTCCTGTATGCCTGTGCTTTGTGATGTCTATCAATAAGGCACAAGGACAGTCATTGAAAGTAGCAGGGCTGGAATTATCCACTCCTTGCTTTTCCCATGGTCAGCTATATGTGGGATGCTCCAGAGTGGGATCATCGGAGGCTTTATACATATTGGCCCCAGAGGGGAAGACATCAAATATTGTTTATCCTCGAGCACTCCACTAAAATTATTGAGCTACTTCAGTGATTTCATGAACGGGAATAGGATGTGCGATGAAGGAAATACATGTTGCTGGTGAAAAATAAAAATGGTGGTGGGAAATAAAAAAAATGGTGGTGATGGTTTGTATATATACAAATTACAGATATAAATAGAATGGTGATGGCATATGGCGTATGTGTATAATATTTTATAATTAAATGGTTATGGGCTATGTAGATATTATATAGAATGGTTATGGGCGTAGGTACGTTGTAACTTCGTATACATAATATAACATAATTTTTTATCAGGATAACAGACGTAAATAAATGAAATACGCTGGGCCAGGCTGGGTTATGCCCAACGTATAAATTAAGTCGCAAATGATGACATGAAACCACCCTCACATTGTTGAGGCATTATGGTTTTTTATCTGATGCGGCAATAAATCTTAACATTTTTGAACTCGAGTCTTCCGCATATAAAACATGGCGGGGAAAATATAATATTATAGTGGTGATGAAAAAAAAATAATAATGGTGGCAATCTCTATAATTTTACAATTAACTGTGACATATACTCCTTCAGACCCGCCGTCATCCACGGGATTCCTGTGCGGAGCACGGGTATCCCTGCTAGTATATATATATATATATATATATATATATATATATATATGTATGTATATATATATATATATATATATATATATATATATATATATATATATATATATATATATATATATATATATTTACAGCCTGGTGTTGGCGTAGTGGTTAGGGCAGCGGCTTGGGATTCAGAAGGTCCTGAGTTCAAGCCCTGTTGGCCACTTGAATTAATACACCAGGGGGTTGACTCAGCCTGTCATGCTTCCAAGGTCAGCGAAGTGAGTACCAGAAAACTGGGCCTGGTGTATGCCCCGGTTAAGATAGGTGTACCATATCCCTGTGTCGTAAGAGGCGACCAGGGTTGCATCAGGAAGGGTATCCGGCGTAAAACCTGTGCCAAATCACTATGCGGATCATACAGATGATCCGCTGTGGCGACCCCTAACGGGAGCAGCCGAAAGAAGAAGAAGAAGATATATATTTATAGCCTGGTGTTGGCGCAGTGGTTAGGGCAGCGGCTTGGGATCCAAAAGGTCCCGAGTTCAAGCCCCGTTGTGCCACTGAATTAATACACCAGGGGGTTGACTCAGCCTGTCATCCTTCCGAGGTCGGTGAAATGAGTACCAGTGTACTGGCCCGCTGTATACCCCGGTTAAAATAGGTGAACCATATCCCTGTGTCGTACGAGGCGACCAGGGTTGCGTCAGGAAGGGCATCCGGCGTAAAACATGTGCCAAATCACTATGCGGATCATACGGATGATCCGCTGTGGCGACCCCGAACGGGAGCAGCCGAAAGAAGAAGATGTGTATATATATATATATATATATATATATATATATATATATATATATATATATATATATATATATATATATATATATATATATATATATATATATATATATATATATATATATATATATATATATATATATATCGTTACCAATTTGGAATTTGATTGCACACAACATACTGGTTCCGTTAGTCAGCTTTGTCGATAAGTGCTTGTTCCCTCGATAGCTCACCTTCCATTGTTTAAATGTTTAAAAATCGATTAGATGCGCTGCAGATCGATTTAATAGTTAGGGAGTGAACAATAGAGACGCCCCTCCCCCTCTTCTGCGAAGAAGAAGCAGAGCCCTGCCGTCCCGTGATTCATGACGTCAACAACTCCCGCCTGTGGTTGAGCGGGGGATGGATCACGAGGGCATGAGTCACGCCGGGCGCGGGGGAGGGAGCGGAGAAGGATAAAGAGGAGATCCTTTCTTTGTTCATGTTCGGAGGGAGTGGGGGAGTGGTGGTTCAGCAGACCTTCGGGTCCTGTTTGGCTTGGGTTAGGGTTGAGGCCTTCGGAAGCTTTTTGCTTTTGCAGAGGAGTTGTTCAGCAGAGCTTCGGGTCCTGCTTGGCTCGGTCGGCTTTTTGGAGAGCTGCTTTGTTTGGAAGAAAGTTGAGCCGGTTGCTCGGCTCGAGCTGTGAATGGTGGCTTCTTCTTCTTCTTGGTTCGTGGAGCTCTTTGTTCTCCGTTTGGTTCCCGGCTTGGTGCGACTCATCGACCTCTTCTTGGAGGTGGTTCCTCAGGGAAGCGGCGCATCGACGGGAAGGATCGGCGCCTCGTCTCACCAGCACGTGTTGAGAAGTGCGGGAGGATTCGCGGGAGCTCGGGAAGGGTCGTGGCTCACGGCGATTGGATCCAGCTCACTCTCGCTGAAGCCCGGGTCCGAACAACTTAAAGACCACACGAGGTGGAGAGGTTCGAGATAGGCTCTGGGTTTCAGCTCACCTGTCCTCCGAGCTGGAGGCCGTTATTAAATTCCTCAGCCACCATTTTGTGTGTGTGTGTGTGTGTGTGTGTGTGTGTGTGTGTGTGTGTGTGTGTGTGTGTGTGTGTGTGTGTGTGTGTGTGTGTGTACGTACGTACGTACGTACGTACGTACGTGTGTCCGTGGGCCCGTCTAATAAGTAGAGAATTGTAAAGTGCTTTGTGTGCTGAAAATGTTTGCATTGCATTTCGCATAGTCGGTATACTTTTGCTCATACGTGCTTCCCTAGTTCTCCATTATTATTAATAAATACCCCAATTGTTAAATGTTTTCAGCTCGTCGCGTCGATTCTTTCATTGACTGAGCATTTCGTGTGTTTGGAGTGAGCCGTTAGTTTGCCGTAAAAGGGGGACATTTGGACCGACGGTTCTCGGTGATTAAGCCGCTCAGAATCGCGCACGGGACAGGCTCGCCTCGGCGGTTTGTTCCGTACGAGTTCCGTCGAGGGTGGAATACCCCGGTAGTTGGATCACGTGGGTATTTAGGTACATTGAAGATTGGCAATCGACCCTACCCCACGTGATCTGCCCATTGGCGTATTTCGGTTCTTGTACAAGGACCTGTCGACTCGGAGTTATCCGGGCGGTGATCTATATTCCGGGCGATAGGTCTGGCCGACTCGACTTGCAGCTCCGTCAGAGCAGTCGGTTGGCGGCCGACCCCGGCACCGTAACATATATATATATATATATATATATATATATATATATATATATATATATATATATATATATATATATATATATATATATATATATATATATATATATATATATATATATATATATATATATATATATATATATATATATATATATGTATATATATATATACACATCTATCCATCTATCTATCTATCTCTCTTTCTCTGTGCCATGTTCATCGCTTTGACTTTCTTCCCTGGTCCCGAACGCTTTGGTTTGTGGTTCTGATGGAGTTTGTGGACCCTCGGTTGTTGAGTGCAGTGTCAGGACTGTTCCGGAGAGCGCTATCAAGCTGGGGAGGGCGACGGTTCCACGTTCCTGTAGGCTGAGGCCACCCTGCCCCTCCCAGTTGTCTCCCTGTGTGTATCGTCTGATGGGTACCCTGTCATGTTATCCGGTAGGTAAGGAATAGGTCAAGTGACTTGTACATTTTCTTTTCTTTTTGTAAGTACACACCTTGATTACCTTGTATTGCATTTCCCCTTTTCCTGCCATGGTTGCCCTTTGACTCCATGAAAACCCTTGAGTTCCCATCCCTCCTTTCCCATACCCCACATTGCTTATTGCAAATAAATTATTCTTGTTGAATTATATTTCCAAACTGCCCATGGTTGTCCTTTCTTCCATTGGTCCAGCAATGTCCGTATGTAGAATAGCTGGGAGATTATAATTCCCCAACGGATTGGCTCTCACATCTGTCCGACATTTTGCTCGCGGTAAGCTCGGTTCCCATAATCAAGAATCAATAAAGATCAAAGTAGCACAACCGCCGAGGGCTTGGTTCCAAAATAAGGAGACTGTAAGTATCCCAGTTAAATGGTAGTCAGATGGAGGACACTGGGTCACGTGGTTAAATTATTTGCGTTCACAGTCAATTGGTGACCCGCTGCAATATGGACTTATTCATGTGTGTTGTCCTCGATTCCCAGTGAGTCCGGGGAGAAGCAGGGATAACCCCACCCTCGTTGTACCCCCGCGAACCCGAGCCCGCAACAATATGTATGAGAGAGGGTTCAATGGAAGGGGAATGGCGATGTACAGGAGCATTCCACTCCTAAATCATTTAATGAAGGTGCTGGAGAGGATCCTGGACGGGAGGATAAGGAAGAGTGTGGAGATAGAGATCGGAAAAGAGCGGAAGGGTTTAGAAAGGTTTGGGGGACGACGGATGGGATGTTCAACCTGAGACAGCTGCTGGAGAAGAGGTTGGAGGTGCAAGGTGAAATGGGATTGGGAATTGTGTACCCAGAGAAGGCCGACAACACTTTCCCGAGAGAGATGGTGTTGGCGACATTGACGTGGATGGGAGTGCTGGAAGCAGAAGTTCGCTTGGTGAAAGGGATGTACAAGGCAATGAAGGGAGTTTTTTTTTTTTTTTTTTTTTTTTTTTTTTTTTTTTTTGTATACCTTGGTCGAGGCTCGTATGAGAGCTAACACACAACTCACAGCAAGGAGGCATGAGACAAGAGGGGCGGGAGTGGAAGGGACAAAGCAGTGGGGAACAGACACATTAGGTGAACTGTGGAAGGGAGAGGGATGAGGATGGGACGGGGAACATGGCGAAGAGAAGATGGACATTTCAGGGACTTTCAGGAAGGAAAGCAGGGGAATTGAAGGAAGTGGGCTTGGGTGGATTATCGGGGGTAGAAAAGATCGAGGATTTGGATGGGGTAAGATCAGAGGTGGTGGTGAACAGCTGTTTTGAAAGCCTGGAGGGAAGAATGGGAAAGAATAGAGTGAGGAAGTTTATTCCAAAGGCGGGAAAAAAGAGGAATGAAAGAGTGAAGATGAGCAGTGATTCGTGATTTTGGTAGTTTTACCAGAAGGGGGTTGTTGGCGGACCTTGAGCGCCCTGTGGAAATGTGGTGGGGACAAATCGCAGAGAGCAGGGGGGGGGGCAAGGCTGGAGAGGAGTCTGTAGAAGACAGAAAGACCACCGACCAACGTGCGGTGATTGAGTGAGAGGCCCAAAGACTCAGCTTCATTGCGGGAGATGCCGATGATCTTAAATGCCCTGGTTTCGACAGCGTGAAGCCGAGAAAGGTGGGAGGCAGGAGCACCAGCCCAGAGGGGAGAGCAGTACTCCATCAGGCTACGGACAAAAGGTTTTGTTCTCGGATATGGAGGTTTTGTCCTCGGATTTCTGAGGAGTTCATTGTGAACATCACTTTGATGCAGGGAAGCCCTCTCAGCCCACTTATGTTTATCATGGTGATATATCAGGTTAGAGGGGAAGGAGATCGGACAGGGAAATAGGTTTGAGTATCTGGGAGGAACAGTGACTGGGGATGGTAAGTCGGAGGCAGAGGTGTGGAGGAGGATTCAGGTGGATGTGAATGTGAGGAGGAGAGTGGAGGGAGTAATGGTAAACAGAAAGATATGAAGCAAATTGAAAGGGAAGGTTCTGATGTCATGTGTAACGCAGGGCTACCTTTATGATCTGGAAACGGTGGCACTGACGGGGAGACAACAACAGAGGCTGCAGATTTGCGAGAACAACTGAGCCAAGAGGATTGTGGGAGTGAAGAGGGTGGATAGAAGGAGGATGGATGAACTGAGGGAGAAGATCGGTGTGCAGATGAGCTTGTTGGGGAGATTGGTGAAATGCCGGCTGAGATGGGCTGGACACTTGGTGCAGATGGAGGAAGAGAGTAGATAGGTTGAGATGGGAGGATTGAGGAGGGATATCAGTAAGGTAGTGGTGGTTAGAGAGTGGAGGGAGTTGGCTGAGGGCAAAGAGAGGTGGATGAGCATTGTCGTCAAGGCAGGTTAGAAGCTTGGTGTCATCGGATATCCTCCCCTCTATAAAGGGAAGAGAAGGAGAATAAGTGTTATATAATTGGTAACATGTAGAGAGAATGGGCAAGTGTCTTACGTCGCTTTTCTTCAACTTTGCTTTCAAACTTTTCATCATTATCATTCATATTCCATTCCTAAAAAAGTGAAGACAAGCAGCATTATTGGGCTTATTATCACAAACGGCATCTTAACCAATGAAATTCATACACATCATGTTTCTCACCCATGAGTACAGTGTGCAAGGATGGATTCTGATGCTGATGTACCATACTCTGTTGCAGAGCGTTGGTGCTGCTGAAGCAGTTTCTTGGCAAGAGTCATGCTGGTGGTTTGCCATTGCCTTCCCAGCAGTAGTTCGGGTAGGAATTTGTAATTTGTCCAAGGTGTCGGCGATAGCTCGCCTACTCTTCGAGAAGAACACCGCGGGATCTTTAACGTCCACCACCGAATGCTGGCAGAAGGGACACCTCGTTTAACGTTCATCTGAGGGACGGCACACACTGAAACGCATTGATGCCACCATCAATGCCTGTGAAGCACCGGGATGACGGTTTATAGTTGGGCCAAGATTCGAACCCAAGCAGTACAGCTTTGGAGGCAAATGTGCATGCAAGAATGGATGAAAAGCTAAATATCGATGTCATGACAAAAAAGTTAAGTCAGGCTCCAAAAGACTGCTTTTAAAATCTGAACTTTCAAGAAAGTTCTGCTCAAACTTTTGCAGCAAATGAACTGTCACAGAACTTCCCACAAAATGACGTCATAATCGCTTGCCCTTGATAGGTTTACCATTTTTCGGCCCTATTGCAAAGCTTTCAAGTTTGAGTTACATTGCCAATTGAAACTTTAATACATAATCTATCTGGAGGTCACCACGGAAGGGGGGGGGGTGGGGGGAGCATTGCATCATTCGGTTACTTTGGTAACCAAGCAATTTGAGCTGCACAGTAGCTTCTGTTTTCTCTTGATATGGAGGAGCAGCAAAAGCCACATGTTAGATAATAAAGCTACATGTAATACCATTCACATGAACCGTTTGTGAAATTAAATGAAAGATTTACTCGTAATTATAAATTTAATCTTTTTTTTTTGAAGAATTAAACATACAATGAGAGGGGGCTGTATGTAGGCAGCATCGCAATGATGCAAGCGCACTCACCTCTGAGTGTGTTTGGGTTTGAATCTCAACGCAGCTGTGAACCATCACCTTGATATTTTGGATGCAGGGCTAGGAATCAATGTGTGCGCTGTCCATTATATGGACGTTAAGCCGGACGACCTATCTGCCAGCACTGGTCGTTCCGTGAATGTTTAAGATCCCAGGTGTCTTTTGCGGAGTAAAAAGTTATCACTGGCGCTCTGACAAATGACAAGTTCCTACCCAAATCATTTTTAGTTGAACGTTAGTGCCAGGTGCTCATAGATAAAGAGGGCAAGCGGAAAGCACAGTGCCAGGAGCCTTATTCGTGAAAGCCATTTGATCATTAAAAAAAACCCACTAACCTGGCTGACTGCACAAAGTGGGAATAATTTGGGAACATTAAATTAGTGGTAGTCGTTGTTGTGGTGGTGGTGTATACAAAGCACAACTAATAGACAATTCACAACAAAGATCAAACATTTTACATTCCTCTTCCTTGTCTTTAAATGGATGTGAAACGTCAATTGAAGTACAATCAGTGCTAAGCCCTCCAACACAAGCATGACATAAGCGAATGAAAACTTTTGAGAACTAGAAGGGTACTCGGTGGAGCGCATACCTCCGCCACATAATGCCTGATCCACGAGAACATATCAGGTCCAATACATTTTTGAAATGTCGTGAAAAATATCGTTTTTCGCCCTATTTCTCAACGATGAAGAATCACGAAACATTAAAAAATTATCAGATCCGGATGTTCCGCAAAATTGAATCAATTTTTCCTTGTCACGCACCAAACCTGTCCACAAAATTTCGTCCAGATCCGTCCACGACTTTTTGAGATATCCTGTACACAAACAAACAAACAGACAGAAAGGGTTGAAAACATTACCTCCTTCACCTTCGGTGGTGGAGGTAACTAGAAGGGCACTCGGTAGAGCGCATACCTCCACCACGCAATGTTTGATCCAGTAGAACATATCGGGTCCAATACATTTTTGAGATGTTGTGCTATAATATCGTTTTTGGCCCTATCTCTCAATGGAGAAGAATCACGAAACATTAAAAAATTCTAGTATCCGGCTCCGGATCCAGATCTTCATAAAAATTGAATCAATTCTTCCTCGTCACACATCCAACGTGCCCTCCAAGTTTTGCCAGAATCCGTCCACAACTTTTTGAGATATCATGCTATGTATCAGTTTCGCTCAATCTCTCAATGGTGAAGAATCGCTTAAAAAAGTTATCTGATCCAAATTCAGATCTTCACCAAAATCTAATCAGTTCGTCCTTGTCTCACACACCCAACCGGTCCAACAAATTTCATCCCAATCCGTCCAACTTTTTGAGATATCGTGCACACAAAGAAACAAAAACCGATTGACAGGTGAAAGCATAATCTCCTTCCACCTTCGGTGGTGCGGGTTATGAGTGATTTGAAACTGTTTATCAGTTGTTTTATCATAACGAACAATAACCTCTTTTTAACATGCCTATCACCATCGAACTCTTTAAAAGACAGTTCCAAAAGGTACTTGCGTGACTTGGCTTCTTGCAATGAGATGGATCTCCGTTTGTTTCACGGGAGGAAGGAATATGCTGGAAGCGAAATGAATTAAAATTTAAAGGATAACCCGATAGTGTGCCACAATATACAGGTGTTTAGTTTCGTACAGGTGTTCTCAGTGTGTGATAGATTCAGCAGCACACGACCAGCTGGTGTACATCGACTTGGTTTTATTAAATGTGACGTCGACAGCAAAAGGCACACACTTTGTTCAACTGCTCGTTAAAGTGGAAATACAATTGTAGATTAATGACTATTATCACGATGTCGATTCATTATCCCAGATTAAAGGCAGTTGTGCAAACAAGTCATACGTCATATCACTTGTGAGTGCAAAGTTTATTTAAAAAGAAAAAAAAACTTAACAAAAAGAAATGTACTCGAATAAGATGCAAGCAATACAAAATATCTATATAGTACAATAAAGTCTATATTCTTAAACATTGTTACAAATATAATAATTTCGTTAAGAACTGTAAACTTAAAAAAAAAAATTACTTTTATACAAAGGAATGTTCATTATGGCCATGCTTCAAGATGACCTCTTAATACTAAAGACAGAAGGCTCGTACAATCGTTGCCATGACTACGTCGCATTATGACGTCGACAAGGCGGACTGCAACGTGGTATGCGGAAGGGTGCAACAAATAATTTGTGTTTGAGCGAAAAAAAAAATAAAAAAAATTCACAGCATTCATTTTGGTTTCAACATGTCACCATGATGTGTTCCAGTTTCAAATGTTGGCGGTGTGGTGTGGCGACACCAATTATTATTAACCAACCCACCAATAAGAGATGGGCACTGAAAGCCAACAGGTCGTTCAAAGCAGTTGATTTTGAATGAATATGAATACTCGTTTCATACATTGATGTGATTTCAAACTATGAGTAGTTTCTTTGAATGTTAAGACTCCTCCACGAGCCAACATAATGCATACAATTTTTTTTTTTAAAAAGGACAAGTTTAATTTGAACTGGGAGAGTTTAAAGCAAGCATTCCTTTTCATGGTGTGTAACAGGGATTTTGTAGCCACCTGTTATAAGCAGCACTCTTATTATTACATCGAGATCCATCCGGTGTGAAAACATTCGACTTTTGGGTGCTGTTTGTCGTCATGTCATCCAGTGTCCTGTTTCTCATGGTGAAAGGGGAAGAAAACAAGAGGAGTATTTAAAAAGATTGGCTTGAGTTAAAAAAAAAAAAAAACAACTGATCGACACGTTACAAAACATCACACAAATGATTTTTTTTTCGTATGTAGCCTGTGGCTGTTGGTTGCATCGTTGCCGGGAGCGCAGCTGTACCGCTGATGCAGTGCCCCCTGTTAGCAGTAAGCTGGTACTCGATTTGCTGACCTGGGAAGGATGACGGGCTGAGTGAACCCGCCTGGTGTTGGAAAATGGCACGACGGGGACTCAAACTCAAGATCCGAAGATCTTCAGCCAACACCAGGCTTATCACACAAACTTAAATATATAAATGTGTCGGGCATGATGAGATTTTGATGGTGAAGTGACAAGTGGACTGACTGTTGGTGCTACATTATAACATGGAGGTCAGGAAAAAAAAATACTTTGGTATATTTTAAGAAAGGATGCAGAGAGAATTAAAGAACTCCGATGTAGCATATGATGTGCTTCAACGTGCTGGTTCTGCCAAAGCAGTTTCTTGGCCTGGGGTCATGCTGGGTGGTTTGCCATCGCTCTCCCAGTAGTTCGGGCAAGAATTTTGGAATTTGTTCAGGGTTGCCAGCGATAGCTTGCCTACAGTTCGCAAAGGATACCATGGGATCTTCAACGTGCACCCACTAATACCGGCAGATGGGACGCCCGGCTTAACGTCCAGCCGAGGGACAGCACACACATTGATGAATCACCCTGCCTGTGAAACACCAGGATGACGGTTTATAGCCGGGTTGGGATTCAAACCCAGGCTAGATAGCTTCGAGGTGAGTGTACATACCTCCAGGTCTCGGCCATCCTGTCAGCCCTATTAGTTTGTGTGAGACATTAATTAAGGAATGTATCGGGAAACATTTGAATAATTTCAAACTAATTGATGGTACTCAGCACATATTTACTAAAGAGAAGCCTTGTTATACAAATTAGTTCCATGAGTGCTGTTTCTGACTATGTGGATGAAGGAAGGGCAGTGGATGTAGTTTATCTCGACTTTCAATAAAAGGGACCACATAGATGTATGTTCGCTAAGGTTATGGCTTGTGTAATGGCCGGTGGAGGAGCAAGCTGGATTATTGAGTGACAGGAAGCTCAGAGTGGCTGTGAGTGGGAGGATGCAAGTCGTGTGGGGTACCTTCGGGATCAGCACTGGGCCCATTGTTGTTCATAATTTGCATCAATGATTTGGATAGTGTTGATGATGATAATGGTGAAGAATCTGCTTTCAACATTTTGGAGGTAAGGTAGATAGCAGAGAGGTAGTGATCAGATTCAGGAAACTCTACATACTTTCCAAGAGAGGGCAAAGGATTGGCAGATGCAGTTCAACATAATACAGCACAGTGCAGTCTAAGGTGCTGGGATGGGGAAGTAAAGTGAAAACAGGTAATAAAAGGTGCAAAGGGGAAGTTTTGCAGCGTGTGGTCCAGGATGATCTGGTTTGGGGGAGGGAGAGGGGTAAGCAGACAGCACAGTGCCAGGCAACCTTAGGTAGAGCTAATGGGGTTATAAATTATTAATCAAAAGGGGTAGTGTTCACACTGTAAGAATTTAGTGAGGCCTTATCTATAATGTTGTGTTCACTTTTGGTCATTACATCGAAGGAAGGATATAGCTACCATACAGAGGGTTTCAAGGATATACGTAAGGAACTATGGTGCTGGAGGAGGCCATTCGGCCCATCATGCCTGTGCTCCACCAACCCCAGAAACCATCACCCATCCACACAGAAGCTCCCTGCAAGTCCTGCCACTATCCCTGTGTACCACTCAATCTCAAACACATGTAGGTTCAGCGTGGAGTGACAAGATTGATTCAGGGCCGAGCTAGACTCAGCTACATAGAGCAGCTGAAGGAGACAGGGATTTATACATTCGAAAGGAGGCAGTTACGAGGGGGATATGATAGAGATGTTGAAGATGATGAATGGTATTGATAAAATTAATGTAAAAGAGTTTTTTTTTTTCAGCAGAATGGACAGTGAGAGGACCAGGGGCCACATTTTTAGAGTGAAGAAGAGGAGAGTGAGAACATTAGTAAGGAAAGGGTTAATGCATTGAACGGTCTCCCTGGAAAGGCAACAGAAGTTGAAACTAGGCAGGTTTAAACTGGAATGAGATGGTTACCTGGAAGCACTGGGGATCGAGGGGTATATGTATATTGGCAGAACTGGTAGGTATGTATATGTTGTATGGATGGGTGATTGTATATATTTTTGTGATTGTGACGTCCTTGAGCAGGTCTCGTAAAAAAAGTAATCTGTCGGTGTTTGCTCATTCGTTACCCTACAACCACCAATTCACTACCCCCCCCCCCAAAAAAAAAATATGTATGTAAAAAAACAAAAAAACACCTTGGTGACATCACAGTGTCTCCCCACACCTCCTCCTTCATCTCCTGCCCCCCTCCCAATCCCCAGTGAAATTGAGTCGATAAACTGATGGATTGAATAAATCTGCCGTTGATGGAGCTGTTAGGGTTAGCCTTCTCCTGTGTCAAAGTTCCTTTCATATCCTCGGAGATCTTTTCCACGATTTAGCCTTTTTAGACTAGCACAGTGAGGCCAGAGATCATGCAAATGTGTTAAATGGGATGGAGATGGCAAGAGGATGACACTGAATCAACTGGATATTAATTTAACACAGACATGATGGTCCAAATGGCCTGTTGCTGTGCCAATGTTACCCAGTATGTCCTTGTGTGAAGGCGAGAAACTTTTAATACAAGCATTAGGTGCGAGGTGAAGTTGAAGATTAAGTTCGGGAAGAAGAAAGAAACCTTAAGACAGAAAGGGAAAGTTCAGTTCTTGCGTATGGTAGCTTGGCTGCCGGGTCGCTATCATTTCTTGGAAACGTGGCTGTGCCGCCAATGCTGTGCCCCTCTACCAGTACACTGGTACTCATTTTCCTGACCTTGGAGCGATAGGCTGAGTCAACCCCACCAGGTGTTAATTCAGCTGCCAACTGGGCTCAAACTCAAAACACTAGGATCCGAAGCCAGCCACTCGAACCGCAAAGCCAACACCAGGCAAAAGGGAAAGTTAGTTGTATATTTAAAAGACAGGTTGTATAAATGGGTAGAACAGGTTTGTGGAAGTTTGTGTGCCAAGCTCGGTTGACGTGTCGGTAAGGTATGAACGACAGGTTGAAAGTTCAAAAGAAATCAAAGTGGCTCACATCTTTTTATGACCAACTTTATCTACTTCATTTTCCGCGTGACTTTTGTGCTTTTTTGTCAGGAGCCCCTCGTCCTTGGAAGGAGACGAGTACCACGTCTTCTTCATCGAGTGTGGCATTCGAGGGTTGTGGTAAAGTTCCTTTTTGGACATCGCTCTCTTCTCCTGCAGTGATTGTTCGGGGCAGTGTTCCAACACCGGCAAAAAGTTTGCCTCCCCTGCACACCGTGGCAGGCTCCAGCTCGGGACGGTCTGCTCCTTCCGGTCTGGCCTCGGTTGCTATCACCCTCGATGAGTGTGCATCGGCGAGTGAGCGGGAGAACACTGCATACAGGTAAAGTGTTGTCAGTGCATTAGTGCTACCCATTTAAGATCAAACGGCACTTTCAAATGATGACGTTAAATCGATGGTAGTTTTTTTTAATGTACCAGGATGTATTTGACAAACCTCTTTGTGGTTGGTAGAGATGAGGAGAAGTTTTTGAAGTGATTGGACTCCAGCTCGGGTAGATGATAAGTGCAAAAGACACCAGGAATACCTGAAAAACATGAGGACCATAAAGCTGAAATTAAACTTTCTACATTACCTCTTTATGATAGCTTCCTTTTGTTTATCTCAAAACAACTTCCGACACCTTTGGGTTGGCATCTTGTTAAAGTTGTTTGGTTTTCTCTGGGCGGGCAGTGTGTGGTCCACTCCCATGGTTAAATGGCAGTGTGTGGTCTGCTCCCATGGTTAAATGGCAGTGTGTGGTCCGCTCACATGGTTAAATGGCGGTGTGTGGTCCACTCCCATGGTTAAATGGCAGTGTGTGGTCCGCTCCCATGGTTAAATGGCAGTGTGTGGTCCGCTCCCACGGTTAAATGGCGGTGTGTGGTCCGCTCCCACGGTTAAATGACAGTGTGTGGTCCGCTCACATGGTTAAATGGCGGTGTGTGGTCCGCTCCCACGGTTAAATGGCAGTGTGTGGTCCGCTCACATGGTTAAATGGCAGTGTGTGGTCCACTCCCATGGTTAAATGGCGGTTTGTGGTCCGCTCCCATGGTTAAACGGCGGTGTGTGGTCCGCTCACATGGTTAAATGGCGGTGTGTGGTCCGCTCACATGGTTAAATGGCGGTGTGTGGTCCGCTCACATGGTTAAATGGCGGTGTGTGGTCCGCTCCCATGGTTAAATGGCGGTGTGTGGTCCGCTCCCATGGTTAAATGGCGGTGTGTGGTCCGCTCCCATGGTTAAACGGCGGTGTGTGGTCCGCTCACATGGTTAAATGGCGGTGTATGGTCCGCTCACATGGTTAAATGGCGGTGTGTGGTCCGCTCCCATGGTTAAATGGCGGTGTGTGGTCCGCTCCCATGGTTAAATGGCGGTGTGTGGTCCGCTCCCATGGTTAAATGGCAGTGTGTGGTCCGCTCCCATGGTTAAATGGCAGTGTGTGGTCCACTCCCATGGTTAAATGGCGGTGTGTGGTCTGCTCCCATGGTTAAATGGCGGTGTGTGGTCCGCTCCCATGGTTAAATGGCGGTGTGTGGTCCGCTCCCATGGTTAAATGGCGGTGTGTGGTCCGCTCCCATGGTTAAATGGCGGTGTGTGGTCCGCTCCCATGGTTAAATGGCGGTGTGTGGTCCGCTCACATGGTTAAATGGCGGTGTGTGGTCCGCTCACATGGTTAAATGGCGGTGTGTGGTCCGCTCCCATGGTTAAATGGCGGTGTGTGGTCTGCTCCCATGGTTAAACGGCGGTGTGTGGTCCGCTCACATGGTTAAATGGCGGTGTGTGGTCCGCTCACATGGTTAAATGGCGGTGTGTGGTCCGCTCCCATGGTTAAATGGCAGTGTGTGGTCCGCTCCCATGGTTAAATGGCGGTGTGTGGTCCGCTCCCATGGTTAAATGGCGGTGTGTGGTCCGCTCCCATGGTTAAATGGCAGTGTGTGGTCCGCTCCCATGGTTAAATGGCGGTGTGTGGTCCGCTCCCATGGTTAAATGGCGGTGTGTGGTCCGCTCCCATGGTTAAATGGCGGTGTGTGGTCCGCTCCCATGGTTAAATGGCGGTGTGTGGTCCGCTCCCATGGTTAAATGGCGGTGTGTGGTCTGCTCCCATGGTTAAACGGCGGTGTGTGGTCCGCTCACATGGTTAAATGGCGGTGTGTGGTCCGCTCACATGGTTAAATGGCGGTGTGTGGTCCGCTCCCATGGTTAAATGGCGGTGTGTGGTCCGCTCCCATGGTTAAATGGCGGTGTGTGGTCCGCTCCCATGGTTAAATGGCAGTGTGTGGTCCGCTCCCATGGTTAAATGGCAGTGTGTGGTCCGCTCCCATGGTTAAATGGCGGTGTGTGGTCCGCTCCCATGGTTAAATGGCGGTGTGTGGTCCGCTCCCATGGTTAAATGGCGGTGTGTGGTCCGCTCCCATGGTTAAATGGCGGTGTGTGGTCCGCTCCCATGGTTAAATGGCGGTGTGTGGTCCGCTCCCATGGTTAAATGGCGGTGTGTGGTCTGCTCCCATGGTTAAATGGCGGTGTGTGGTCTGCTCCCATGGTTAAATGGCGGTGTGTGGTCTGCTCCCATGGTTAAATGGCGGTGTGTGGTCCGCTCCCATGGTTAAATGGCGGTGTGTGGTCCGCTCCCATGGTTAAATGGCGGTGTGTGGTCTGCTCCCATGGTTAAATGGCGGTGTGTGGTCTGCTCCCATGGTTAAATGTGCACACAGCACGTTTACTTTCTTTCAGTTGCATCTATCCTTTACACGCGTTGAATCATACATGGATGATGATTACGAGTAGAAATCTCGCACTTTGCCCAAGTCCTTTGATTATTTTAAAAAGAAGAAGAAGGAGTTCCACCTTTGTCTCCTCTTTGTTGTCAGTTTGAATGTTTTTGTACTTTTTTTTTGTTGTTCTTTTTTACTTTACTTCTCTCTGATGTTAAAGGTAATGTCATTTTTCATACTTTCAGGTAATGTATGGATTGTGTATTTGGTGATATGCTGGGTATGGTGTGTTCAAGCTTCAAAGTAGGCCTGGTATCGGCTTAATGGTTAAGGTGCTTGGCTTAAGATCCAAGGGTCTTGAGTTCAAGCCCCTGGTCACCCGTTTAATGAATACCAGGTTGGGTTAACTCAGCCCGTCATCCTTATAAGATTGGCAAAATGAGTACCAGCTTCCTGGTAATTGGGGCACTGCATCGGCAGCACAGCCACGCCCCCAGAAAGTGATGCAGCCAAGCGGCCACAGGCTGCATATGAATATGTTTTAAAACGTTTCAAACCCTCCCGCTCACCATCATGTAAGTCCCAGTCTGTGCACCCTTTGTTGAAGTATTTCTCACCATTTCCTGCAGCCGTCTCAGCTGGCTCAATAGGGATCTGCAGGAATACAAAGTTTGTTAATCACGAGTCTCGAGGGATGGAGGTTCATGGAAGGTCGGTGGTGGAGGGGAAAATCCTGGGGGTTAGAACAAAACATAGCACAGGGTTAGTTTTTCCATCTATTGACAAAATAATCTCCTTCGGTGAAGTTTTCCAAAGTTTGTGTTGTTAATTTGGGTTTTGAATCCTTTTCCGTCTCTTTTTGGTGGTTGTTGTTGAATCCGAATGAGAGGCTAACAGCCTCGGGTTAAGAGAGTGCTTCATTGTCTCAAGACTGACACGTGCTTCTCTCAAGGTTTCTTTTTATCCTTTTGCACGTATCGGCTTTCTACTTTCCTCTCTCCCCCTCTTTATAAAAAATGACCGTTTTTACAGCCATTTTTCCCTGCTGTGTAGGGGTTTGGCTTTTTCTTGAGGCAATTTTTTTATGGCCGGATGCCCTTCCTGACGCCAATCCTGGTCGCATCTTACGACACACAGGGATATGGTACACCTATTCTAACCGGGGCAAACACCTGGACCAGTACACTGGTACTCACTTCGCCGACCTCGGAAGGATGACAGGCTGAGTCAACCCCCTGGTGTTAATTCAGCAGCCAACGGGGCTTGAACTCAGGACCCTAGGATCCCAAGCCGCCACCCGAACCACTAAGCCAACACCAGGCTTTCCCCCTCTTAATAGAAAAAATATAAAGGACTTTTACAAAGTAATCGCCAACTAATTCTGATGTTTCTTTCCTTCACTCAATCTTTATTTGTTTCAGTCTTCCTAATGAACAAGTTTTGCTTGTGACTTCAAAAGCCTTTGAATCATTCTCAGTACCTCCAAACTGGAACTAATTTTGCTTCTTGCTTTAACCTTTTGAATCCCAAGCTCCTTGGAGTTTCAGCTTCCCGACCCTGGGCTCCCTGGAGAAAAATCCGGCCGCTTGGGTATATGGAGGTTGGAATAGCGGTCGGTAAAATGGCCGCTAGGGTTCAAAGGGTTAAAGGCTTTTATTGACTCTTTGAAATGTTTCATGTTCCAAATTTGTCCGTCACGAAGTCCATACGTTGCCTTCTTCCTCATCTCGGCACAGAGATGTGTTAATCATGTTGGAACTTACCCACGATCGAGACACCGGTCTCTTCCTCTTCTTCACACAATTTATTTTCCAAGTTTGTCGATCAGGCAAATGCTCGGTCCATCGATCATCCCTCCAGCATTGCAGCACAACTTTCCTCCATGCAGTCAATAACCCTTCACTTCATCCCTGTCGTGATGTCTGTCTTCGTTTGTCAGAATTTGGGATCGTGAGAAGTCTAGTCTCGATATAATGCCAGCACACGAGCATTAGCGCTTCCCAGTCTGTACCCCCACACCCCCAGTTGCATGTTGCACACTCCTTCCACAAGTCATAGTCCTCCTTCCCCCACTGTGCATCCCGTTCCTCAGCCCACCACATGTCCCGCTCCCATCCCCTGCTGCACGTCCACTCCCCATTCCCCGACCACATGTTCCCCTCCCCCAGCCATGGGTCCTGCACACCTCCCTGCTGCCCTTCCCACTCCCACTCCCCTGCCACGTCCCATTCCCCCTCCCGCCACCATGCGTCCCCCTTCTACTACCACACGCCCAATTCCACACTTCCACCTGCTCCTTATCTCCTCCTCCCGACTCCCTCACAATGTGATCCATGAATATTTTGGATCCTCATTCTAATATTTCTGATCTTTCCAATAAGGTTAGTGCTGGTGCTCTGGACATTGTATGTTTAACATAAACGCTTCTCTCAAAGGACGTTTCCGATTCCTCTGTGTCTCTTCCTGGCGATTCTCTATTCCGCTTTGAAGTCCCCAATCCCACTCTGGAGGCGGTGTTGCAGTGCATGTCAAGAACTCCATTTCTCATTGTACATTGTCCTCACTAATCCCTCCAAGTCCTCTCAAATGTCTTTGGCTGTGCACACCTCTCCGCAACCACCTAAAGCTTGTTTGTGTGGTTTAACATCCACCCAATGATCAGAACTCCCTATACACCTCGATTTCCTCGAATGTAATCACCAAGGTGAACGTGCAATCACCCATCCCAACTCCATCTTTCTCATCTGTGGAGATATCAACTGTCAACCATGCCAGCAAATTGGGTGTTGGCTCAACAACAACCAGCCGTGGAATTTCAGCAAAGGCCTTCTACGACTCCGTGGCTTTGAGCCAATCTGTAAACTTCCCTACCCGGATTTCTCCCATTGGTACGTCTTCTCCACTGGGCCTAATAATGACAAACTTTCCTTCAAATCTCTCTTGTTCCTTCTCCGTCCCCAATGGCTCTGCTGATCACTTTCTGGTCAATGCCCATATTTTTCTGGTCATTTGAAGAGAGCAACCTCAATGATGCAATATATGGCTGTTTGCACAAGTCGACTGGCAGAGACTTCAATCTGTCCTCTTCCAAAAGGGTTAGACCACCATTCACACACCTCTTGATATTTATTCACATTGTAAACTTTTACAAAAATCTACTTTCTCTCATGCACCGATTTATTCCATCCCGTCTATGACTTTCGCGTCCGTCCTCTCGACTCCGGTACACTGCATCCTGTCGAGAGGTGGTTGCAGTCAAGCAGCTTGGAGAGCTGACCCGACTGGGGGTAACTTTATTTCATTCAGGAAGGCTCACAGCGAGTATGTGTCTGTCCTGAGCCAAGCCAGAACACATCATGTTGCAAATTTCAAGGCCGAACTCTTCAACCAGTCTCCTTCCTCCAAGTCATGGCAGTGCCTTTTCAATTCTGTCTCTGGCGTACGTTCCCCCTCCATCCCATCCCTCACCTCAAATGGCTGTACTGTAGACTCTGCCTGAGAAAAGGCAGAGTGTCTAAATTGTGTCTTTGCCTCCAACTCACGTGTACCCAACTCATCCATCCTACTCTGTGTCCATCTTACCTCGGCATACCCACTATCTCTGCCATTTTTGCTCTCTCTATCTCTATCTCTATCTCTATCTCTATCTCTATCTCTATCTCTATCTCTATCTCTATCTCTATCTCTATCTCTCTATATATATATATATATATATATATATATATATATATATATATATATATATATATATATATATATATATATATATATCAGCCTTATTCAGTCCGTCCTTCTCTTTTGGCCACATCCCCTCTGTATGGAAGTCAGCACACATCGCTCCCATCCACAAGAAGGGCGGAAAAACAGACCCTACCAACTACAGGCCAGTGAATTTGCTTCCAATTTCAAGCAAAGTCATGGAATCCATCATTACTTCCGATGTCATCTTTCCTGTTTTCAAACAACTTGATCTCTGATCATCAATTGGATTCCGCTCCGGTCACTAAACTCTGGATATGCTTCTGCACCTCTCACAGCAATGCTTGGTGGTCCTCAATCTCATACAAGAGGTTAGGACCGTCTCCGTGGACATATCTGAAGCATTCATTACAGTCTGGCAACCTGCTTTGCTTTGCCTGTGGCATGGAAGGCCATCTTCATTCTTGGATTTCTGACTTCCTCCACTTACACAATTAATATGTTGTCATCAATGGAAGCTGGAGTCACCCGGGGCAGTGTTTTTATCCCAGTCTTGTTCCTCGTTTATAGTGATGACCTCTCCGTGACTCTAGAAGACCCGCTCCATTATTGCAGAGGAGTTCATATTGTGTCACGCAGTACCGCCATTCCTTTGATAGGCAGACAGCAGCTGCATCTCTCTCTCTGCTAATATGGAAATTATTAGACTGGTCTGATAAATGGCACGTGTCCTTCAGTCTTAGAAAGTCCCACAATCTCACCCTATTGCTTTGAAATGGTCGTTAAATGAATCCACCGACAGTATCTTTTTCCTAAGTCATCCACTGGAACAGGTTCAGCTGCTTGAACCTCTCGGCTTCACTATCAGCCATGACATTTCCTTGGCCGACCACATAGCACAGCGGGCATCCCAAGCCAGCCATGGACTGGGCATCCTTCGTCGATTAAAGTCTTTCCTTGGAAAATCATAGTTACTCACAGTCCACAAGGCCTTTGTCCGGAGCTCAATGGAGTCCTGCTCTCCACTTTGAGCTGGCACCCCAGCATTATATGTGTCTCTCCCAGATTTTGTGGAACCTAAAGCTCTCCAAATTATTGGAATCTCCCATGATGAGACCAAAGCACAAGGAATGTTGCTCTCACATCGCAGGTAAGTTGGTTGTCTGTTTTTGACTGTCTGTTCTCCAATATTGCTCCCTCCTCTCACTCCTCCGACTCTTTCCAGCAACTCCAGGATGCACGCGTTCTTCCAGTTTCAACCTCCTGGTTAATCGTTCAAAATCCAGGCTGACTGCACTTCTCAACTCTTTTATTCCTCACTTCTCCCTTTTAATGGAAATGCCTTCCAAAGGGTGCTCTGTCCCACTCTTCCCTCCAGGGCTTCAAACAGGCAGTGCACCACCACTTCATGTCAACCTCCATCCGGACCCATGGTCTTATTTCCCCCATTAACCCACTGATTTTAATGGGGGTTTTTTTTTTTTCTCTCTCTCTCGTTCTCTCGTTCGTTGATCCCCTTGCTAGTTGTGCCCAATCGTTGCCCCACTACCCATTGTCAATTTAACCTTGCTCTTCCATGAGCCTCGCTCTTGGAGAAAAACAAAACTCGTATAACCAAGTGGTAGCTCTGGAAGTAGCCAACAAGTAAGGTCGACTGCTATGAAGTCTGACACAGAGCAAGGATGCCAGAACTTGCAATCGATTTTGCTTCAGGCATTTAATATGTGAATGTTTTTGTAATTTTTATTAAATATTTGTATAACTGATCTCATTGATCCTCGTCATGCTCTGTTTGACAGTACTGTGTGCTGTTGTCCCTCTCCAACTCTGATTGACACCATTATGGACACGGAAAGGTCCAAACCCATATACCTTACCCACAGGGGAATTTGTTCCTTTCTGTCTTTGTGAGTTACTTTCACCAAGTGCCAAAATATATACAATTAAAGGTCATTGTGTGAGAGATTACAGGTTGATTCCTGACCTTTTGGAATTTTTCTCTTAAACAGTTTTTGCTGATGACGCGAAACCAATCGGCGTGCTTGGCAGTTCAATATCGACCAACCAACCGGGCTTTCTGGGCGATGCTGCTTTTGACTTGGCCGAACTGTCCCGACGAGGGTTTACAATGGTTAATCTTCACTCAAGTATGGTTGGCACTTCTGAACTGCTGGAGAGAGAGAGGCTACAACACTGCTGGAAATACTGAGAGAAGTGAGAACATCAGAAGTTGGAAATACTCAGGAGAAGCTGCAGTGAGGATGATGAGCTGCAATTGATTGCCAATTCGAAAAATGTATCCAAAGTTTTCACAAATTTAACTTCTCTGTGGTTAATAGTGTTTCTGCATCTGGTTGAGTTTCGATAAATTTAACTATGTCACACCCTGTGGGTTTCCAAAGATGTCTAATGATTACACAATAACAGTGATATTACAGTGCTGTACTTTTCCAAACATGATGAAAAGCTCACGTGTTCTGCTGTTCAAGGTGATGCACCTTCCTCTGCAGCTCGTAGTTATGAGTGGTACAAGTGGAAACTCTGACATGAGGGGTAAAAAAGCAAACGTTTCAAAACAAACTCGTTGTGTGTGTGTGTGTGTGTGTGTGTGTGTGTGTGTGTGTGTGTGTGTGTGTGTGTGTGTGTGTGTGTGTGTGTGTGTGTGTGTGTGTGTGCGTGTGTGTGCGTGTGTGTGTGTGTGTGTGTGTGTGTGTGTGTATATAAAGACTCACCCACATCTCTCACCGGTGAATGGAGGGAATAGACAATCAGTTCTCACCGAATTGACTAAATGCAGGTGGCTCGGATTATATAAACAATTGACCCCTCCCACACTTCTCCAGCTGAAGAAGCTGCATAAAGCAACCCAAGAAGGCTTACACAAGGTAAGCACTATACTGTTTTGAACCCTTCCCAAAGTTCCTCAACAACTATAAAGACATTCACAGAGTACACACATGAGAATCTCAATGCTACACACCCTCTCAGGTACCGGACCGGTTTCATCACTTATTGGCAAATCATCAGCAATAGTGCAGGCAGCAATGCATAATTGCATACCAACGAGGCTCCCAAGCATGTACCACGTGCAAACGTCAAAAGCAGTCAATATATAAATAAAGAAAGACCCAACCACATCTCTCACCTGTGAATGGAGGGAATAGCCAATCAGCTCTCACCTTATCAACTAAACCCAGGTGGTTAGGATTAAACCCAAAGAAGCAGCTTCTTCGGCAAGAGGAGTGTGGGAGGGGTTAATTGTGTGTGTATATATATATATATATATATATATATATATATATGTATATATATATATATATATATATATATGTATATATATATATATATATATATATGTATATATATATATATATGTATATATATATGTATATATATATATATATATATGTATATATATATGTATATATATATATATATATATATGTATATATATATGTATATGTATATATATATGTATATATATATATATATATATATATATATGTATATATATATATATATATATATATATATATATATATATATATGTATATATATATATGTATATATATATATATGTATATATATATGTATATATGTATATGTATATATATATGTATATATATATATGTATATATATATATGTATATATATATATGTATATATATATATGTATATATATATATATGTATATATATATATATGTATATATATATATATATAGTGTAGATTGTAGAACACTGGCGTGGTTGTACCTGCTCTCCAGTCCATCCACGTACTCCTTCTTGCGCCGACGACTCTCCTGTGCCGATTGCTTGTTACGGATCTTCCGACGAACCTTCTTCAGGAGCCGTTCCTCTGTCTCCTCATACAAACCAAGGGGAACAGCATGGGTGAGAAATTGCTCAGACAAACAGAAGGCAACACTTAGAATAAGAAATAACTCGCACAGATAGGAAGGAAGAGAAAAAAAAACAACTCACAAACAGAAAGGAATGATTCGAATGAGAAATTGTTCACATCATCATACAGGAACGATGAGCTTGACGAGCTGCCATTTTTATTGGGTGTGATGCGGGTACAATCGATCGTTGTATCGGAGTGCAGCGAAAACCAATTCGGCAATGACCAATTCTTACTTGTAGCACTTCGATGCTGACGGGTGCGCTTTGCAAATGCAGATGGTGTGCGATTGCCTATGGTGTTGGTAAAATTCACCTTTGTGAGGGGTACATGTGCCGGCAGAACGACACCCTCTTGGACCAGTAACTTCTTCTCCTCATCAGTCAGAGTCGTATCATGTAGCTGCAGGCACAAACAAGTCATGAATGACATCGGTGTTGTGCAAACTTGTATGCATTGGTCTAATAAATGCAATTGCTACATTATTAATACAATCCGTTTCTCAATATGAATGGTATCTCAATAATTGGGGAACAACTGGTTGGCATGAATGACCCACAAAATATGTAACAGAGAAGAAAGTAAATCCCGATGGATTTTTTTTTTCCAAAGGAAAAGCTTTATAAAGGCATATGTTACATCATCGTCAGGTTCAAAGTACTGGCAATTCATCTCTCTGGAGTTCGCAATGGACGAGAAGCTTTTTGCAGCAGCCATGAAATGTCTGTGTCAGGCATTGTTTTAAGATTTCTCAGCGATAGCTACAGAAAGCTCTTCTGTATAAATAATTGTTGATTATTCTAGAGGTCAATGGGTGGATATTATGAGATTCAGCGCTTATCACGGGGAGAGGAAAGTCCCTGGAACATGGTACAGGTGAGCTTCTGGGATGGCACGTCATCCGTCCGTCCGTAAACACTTGCAACTTTTAATCCAAAACCGCTCATGGGATTGTGACCAAACTTATCTGAAATGATGTTTGGTGTGGTCGAACTCAAGGTTTGTACGTGGCATCCTCGCCTTCCACCTATAAATACGTCATCGAAAGGTTTCATGGTCCCAAAAGTACTTGAATTTTGATCTCGTTTGGCCGCCATTTTGGATTGCAGGAAAACCTTTTAACAATCATTTTCTCTCAAACTGTTTAACTGATCAATGCAAAACTTTAAATTTGCGATCAACTACCCAAGGGAAATAGAGTTTGTCAACAATGATGTCATCAATCACGTGGTACGGCAGTTGTATTGGATCATAAGAAAACCTTTAAAAAGCTTCTTCTCTGAAACTGCTTCACTGATCGATCCCAAACTTTACATATGTGATCGATGACACGTTTGAAATATAATTTGATGATAATGATGTCATTGGTTACGTGGTCTGGCAGCCATATTGGATGAAAGGGAAAACTTTAAAATTCTTCATCTTCGAAACTGCTTGACCGATCAATGTCTTCTTCTTCTTTCGGCTGCTCCCGTTAGGGGTCGCCACAGCGGATCAACCGTTATGATCCGCATACCGATTTTGGCATAGGTTTTTATGCCGGATGCCCTTCCTGACACAACCCTGGTCACCTCTTACGACACAGGGAAAAGGATTGGGTTTCGCCATGATTCCGGGCTGCCATACACCCTCTCAGAGCGCGGCCCAGCGCAGAGCTCCCGTCTTCAAGCGATCCTCCAACCCAAGCCTCCGAGTAGCTGGATTACAGGTGCACGCCACTACGCCTGGTATTGACCGATCAATGTGAACCTAAAAAGATATGATCGACTACTTCTGGGAATGTTTGATTAGAAGAAGCCGATCTGAAACACAATATCGCCGCCAGTGACGTCACAATACAGAAAGTAGGCAATATCTCAAAAATAAAAGAGAATTATAGACACCTTGGAGTTGCACCTCATCAAATAGGGCTAATTTTTAACACACCAGGAAGTGACGTCATCATCCTGGAAGTGGGTAATATCTCAAACTAAGGCTCATAGACAGCAGGGAGTTGCATGACTGTGAACATCATGTCAATACTACCTGACCTAAAATGTGTGTTCTAAATCCAGCTGTTATTTTTTTACCCCGATGCATCCATCACTCCACTTTTTGGAAACCAGCAAGGTGAGCTGCAGGACCATTGGTCCTCTATTTTTCTGGAAGATTGAGGCTAACGGAACATTAAGGTGATGGAGGTTATGAACTGACAATGGGGTTGTGGGAAAACCTTTGGATGCAATAAGGGAACGAATGAACACACACACACACACACACACACACACACACACACACACACACACACACACACACACACACACACACACACACACACACACACACACACACACACACACACACACACACACACACACACACACACACACACACACACACACACACACACAGCAAAATGCAAGTAAGGTCGTTGGGTTAGCAAGCTTTAACAGAGTTTCAGTCTTAAATCTCAATCCCAGCATCATGAGCTCAGTGCTCAGATGGGAAAGCTAAACAGGCCAACTGTTGGATTGTGCATGATGGCATAATCCTGGATGTTTAACTCGCCCTTGTTTGAAATCATGATACTAAATGAACTATCAACCGAAATCAAGTTTCTGCTTGGGTAGGCTATGTGCACATGAGCATTCTTCAAATTTAATCAACACTTACACGTGATGAGAAAGGCTGTAGTGTCGATCGGCTTTTGTTCACCATAATCCACGTTCAGATTGTTATTTGTATATATATATATATATATATATATATATATATATATATATATATATATATATATATATATATATATATATATATATAATTCAGTTTTTGCCTGCTTTGTAGTTGCTACAGCAAGTTGGATGCAAGTCTGGCATACGAGATAAGCATGCACTCTTTACCGGTGCCATTCAGGTTGGACAATAGCCATTGGTGAGAGAGATCAGCCATTGTATCAGTCATGTACTCCACGTTTTAAAACGGTAAGCAAACCCTCGAACTTGCTTATCATAACCTGCTTCACCACATCTTTTTCAGGTTGGACTTTTCTCTGAATACCAATGAACCATGAACACTGGAAGGGCACTCGGTAGAGCGCATACCTCTGCCACGTCATGCCTGATCCACGAGAACATATCGGGCCCAATACATTTTAAAAATATCATTACTATATATCGTTTTTTGCCCGATCTCTCAATGGTGAAGAATCACTTTACAAATAAAATAATTATCGTATCCAGATTTGAATTTGAATCTTCACCAAAATCGAATCAATTCGTCGTGGTCACACACCCAACCTGTCCACCAAGTTTCGTCTAAATCCGTCCACAACTTTTTGAGATATCCTCCTATATATTGGTTTGGTCCTTTCTCTCAATGGTGAAGAATCACTTTAATAATTATCAGATCTGGATCCGGATCTTCACCAAAATTTAATCAGTTCGTTCTTGTCACACACCCAACCTGTCCACAAGATTTCATCCAGATCCGTACAAACTTTTTGTGGACAACTCGTCCACAACTTTTTGATCCATCCACAAGACCTTGATCCGCAGCTTGATGGAGTACTGCTCTCCCCTCTGGGCTGGCATCCCCTGCCTAACTCCTTGCTCAGCTTGACGTCAAAGAAACCAACGGTTTCAACATCATTGGAATCTCCAACACTGAGGTTGAGTCTCTGGGCCTATCACTTTCCCATCACAGACAAATCAGTTGTCTTTGTCTTCGACCACCTCCTTTCTGGTCTTGCACCGTCTTCCCTCTCCATGCTTTGTCCCCTCGGGTTTCTGCAGGTTGTACATGGTCCAGCATCAACTCATTTCTGTTGAATCTCCCGAAACCCAGAATCACTGCTCACCCCCACTCATTTGTTCCTCTTTTTCCCCCACCTGTGGAATCAACTTCCATGTCCACTTTAATCTCATTCTTCCCTCCATGATCTTTTCTCCTCCCGTTAAACCACCCCCATCCACCCTCAAATTTCCAATTCTTCCTTTATGAGAGCTTGCTTCTGCATGCATCTTATCCACCCCCTGCATCCTCCACTACTCTTCATTCTAACCCACGTGCCTTGTTTGTCCGTCTCCGTATATTTCGTCCCTCGGCCCCGTTGTTTGGCATTTCCCTCTTCTCTTTCTACTGTCCCGTCCTGATCCATTCTGTGTAGCTCTTCCCCAAGCCTTGATTTTTGTATCCAAAAAAATAAAAACGGCTGAAGAAAGTCGGAAGAATGTCTATAATCATCGATGTCCAGTCTTCCGTGAACCTTAACCTCTGCAGGAAAAAAAAAATAAATGCTCACCATGTTAGGCTCTGGGAACTTGTCAGAGCTGGACAGGCAGAAGAGCTGCCGACTGGACCGCAGAGCGGCCGTGAGAGTTGGAAGTGATTTCATCATGAGGGAAACATCTGAGGGCGATGGTTCAGCTTCCCAGTCGTCTGTGGTACAAATTGACATCACAGTATAAATTACGAGGAATGAGGACTGTGCATTACTAAATACCAGCAAATTCCTCCAACAAATGGAGGTTGGGCACACGGGAGTTAAGGAACCTCCTCATCACCTAATGCAGCTAAAATACGACCGCCCTCCTTCAGGAGATGAGCGTCTGTCCCACTTGGGACTATTCATTGCAGCTTTGTATGACCATGCATTTTTGGTCTTTTTGACTGAAATCCAGGTGTTTGACTGTTTCATAATGGGGTTAATGCCATTAATATTCATGTTATATGAAAATTCATTTCTCAAGAGACAAGCACGCAGCCCAAGACTAAAGTCTATAATACTCGCTTGCACAAGATTCCCTTACGGTCAATGTTAATTCCTTGGAGAGATCTTCCTGGAGGAGGCGGAGGTGCAGAGAGCGTCCATTTCCCTCTGCAGACAAGCTGGTGGCCCGATGGTCTGTCCTCCACCACCTTCCATCAGGTTTTACCCGATTGCCCTTTCAGTCATTTGTCCCTTCCCAACCCCATCAGGCATGTTTATCCAGTCACCTTTTCTTTGCTATCCCCCTCAAGTCTTACCTTCTGCTCATCTCCTCTCCCTGGTTCCCTTCTTTTCCTGTGTCTACCAACATGGTCAGCTACCAACATCTAATATTGTCCCATTACTTTTTTTTTTTTTAATCTCACTGATCCCAGCCTTTTTTGTACCCATACTGTTCTTCCTTGTCTGTACGTCCATCTGCCTGTGCCTCACTCTCCAGTCAGGACATTGACTCTCACCCATTGTCACGCAGCTCCTCCTTGAGCCTCGGCTACAAAAATACCACGTGATCTGAAAGACTTCCATTCATTGTCACGTTCCTTCTTATGAAACAAATAAGTTACACACTTGTTAAATTTAGATTATACTTATGAACAACCGAGGGTAGTTGTATAGTCTTCGTCAGCAGAGGTTATGGGTTGGCAGTATGCTCGATCTTCCATGGATACCGGCCATGGACAAGGCGCAGTTCTCCCTTCATCCTCAATGCAAACATTTCTGTCAAGGAGAGGGAGAAGAAGAAGAAAAAAAACAAACATTTAAATTTTAACTAATGATCCTTACCATTAACAGCAGAGAAATGATAACGATTGTCAAAGTAATTATGATAATTATCATGCTGATAACAAAGTTGGTAATTTCAGAATCTTACAGATTAGTAATTGTATTGATTAATTATATGTATTTACAGGACATGTACTTAAACTTATTGATCGAAGTTTCAGTAAACTTGCCTGAGGCTTCAACTTACTTTATTCAGCATTTACACATTTCACCAAATTTTCAGAATCATTTCAGTTTTAGTTCTTTGGGATTGAAAAGGAAGTAAAAATTACTTGGACATAGTTAATGGATTTG